>NC_044393.1:32736399-33044613 GCF_006542625.1 Nomascus leucogenys | reverse complement strand
TCTCCATGTTGGTCAGGCTGGTCTCGAACTCCTGACCTCAGATAATCCACCTGCCTCAGCCTCCCAAAGTGCTGGGATTACAGGCATGAGCCACCGCGCCCGGCCTAGGTCCAGCACCTTTCTTAGAAATCCCTTTTGATCTGAATTCACCAGTGTCAAAAAATAACTTCTCAGCTGGGCAAGCTGGCTCATGTCTGTAATCCTAGCACTTTGGGAGGCCAAGACGGGAGGATTGCTTGAGGCCAGGAGTTTGAGAACAGCCTGGATGACATAGTAAGACCCTGTCTTTACAAAGAGAAAAAAATAGTGGGCATGGTGGTACGAGCTTGTGGTCCCAGCTACTTAGGAAGCTGAGGTAGGAGGATCACTTGAGCCCAGGAGTTCAGGTTACAGTGAAACGTGATTGTGCCACTGCACTCCAGCTTGGCTGACACAGTGAGATCCTGTGTCATAAATAAATAAATAAATAAGTAAAATAACTCCTCTAGAGGCTGGGCATGGTGGTTTATGCCTGTAATCCCAGCACTTTGGGAGGCCGAGGCAGGCGGATCACGAGATCAGAAGATCAATACCATCCTAGCTGACACGGTGAAACCTGTCTCTACTAAAAGTACAAAAAATTACTAAAAATACAAAAAACACGCCTGTAGTCCCAGCTACTCGGGAGGCTGAGGCAGGAGAATCGCTTGAACCCAGGAGGCAGGCATTACAATGAGCTGAGATCGCGCCATTGCACTCCAGCCTAGGCGACAGAGCAAGACTCCGTCTCAAAAAATAAAAATAAAAAAGTAAAATAAAATAAAATAACTCCTCTAGGCAGAGGCTGGATGGGAGGCAGGGTGGAGTCATATTTGTTTTCCTGTTTCCAAATCCCTGGGGACCAGCTCACCTGTGTCCCAGAGCCTTCAAGGTATACCAGGGCATTCTGGGATCTCATTTAACCCAGGCGACTCTCCTGCTGGGGAGGGGTGAATAAACTCATCTTCTATCCTGGGACACCGAAACGGTTAGGAAGATCCCACAGCTGTAAGGGGTGAAGAAAGGTGGGAGGGTTGTTTCCCGAGCACCCCTCTGAAGGTGTGCTGGGTTTGCTTGTACATTCCCAACTAACGTTGTTTTGTGCTGTGTTAGCCCCTGTTTTAAATGCTGGGGACTTAGCAGTGATCAGACTGATCCACCCCTACCCTTACAAATCTTATAAATCAATGGAGAGATAGACCATTATCAGGAAAATAAAATTAAAACCATGATCATTTAAAATAGATTGCATCATGCATTTTCTTGAATAAAATAGGAAAGACTTGTTCTCCGTCATGACTGAGGTGGCCATTTTCAGCAGGGCTTATCAGAAAGGTGATGTTTAAACTAAAAGCTGAAGGAAGAGAAGGGGTGAAGAATGCAAAGATGTGAAGGGGAGACAGAGAAAAACAGTTAAGTAACCTCCATTCTGCAGACAAGAAGAGTTAAGGTAAGAGAGTAGGTCCCTACCCAAGACCACTCAGCTGGTTGTATAAGACTGAATTCAGGCCAAGCGCGGTGGCTCATGCCTGTAATCCCAACACTTTGGGAGGCCGAGGCAGGCGGATCACCTGAAGTCAGGAGATGGAGACCAGCCTGGCTAACGTGCTGAAACCCTGTTTCTGCTAAGAATACAAAAATTTAGCCGGGCGTGACGGCATGTACCTGTAATCCCAGCTACTCGGGAGGCTGAGACAGGAGAATCGCTTGAACCCAGGAGGCGAAGGTTGCAGTGAGCCGATTGCGCCACTGCATTCCAGCTTGGGCAACAAGAGTGAAACTCCATCTCAAAAAAAAAAAAAACACTGATGTCAAATTTGAACTTGGGGCAGCTGACTCCAGTGCCCATGCCATCCTGGGATATTTCACAAGCTTTGTATCCCTGCCACCTCCACATGGACCTATGGGTATGGTGACAGGAATGGCACCCTGGGTATGGCCCCCAAATTTTGGTGCCTTGTCACAGCTGGGGTTGTCAAATCCCAATTCTCTAGACCATTCTGTGTTCCAATAGAAATATAATGTGAGCCACATATGTAATTTGAAATTAGTCATGCACTAAACAAACTGGTGAAATTAATTTTAATAACCCACTCTATTTAACCCAATATACTCAACATAGTATTATGCCAACTGATAATATAAAAATCAGTAATGACATCATTAAAACTATTTTTTTTTTTTTTTTTTTTTTTTTTTTTTTTTTTTTTTTTTTTTTTTTTTTTTTTTTTAAGAAGGAGTCTCTCTGTCGCCCAGGCTGGAGTGCAGTGGCGCAATCTCAGCTCACTGCAACTCTGCCTCCCGGTTCACGCCATTCTCCTGCCTCAGCCTCTCCGAGTAGCTGGACTACAGCGCCCGCCACCACGCCCGGCTAATTTTTTTTTTTTTTTTTTTTTTAGTAGAGACGGGTTTCACCCGGTCTCGATCTCCTGACCTCGTGATCCGCCCGCCTCGCCTCCCAAGTGCTGGATTACAGCGTGACCACCGCCCGCATTAAAACTATTTTTCATGCTAATGTCTTCAAAATCTGGTGTAGGCTGAATGTAGTGGGTCACGGTTGTAATCCCAGTGCTTTGGGAGGCTGTGGGAAGATTGCTTGAAGCCAGCAGTTCAAGGCCAACCTGGGCAATGCAGTGAGATCTCATCTCTACAAAAAATTCAAAAAGTTAGCCAGGCATGATGATGCATGTCTGTAGTGCTAGCTACTCAGGAGGCTGAGGCAAGAGGATTGCTTTAGCCCAGTTCAGAGGCTGCGGTGAGGTATGATCGCATCACTGAACTCCAGGCTGGATGACAGAGTGAGAGATCCCGTCTCTAAAACAAAAGAAAACAAAATCTGGTGTGTATTTTATGCTTAGTTTGGACGCAAATGAGTGTGAAAGCTAAACTGCCAATGGTTAAAGTGAAATGTAGTCCTACCAAAGCAATTAAATTGTATTTAATAGATAAAAATATTTTACCTGCTTTGGTTTTAAATTTAAAATTCAGCCAGACACGGTGGCTCACACCTGTAATCCCAGCACTTTGGGAGGCCGAGGCAGGTGTACCACTTGAGGTCAGCAGTTCAAGACCATCCTTGGCCAACATGGTGAAACCCTGTCTCTACTAAAAATACAAAAATTTGCCGGGCATGGTGGCACACACGTGTAATCCCAGCTACTCGGGATGTTGAGGCAGGAGAATCACTTGACCCTGGGAGGTGGAGGTTGCAGTGAGCCAAGATCATGACACTGCACTCTGACCTGGGCGACAGAGCAAGATTCCATCTCAAAAAAAAAAAAAAAATTCAATAAAATAAAAAATTCTCGGTCACACTAGCCACATTAGCCATACCTGAAGTACTCAATAACTATATGTGGCAAATGGCTGCTGCTATGGTTTAAATGTGTCCCCCAAATGTCATGTGCTGGAAACTTAATCCCCCAATGTGGCAGTACTGAGCGGTTGGGACCTTTAAGAAGTGATTGGATCATGAAGCCTCTGCCTTTATGAATGGACTAACCCACTCATGGATTAATGGATTTGTGGGTTTTCACAGGAGGGGAACTGGTGGCTTTATAAGAAGAGGAAGAGAGATCAAAGCATAGCATGTCAGCATGCCCAGTCCCCTCACCACACTATGCCCTGTGCCACCTCCAGACACTTCAGAGACCAGGAATAAGGCCCTCACCAGAAGTGCCCCCTCAATCTTGGACTTCCCATCCTCCATAGCTGTAAGGAATAGATTCCTTTTCTTTCAAAATTGTTCAGTTTCAGACATTCTGTTATAAGCAACAGAAAACAGACTAAAACCACTACCATATTGAGCACTACCACCCTGTACCAAGAATTCCTAACACGTGGTCCAGGGGTACGGCAGAGGCAAAGAGTCTAGGTAGGCTGGAGTTTGGCTCCTAGATCTACACCATAAACACCAAATAGCCTCGAGCCTCAGTTTCTACATCTATAAAATGTAATTAATTATACCTCCCTTGCATTGCAGTCATAAGGATTAAATGCATTGAAACTGCCTCATGTCATAGTTATATCACATTTCTTGGGTTCAAAACCACATCTATTTCGGGCAAGTTACTTCAGCTCTTTGTACTTCAGTTTCCCCATCTGTAAAATGGAGATAACAACAGTTCCTACCTCATTGGCTTGCATGAGAATTAAATGACAATATTTGTAAAGTGACTGGAATATAAATGCTATATAAGCATTTGTTTAGAAGCGAGAAAAAAAAAATGGTGACCAACCTCCCAAAATTAAATGCAGAAATGTACTCTTTTCTGGAGAGAGTCAGGCTTGTATGAATTTCCTTCTCCAAGCTCAGAGCATCTTTCTGCTCAGATTTCTGAGCCCAGAAGGCTGCTTTTCTCTTTCCTATAGGTTTTTTGTTTTTTTTTTTGAGACAGTGTCTCTCTCTGCCGCCCAGGCTGGAGGGAAGTGGCATGTGATCTTGGCTCACTGCAGCTTCTGCCTCCTGGGTTCAAGCAATTCTCCTGCCTCAGCTCCCCGAGTAGCTGGCATTACAGGTGTGGACTACCACACCTGGCTAATGTTTTTGTATTTTTAGTAGAGATGGGGCTTCACCAAGTTGGCCACGCTGATCTCAAACTCCTGACCTTAAATGATCCACCCACCTCGGCCTCCTAAACTGCTGGGATTATAGGTGTGAGCCACCGTGCCCGGCCTCTTTGCTATAGTTCTGATGAGTTCCTTCTCTGACCCCCAGCACTGAGATGAGGAATTCAGAGGGCTATGCTCTGAGGAAGGAAAGGATGTGGGGCCCATAGCAACGACATGAGCCATGCTTGCCTCCTTTCCTTCCACGTGGGTGTCCCTAGTGACTGCCATATGCCTAAAATTCCACCATAGGTGTCCTTGAAACTTTTCATCTTCATACATTTCCCCCACAAAAGTGACATGATGCCTTAGAACTTCTGGTTGCGTTCCAGGTCTGGCTGAAGCCACTGAGCCTGTGAGATTGTGGATAAGTCACCTCCCTTTGTGCGGGGCCTCAAATTTCTTATCTGTAAAATAAGAAAAGAAAGTTGGAGTAGGTCAGTGAGGTCAGTGTTTTCTGAAATATACCATGTACAACAATGGCTGAGTGCCAGAGGGTTTTAGGGTCTCCAGATACTCTATGACATAACTTTGAATCATAATTGTGATACACTTAAACCCTTTCAATTTTCTTGCTGTTTCTCCAAAGACTCAGGGAGAAAGTCTCATTTAACAGCTTCTTTTTTTTTTGAGATGGAGTCTCGCTCTGTCACCCAGGCTAGAGTGCACTGGCGTGATCTTGGCTCACTGCAAGCTCCGCCTCCTGGGTTCACGCCATTCTCCTGCCTCAGCCTCCCGAGTAGCTGGGACTACAGGCGCCCGCCACCACGCCCGGCTAATTTTTTTGTATCTTTAGTAGAGGTGGGGTTTCACCGTGTTAGCCAGGATGGTCTTTATCTCCTGACCTTGTGATCCACCCGACTCGGCCTCCCAAAGTGCTGGGATTACAGGCGTGAGCTACCACGCCCGACCAACAGCTTCTGTTTTTTTTTTTTTTTTGAGATGGAGTCTGGCGGTATTGCCAGGATGGAGTGCGGTGGCGTCTCGGCTCACTGCAATCTCCACCTCCCGGGTTCAAGTGATTCTCTTGCCTCAGCCTCCCGAGTAGCTGGGAATACAGGCGTGTGCCACCACACCCAGCTAATTTTTGTATTTTTGCTAGAGACAGGGTTTCACCATTTTGGCCAGGATGGTCTTGACCTCCTGACCACGTGATCCACTCACCTTGGCCTCCCAAAGTGCTGGGATTACAGGCGTGAGCCACTGCGCCCGGCCAACAGCTTGTATGGTTTTTTGTTGTTGTTGTTTTGTTTGTTTTTGAGACGGAGTCTTGCTCTTGCTCTGTCACCCAGGCTGAAATGCAGTGGTATGATCTCGGCTCACTGCAATCTCTGCCTCCTGGGTTCAAGCGATTCTCCTGCCTCAGCCTCCCGAGTAGCTAGGATTACAGGCATGTGCCACCATGCCTGGCTAATTTTTTTTTTTTGTAGAGACAGGGTTTCACTGTGCTAGCCAGGATGGTCTCGATCTCCTGACCTCGTGATCCACTCAGCCTCCCAAAGTGCTGGGATTACAGGCATGAGCCACCGTGCCCGGCCTAACAGCTTCTATGTTTTTAACACCTCTCTTGTTAAGAATGAGACAGCAGAGTTCAGCTTGGAGCCTTCAGCAAGAAACAGGATTTAGCTGGAATGGAATAACCTTGTTCTGCTTTTTTTGTATTTAATTGTATGCTTACCTCTTCTTTATGGCAAATCATAGTAGTTTTCTATTTGAGGTCAGTGATTTAAAATTTCCATGTTAAATACATTTATATAAGTTTTTTAAAATGAGGTGGTTGTGGTCAAGCACAGTGGCCCATGCCTGTAATCCCAGCACTTTGGGAGGCAGAGGTGAGTGGATCACCTGAGGTCAGGAGTTTGAGACCAGCCAGGCCAACATGGCAAAAACCCATCTCCACTAAAAATACAAAAATTAGCTGGACGTGGTGGCGTGCACCTGTAGTCCCAGCTACTTGGGAGGCTGAGGCATGAGAATCACTTGCACCCAGGAGGCAGAGATTGCAGTGAGCCGAGATCATACCACTGCACTTCAGCCTGGGTGACAGAGCAAGACTCTGTATAAAAAAATAAAATAAATAAATAAATATATAAATAAAAGATGAGCTGGTTGGAAGGAAAACATTATGGAACTAATATAAAAAATAAGTACATGGATTCAGACCAATCAACTTGGGGAAGATGGTGGGTGATTCAAGAATGGCAACTCCAGGGCTGTGATCCTCTCTGGGAGCCCTTATCTCGGAGACCGGGCACCTCCCTTCTCTGGAGGCCCCGGGGGCTTTGCAGAAATCCCTCACCATCCAAATCATGCTATGCTGGGCCTAAAGAGAGGCAGGAAGGCCAGCCCGGTGGTTGCCCCAGGGGTGGCCTGGGATTCTTCCTGAGAAAGGCTCTTCTCATGCCTGTGGGTGGAGCCCCATGTGGGGACCTCCCTTACGTCATCTTGTGTCATCCTCCAACTTCCCCATGAAGCTGCTGTTTTTATCCCTGGAGACAGATGAGGAAACCAGGGCTCAGAGCAGTGACATCACTAGTTTAAGGAGGGAGGGGACAGTGGGATTCAGAGCCAGTTGGCCTGGCTCAAAATCCATGTGGTCTCTTGTCCACAGTCTTGGACAAAGTCACTTAGCTACTCAGACCCACAGCCCTATCTATGAAGTGGGATTGATGACAGTGTTTTCCTGTAGGGTTATGGAACTGCTTGTTGTCATTGGGATTGCCTTCCCTCCCTGCCTCCCTCCCTTCCTTCCTTCCCTCTTTTGTTTTCTTTTCTTTTCTTTTGAGAGAAGGACTCACTCTGTTGCCCAGGCTGGAGTGCAGTGGGGTGATCATGACTCACTGTAGCCTCAACCTCCCAGGCTCAAGCGATCCTCCCGCCTCAGCTTCCTGAGTAGCTGGGACTATGGGCATGCGCCACTATGCCTGGCCTGGGAACTGTTATTGGATTAAATGGAGGGTTAAATGGGCTAATACAGGTTAAGTTCACCGCTTAGGAGAGTTCCCAGCACATGGTGAGCACTGGAGGGTGAGCAGCTATTATTATTTCCAAGGCCCCAGGGCTGCTGCACCTCCTCCCCCAGCAAACACACCCCATGAGAGCTGAGGATAAAGGGGGAGGTGGGGACACACTTCACCAGAGTGGCCCATGTAGAGCCTAGGCTGTGCCTTCCAGTGCTTCCTCATGTCAGCCTCACCACAACCCTGTGAGCTAAGGATGTATTTACGCCCACTTTGCAAGTGAGCAAATCCAGTGTCAAAGAGTGAAAGTAACCTGCCCAGCGTTAGGCAGCTAGCCAGTGGGGTTTTTTGAGACGGAGTCTCACTCTCACCCAGGAGTGCGGTGGCATGATCTTAGCTCACTGCAACCTCCGCCTCCCAGGTTCAAGCGATTCTTAGGCTTCAGCCTCCTGAGTAGCTGGAATTACAGGCGTGTGCCACCATACCTGGCTAATTTTTGTATTTTTAGTAGAGATGGGGTTTTACCATGTTGGCCAGGCTGGTCTCAAACTCCTGACCGCAAGTGATCTGCCTGCCTCAGCCTCCCAAAGTGTTGGGATTACAGGCATGAGCCACCGCGCCCGGCCTGGGATTTAAACCCAGGTCTGTGTGGTTCCAAAGTCCACATCATTCCACCATTTCAGGAGCCTCAACAGGATTGACGGGAGGTTCCTGGGGAAGTTCCGTGCCCTCCTCAAGGGTGAAGGGTTCTTTCCTTCTGTGTGGTGGAAATAGCTAGATCGTAGCCATGGGATGAAGACAGCTGGTCTGGTTCTGACCTTGCCTCTGACCTTGGGCAGCTACAGGTCTCTTCCTGGGCTTAGGCACATAATTGCTGCTTTGTATGTATAAGGGGTTAGGATCTCCAAACTTCCAGGGATCCTGATTCTGTTTCTCGCCTCTCAGCTGGAGGAGGAGGGAGCCCCAGATCTGCCAGCTCCCAGTGCTGGACTCATTGCTGAGTCACCTGACCTTCCTTCCTTCCTGCCTGCCTTCCTGCCTTCCTTTTGCCTGCAGGTCCTGAAGCCATCAGAGGCCAGAGAAGGAAGGGGATTATATGTTCGGTCTGGATAACTGCCCAGGCCTTGCCTTTCTGAGAAAAGCTTGAGGGGGTGGGGATGCAGCGCTGAAGCACTCAGCCAGTTGCATCAGAAAACCTTGCGCAAGGCGCCCTCCTGGGTCCAGCACCGAGCCCTGTCCCATAGTCCCCACCCCTATCCTGTCCCCTGAGGTGCCAGAGTGAGGACTGTTCAGCCTTGTGAGGGACACTGAGCAAGGCCAGGCTGTCAGGGAGTGATGGAGGAAGTTGAGGGATGGAAGGAGGCTTTGGGGCCAGTGCTGAGAGGGCTTAGGCTGCCTGGGTGATGGAACTTGAGCTGGAAGTTGCTCCTCAGGGCATTTAGATCCAACTCATCCACCTGGCTCCTCTCCCAAAGAAGAGGAGACAAGGCCAGTGCCCTGGACACTGACTGACCCAGATCCTTGACTCTGGTCCTAGGGTGAACCCTATTGCCTGACTTTGCACTTCAACTGCGCTCTGGCCTGAAACCTTGAACATGGTCTGGGCCGTGATCACTAAGCCCTGAGCCCTAGCCACAGCTAACCCTGACCCAGGTCCCAAACTGAACAGTGTCTTGGTCACTTTTTCCCCACATGATCCATAAACTGAATTTGAATTCTAGCTCCTGATTGAGTTATAACCCTGGAGATAGATTTAGCTCTAATCCATCATGTGTGACCCCAGGCCCCAGATAAACCCCAGCTCTAGCCCCAGATACCCTAGCCATAGATTCTCTCTCTAGTCTCAACAGGGCAGTGCTCAGGCATAGGCATCAAGAGCTTGGCACCTCCTCCCCTCCCCTCTGGCCTGCACCCCATACCCCCCCAGGTCGAGGAAGGCTGAGGGGCTGGACTGAACATGGTTCTGACCAGCCTGACTGTGACTCAGCAGGGTGGGGGCTGGAGGTGGAGTCAGGCAGGACCACTGGGGATAGGCCAGGCAGGTGCTGAGTCAGGGCAGGGAGAGAGGGGACAGTCTGTGAGGGCAGAGCTGGTCTGGGATGTGGGATGGTACATGTGGTCCAACAGTCCCTTTAAGGTAAAGCCCAGTCCTAAAGCCAGGCCCTTTAAGGCAAATAACCCCGATCCTATCCATCTCCATCTACCCATTTATTGTCCATTTTTCCATCACTTATCCATATTATTCTCTCCCAGAGCATCCTGTTCTTTTCCACCAGAACACTTTACTATAATTGGAATTATGTATGTATTTGTTATTTGTTTAGTGTCTGCCTCCCCCGCTGAACTATAGGCTCCCTTAGGACAGGCACCTTGCCTGTGTGGCTCACCAGTGTCTCTAGCACCTCATACAGTGCCTGGCACACGGGATGTGGTCAGTAAATAGTAGCTGAAGGGATTAAATCCCTCCACCTATCTATTCATTCCTTTTCCATCTATGAATTATTCTTTTATAACACATCCCCACCGTCTAGCCATTCGAATTTCTCGCTGTTCTTTCATCTACCCTCCATCCGACAAGCATCCATCCATCCACCTACATAGCTTTCCCATATCAATCCATGCTATTTATACAATCATCCATTTCTTCAACGAATATTTACTGAGTACCTACTACTTGCCAGGCAACATTCCAAAGGCTGGGGATACTACAGTGAAAATAACAGACAAAAGTGGTGCTTATATCCCATTAGAAGGAAAAGTGCAGCCAGGCACAGTGGCTCATACCCGAAATCCCAGTACTTTGGGAGGCTGAGGCGGGAGGATCACTTGAGCCCAGGAGTTTTAGACTAGCTTAGGCAGCATGGTGAAACTTCATCTCTACAAAAAAGTACAAAAATTAGCCAGGCATGGTGGTGAGTGCCTGTAGTCCCAGCTACTCAGGAGGCAGAGAAGGGAGGATGGCTTGAGCCAGGTAGGCCAAGATTTCAGTGAGCTGAGATCACGCCGCTGCACTCCAGACTGGGCAACAGAGTGAGACCCTGTCTCAAAAAAAAAAAAGAAAGAAAGAAACATGCAAGAAATAATTACCATAATAAGTACATTATAACACATGTTAGGGGTTGATGAATGCAAGGGAAAAAAGAGTAAGTACAGAGATGAGGAGTGTTGGGTGGGCGGGCAGTGGCTGTATTGAGTGGAGTGCTCAGTGGATGCCCTGAGACTATCTGAAGGGCAAATTCTTCAGGAAGAGGAACAGCTCATGCAAAAGCTCCAAAGGGAAGCTGACTAGCTGACTGGTGTGCCATCGGAGAAGGTCAACATGGCTGGAGTGCAGCAAGTGACGGGGAGGCGGTGGCAGATGAGGTCAGAGAGGTAAAGGGGGTTCAGATAATCTGGAGCTTTGGAGGCCTTTGAAAGGATGCTGAGGAGTCATGGGGAGGCAGGGGAGGGTTTAAGGAGAGGAGGGAAGTGATCTCACTTACCTTTTTTTTTTTTTTTTTTTGAGATGGAGTCTCGCTCCCGTCATGCAGGCTGGAGTGCAGTGGCGCGATCTTGGCTCACTGCAACCTCCACCTCCTGGGTTCAAGCAATTCTTCTTCCTTAGCCTCCCGAGTAGCTGGGACTACAGGCGTGCGCCACCATGCCCGGCTAATTTTTGTGTTTTTAGTAGAGACGGGGTTTCATCATGTTGGCCAGGCTGGTCTCGAACTCCTGACCTCAGGTGATTCACCCGCCTCAGCCCCAGTGCTAAGATTACAGTGCGAGCCATCATGCCCAGCCATTTTTTTTCTTTTTCTTTTTCTTTTTTTTTTTCAGACGGAGTTTCACTCTTATTGCCCAGGCTGGAGTGCAATGGCACGATCTCAGCTCACCACAACCTCCACCTCCCGGGTTCAAGCAATGCTCCTGCCTCAGCCTCCCAAGTAGCTGAGATTACAGGCGCACACCACCACGCCCGGCTAATTTTTGTATTTTTAGTAGAGACGGGGTTTCACCATGTTGGCCAGGCTGGTCTCGAACTCCTGACCTCAGGTGATTCACCCGCCTCAACCTCCCAAAGTGCTAAGATTACAGGTGTGAGCCATCATGCCCAGCCATTTTTTTTTTCTTTTTCTTTTTTTTTTTTTTTTGAGACGGAATTTCGCTCTTATTGCCCAGGCTGGAGTGCAATGGCACAATCTCAGCTCACCACAACCTCCGCCTCGCGGGTTCAAGCAATGCTCCTGCCTCAGCCTCCCAAGTAGCTGAGATTACAGGCGCACACCACCACGCCTGGCTAATTTTTGTATTTTTAGTAGAGACGGGGTTTCACCATGTTGGTTAGGCTGGTCTCGAACTCCTGACATCATGATCCGCCTGCCTTGGCCTCCCAAAGTGCTGGGATTACAGGCATGAGCCACCATTCCCGGCCTTTTTTTTCTTTTTTTTAGGTAGAGACAGGGTCTTGCCACATTGCCTAGGCAGGTCTTGAACTCCTGCACCCAAGTAATCCTCCTTCCTTGGCCTCCCAATGCACTAGGATTACAGGCATGAGCTACCATGCCCAGCCTTGACTTACTTTTAAAATAAAATCATTTAGGGATCTGTACTTGGAATAGACTGAATGAGGCAAGGACAGGAAGACAAGGGAGCAGATGTTGCAATAATTCTCTTAAACTCCAGTGGCTCAGAGCAGGGCAGTGGCCGTGCTAGGGGCGAGACATGATTGGATTCTGGGTGTATTTTAAAGGTGGAGCCAACAGGATTGCTGATGATCTAGATGTGGAGTTTGAGGGAAAAGGAGGTGTCAAAGTGCTTCCAAGTTTTCTTGGCCTGAACAGTGACAGGTACGGAACTGCCATCAAATGAGATGGAGCAAGGTGCTTGGGGGAAGCCCAGGTTCAGCTTTGGTTCTGTGGAGTCTGTGATGGCTTTTGACATCCTCGAGGAGACATCAGGTAGGTATTTGAATGTATGGGCTGGAGTTCATGGGAGAGGTCTGGGCTGAGGATGCAGTGTTGGGAGTCATAGACGTGAGACTGGATGAGAGCTCCAGGGACCAAGTCCTCACTGCTCCAACAGGAATGGGAGAAGCAGGGAGCCTGAGAAGGAGGAAAGCCAGCAGAGAGTGGAGGCCTGGCCACCAAGTGAAAAGAAGTACATCAAGGAGTAGGGAGTGGTAAGCTGTGTCAAACTGTTGATCAGTTAAGAAGATGAAGAATGGGCCAGGTGCGGTGGCTCACACCTGTAATCCCAGCACTTTTGGAGGCCAAGGCGGGGGATCACAATGTCAAGAGATTGAGACCATCCTGGCCAACATGGTGAAACGCCGTCTCAACTAAAAATACAACAATTAGCTGGGCTTGGTGGCTTGGGCCTGTAGTCCCAACTACTCGGGAGGCTGAGGCAGGAGAATCGTTTGAACCCAGGAGGCAGAGGTTGCAGTGAGCCAAGATCGTGCCACTGTACTCCAGCCTGGGTGACAGAGCAAGACTCCGTCTCAAAAAAAAAAAAAAAAAAGAAGATGAAGAATGAGACCTGAGCATTGGATTTAGCAATGTGTTGAAATTGACAAGAGCAGTTTCAACTGGGGAAGTGACAGGTAGAAGCATGATTAAATGGACTTAAGAGACAAGAGGGCCGGGTGTGGTGGCTCACACCTGCAGTCCCAGCACTTTGGGAGGCTGAGGTGGATGGATCACTTGAGCCTGGGAGTTCAAAACCAGCCTGGGCAACATGGCAAAACCCAGTCTCTACAAAAAATACAAAAATTAGCCAGGCGTGTTAGTGCACACCTGTAGTCCCAGCTACTCAGGAGGCTGAGGTGGGAAGATCGTTTGAGCCCAAGAGGTTGAGGCTGCAGTGAGCCATGATCACGCCACTGCACTCCAGCTTGGGTGAGAGAGCAGATCCTGTCTCAGAGGGAGAGACAGAGAGAAGAGTAATTAAAAACAGCAAGGATAGACAATTTTCTCAAAGACCTTTTCTGCAAAGGGGAGAAAAAATAGGGTGGTAGCTGTGGGGAGGGCTTAGGATTGAAGGCTGTTGTCTTAAAGACTCACCCATGAATCTATTCGATCACCATGTGCCATGTACCTGACCACCCTTACTGTGCATCTGACCCACCATCCGTTCCTCTTCTATAAGCTGAGTCTGTCTAGAAATCCTATAGGGTACCAACTCCCATGCCAGACACTGGAGTGGGCATGGAGGGCAAGAAATGGACGAACCCAGACTCTGGCCCAGAGTAGGTAACTCAGTTTAAGTGAACTGAATGAATTACAGAGCAAGAAGACACTGTGCCTGCCCTCCTGCCCCTCCAGCAGGAGAGACAGAATGTCAGTGCTGGGGGAAATTGTCTAGTGCAAGTCAGGGGTGGGAGTGTCTTGCCTGAGGTCACACTTAGGGTCAGTGATGGAACCAGGACTCACACACAGGCCTGCTCTCTTGGGAGACAGATTCTCTCTTCCAGGGAGAGTTCCACAGCGACAGAACTTAGCTGAGGGCAAGGAGTATGTAGGAGTATGGCACTTTTGAGCAGACTGTTGTGTTTTTTTTGTTTTTTTTGGTTGTTGTTGTGTTTGTTTGTTTTTGGAGACGGAGTTTCGCTTCTGTTGCCCAGGCTGGAGTGCAATGGTGCGATCTCGGCTCACTGCAACCTCCGCCTCCCGGGTTCAAGCGATTCTTCTGCCTCAGCCTCTTGAGTATCTGAGATTACAGGCATGCGCCACCTCGCCCAGCTAATTATTTTGTATTTTTAGTAGAGACGGGGTTTCTCCATGTTGGTCAGGCTGGTCTTGAACTCCCGACCTCAGGTGATCCACCTGCCTCGGCCTCCCAAAGTGCTGGGATTATAGGCGTGAGCCACCACACCTGGGGAGCAGATTTTTAAATATTTTATTTTATTCTAAATTAATTATTAATTGTATTATATTAATTATATTAATATTTTATTTAAATATTTTAGCTCAACATTCAAAGGCACGGAAGGGTAATACTTGAGAAGTCTCCCTCCCATTCCTATCCCCAGCTCGTAGTTCGTCTTCCTGGGGTCAAGCCATTTTCTCATGTTTCCTTCAAGACATAAAATATGACGACCTATTGTCACTTTTTTACACAGATGGGAGCACACTCCATATCCTTCAGATTGCCTTTTTCCTTCCTATTTAACAGTTAACTCTTCCATATCACTCCTGAAAGAACTGCCTGGTCAGTTTTTACAGCTTGGTCCTATTCCATGGTTAGGAATGTACTGGTTTATTTAAACCATCCCTTGTCAATGAACATTTAATTATTTCCAGTCTTTTGCTATAACTAAAAATGCTGCAATGTTCATACATGGGAGTGTGGAGAGAAGTTCTGAGCTAATTTCCTAGAAGTAGAATTTCTTTCTTTCTTTCTTTCTTTTTCTTTCTTTTTCTTTTTGAGACAGTTTCGCTCTTGTTGCCCAGGCTGTAGTGCAACGGCGCGATCTCGGCTAACTGCAACCTCGGCCTGGGAGGCAGGGATTACAGGCGTGAGCCACCATGCCCTGCCCAGAAGCAGAATTTCTAAGTCAAAAGTTTGTGCATTTGCACTTTTAATAGAGATCTGTGGCTCCTCCTCTATAGAGATTGTTATCAATCTACCTCCTGCCAGCAAAGCGTGTGAGCACCTGTTTCCCAGAACTACAACAGCACCGGGTGTTATCAAAATTTTTGATTCTTACCAAACTGATTTAGAAAAATGTAACCCCAGCACTTTGGGAGGCTGAGGTGGGTGGATCACCTGAGGTCAGGAGTTCGAGACCAGCTTGCCCAACATGGCGAAACCCCATCTCTACTAAAAATACAAAAAATTAGCTGGGCGTGATGGCGAGTGCCTGTAATCCCAGCTACGCAGGAGGCTGAGGCAGGAGAATCGCTTGAACCCGGGAGGCGGAGGTTGCAGTGAGCTGAGATTGCGCCACTGCACTCCAGCATGGGCGACAAGAGCAAAACTCCATTTCAAAAAAAAAAAAAAGTATCTTCCTGCAGCTTTCATAGGTATTTCTCTTATTCTTTCCACATTTTACAGCCACAAAGGCAGATGTGGAAGAGGAGCTCTCTCACAGTTGGCACCACCCAGGCTGCCCTGGTGGGCAATGAGTGTCCCATCTCTGAGGTGAACCGGGGGAGGTGAGAGGAAGCAAGGCATGTCGGCTGAGTGGGGGCTGTGGTGAGTGTGGAAGCCCTTTGCTTCTGAGAACCGTCTCCACTCCCTCTGCTTCTCTGCCCTCGGTGCTCCCTCACTTCCCCAGAGGGAATGTGCCCATGGGCTCTCACATCTCTATCATCTCCTCCCATCTCCACACCCCCACAGGCCACCCGAGTCCCCGGTCACCTCCTTACTAAGCCATTTTTCTCTTCCTGCCCAGCCCATCTTTCTTTGGCCCAGAGCTTCTGGAAGGCTGGGCGAAGGTGACATCTGGCCCTTCTACTTGGCCCCACAAGACACTAGAGAAAAATGTTAGCATCTTAGACTATCATGGCTGGTCCAGCCCTTAGTTGTGTGTCAGCATGCAGAATGTGTGTGCGCATGCATGTGCATGTGTGCCAATGTGCACACATTGTTGTGTATGGCAGGGATGCATGTCTCTGAGGCAGCCTGGAGTGAAGGACAAAATGCCTGGGTTCTGAAACCAGAACAGACCTGCCAGGCTTGCTGAATCATCCTCCAGCTAAGCTCCCTTTCTCCTAGTCCTCAAACCTACCAAGTTCTTCCTGACCCAGGGCCTTTGCCCTTGCTGTGCCATCTGCCTGGAACTTTTCCTATATCTTTCCAGGCTCTTCCTTCTTCTTTAGGTCTCAGATCAAATATCTGCTCCTCAGAGAGGCCCTTCCTGACCACTCATCAAGCATCATGCCCCACCTAATCCCTGCAGTTTGTCTCTAATCCATAACTCTTCCTTATTTTATTCGTAGCACTTGTCAAGGTTTGAAATTATCCCATTTATGTATTAAATTATCTTTTTTTGGGGGGGGGCTGAGTCTCACTCTGTCACCCAGGCTGGAGTGCAGTGGCTCGATCTCTGCTCACTACAACCTCCACCTTCTAGGTTCAAGTAATTCTTGTGCCTCAGCCTCCCGAGTAGCTGGGATTACAGGTGCCCGCCTCCACACCCGGCTAATTTTTGTATTTTTTCAGTAGAGACAGGGGTTTCACCATGTTGACCAGGCTGGTCTCAAACTCCTGACCTCAAGTGATCTGCCTGCCTCAGCTTCCCAAAGTGCTGGGATTACAGGCGTGAGCCACTGTGCCCAGCTAAATTGTCTTTTGTCTGTCTCTTCTTCCCCATTAGAATGTAAGAACCTTGAGGGCAGAGATGCTGCATCCCCAGGTCTAGCACAGAGCCCAGCACCTACCAGGTGTTCAGTGAATGTTTGTTAAATGAATGAAGGAATGTAGAGTGCTCAGCACAATGCCTGACATAATAAAGAATCAAAATTGCTGGCTCTTGTTGTTATATAAATGTTAGTGACTATTATTGCTATTTATGAGGACTACACGTCACTCAGCAATTCTTAGAGCAGGTAGTTATTTGAGTCCTGTGTAATGGAGTATCATTGGAGAAACGGGGATATAAGACTCAGTGGGTACTGCTGAGGAATAGATGATATAGCTGGGAAGGCAGGAACTCAGGAAAAATAATCACGATGTGCTGAGCTGATATGCATTGAGTTATTCTAACAAGACTGGAAGTGAGTATAATTACCCTATTTTTAGATTAGAAACTGAGGCTCAGAGAGGGTGACATGCCTGAGGTCACCCAGTGTGTCTCCAAAGCACTTAGCTCAGTGTCTGTGGAAACTCAGTGGCCAATGTGCCATCTGCACATCTGTCTGGACCGCCCTGGGGCATCTCCAGCACTTGCGTGTACCTGGGCACACTCCATGCACATGGACACAGGGCGGTGGGCTTTGGGTGCGTGTGTTTCTCACAACTCTGGGGCTCCTGGTGGAGAGGTCCATGCTGAGGAGCACTAGGGGTCTGGGAGATCTTTACCCCTGGGGTCGAAGGTCTGGGCTGAGGATGCCTTTGTCCTGTGACTGGAAGCAGGAGCTTTTGCATGGGTGTCAGGCATAACATGGGGCAGGCCCAGCTGGCACACAACAGGGGCAGGTGAGGCCTGGGAGGGTGAAGAATGAGGATGCACTGTGCTTGTGAGGACACCACACCTGCATTGGCCAACACCTGGCTGTGCCAGCGCACACATGTGTACACACGGACCCACACAGGCACACAACTATACACACACATCTCTCACAGTCTCTTGCTCCCCTAGGCATGCTGACAACCCCTGCTCACACTGGCTGAGTCACTCTGCATGTCAAGGGCCCTCCCAGTTCCTCAGCCTGACTGGTGTCATTCAAGCTCTTAGCGTTGCAATGACCAGGCTGTGTCCATCCTGCTCAGCAGACATCCACAGAGACCTGTCCAGGGCCAGCGCAGAGTGAGCACTCAGATTTGTGTAAAACATAAATTCACAGCACAGCACGAGTGGCTCACGCCTGTAATCTCAGCACTGCAGAGGCTGAGGCAGGCAGATCGCTTGAGCTCAGGAGTTTGAGACCAGCCTGGCCAACATAGTGAAACCCCATCTCTACAGAAAATACAAAAATTAGCGGGACATGGTGGCACGCACCTGTAGTCCCAGCTACGCTGGAGGCTGAGGTGGGAGAATCACTTGAGCCTGAGAGGTAGAGGTTGCAGTGAGCTGAGACTGCACTCCAGCCTGGGTGACAGAGCAAGACCCTGTCTCAAAATAAATAAATAAATAAATAAATAAATAAATAAATAAATAAGTTCACTCCCTCCCCCATTCCATTCTTCACTTATTTACTTACCCCTTCCTTCCTTCACTCACCCGCTCATTCATTCATTCATTGAGTCAGTGGCTCACTTACTCCTTCATTCCTGGCCTCCAGGATGGGAGCAAAGCTGCAGCCCTGCCTCCCCACAAACTCCTCCCCTCACACAGCCTATATCTGCTGAGTGCCCATCAGATGCCAAGTCCTGACAGCTCTTCCCCTGCCACACCTGGTCCATGGACCCTGCCCAGGTGCACACCCTGGTGGACATCCTGTTTTTCTCCCTTCTTGCCCTGACCATGTGTCCCAGGCCGGATGCTTATGAAATCCTGTGAGTTCTTCCATCACAAGGGCCCTGCTGGCCTGATGCCCAGAGCTTGATTTTGAGCCATGTGCTCTGGGACACGGCAAGGCTGGGATTGGAAGCTCACAGCCCTGGTGACACCAAGCCAGGCTGAGACTCAGAGCAAGGCCAGGGTTGCCGGTCCCATCCATGCACATCCATGGAGCACACTTGTGAATGGACTCACATGAGAATGTGGCCCAGACGAGGCCATGCCATGTCCAGGGTCACAGGGAACGTCAATGAGGGAATCCAGCCATAGCACATCTGTTCACTCATGGATACATCTGCACAGCGGCGGAGGTAGACACCATTGCCTAATATTATAGGGCCAGGGTTTGAATCTCAGCCATTTGACTTTGGGCAAGCCACTTCACTTCTCTGAGCTTTATCTTTTTTATCTTTTTTTTTTTTTTTTTTGAGATAGAGTTTCATTCTGTTACCCAGGCTGGAGTACAATGGCATGATCTTGGCTCACTGCAACCTCCGCCTCCTGGGTTCAAGTGATTCTCCTGCCTCAGCCTCCTGAGTAGCTGGGATTACAGGTGCACGCCACCACACCCAGCTAATTTTTGTATTATTTTTAGTAGAGACAAGGTTTTACCCTGTTGGCCAGGCTGGTCTCCTGACCTCAGGTGATCTGCCTGCCTCGGCCTCCCAAAGTTCTGGGATTACAGGCGTGAGCCACAGTGCCCGGCCGCTTTATCTTTCCTTACATACAGTAGGTGCTCAGTAAATGTAGCTGCTAAAAAAATTCAGTAGCAGAGTGAGTGCAAATGCAGTGTGTCAGTGTCTACAGGCCTCATCATCATCATTTACATGCCCTTTGGTGTGTACATGAATGCATGTTGGTGTCCATCCAGGCATGTAATGTGCTATTCAAGAACTTGGGTGGGTCCCTCAATTTACATTTCACTGCATGTGTCTGTGAGGTCTTCAGAGCTGATTTTTTTTTTTCTCAAAATGCACATCATTCCTGGTGTGGTGTTGTGGAGGATTTTCTGAGCGCTTGTCATAGAGAGGAATTGGTGTGTATCTGAATAGACATGTGTGTGCTTGCCTGTGTCTGTGTGGACCTGTGTGAGGGGTTATGAGTATGACCTCCAATCTTATCAGGTTAGTTCACTGGTAGAATCTTTGTGGTCATTTCTGCATCCAGGGCATTCTGGACCTGGATTGCTTGGGTTAAAATTTCAACTCTGCTAGCTATGCCATCTCGGACAGGACGCTTAAACATTCAGTACTGTTTGCTTTTCTGTGAATTGGAGATAATGGTAACCACCTTATAGTGGTATGAGGACTGCAAGACCTAATGAATGTGATGGACTGAGTACAGAGCCTGGCATGGACAAGTGCTTGTCTCTCACTGCCCCCGTGACTGCCTCTGTGGTAAGATATTACTTTGTCATTCTATTACAGTACTTAACCAGGTATATTGCCATTTGCTGTCCACACAGGACTGTCCTCTCCACTAGACTGTGAGTCCCTGTAGGACAGGACCCTGTCTGAGCCATCCATCATTATAGATTATGTGTTGCCTACTAGTTCTGAACCTCAGACTTCTCTCTTTCATAATAACAGCTGGCATTTAGGGTGCATGTCTACGTGCCAGGTGCTGTGTTAAGTGCATTAAGCTTCAAACAATCTCAAGGGATTGGTATCCTTGTTGCTCCTATTTTGGAGACAAAAAAAACCCCTGACACTCAGAACAGTTAAGAAACTCAGGTTCACACAGTGGCTTGAACACTGGCAGACAGATTCACTCTCAGCCTGCACTACATATAAGCTGTGGGAAGAGATTGTGGGGGCAGGAATGTTGCTGAACAGAAGGAATGCCTGCCTTCCAGACTGCCCCAGCAGGCTCTGTCTCACTCCACCCCCATTAATCCCTCCCCCATCTATATGAATATCACTGGTTTTGGCCGAGTATGGTGGCACACGCCTGTGATCCCAGCACTTTGGGAGGCCAAGGCAGGAGGATCACCTGAGGTCAGAAGTTCGAGACCAGCCTGACCAACATGGAGAAGCCCTGTGTCTACTAAAAGTACAAAATTAGCCGGGGGACATGGTGGCACATGCCTGTAATCCCAGCTACTCGGGAGGTTGAGGCCAGAGAATCGCTTGAACCTGGGAGGCAGAGATTGCGGTGAGCCAAGATCGCGCATTGCACTCCAGCCTGGGCAACAAGAGTGAAACTCTGTCTTAGAAAAAAAAAAAAAGCACTGTTTCTCTCTCTTACCCTGGGGCATCTCAGCCCCCTGCCCTGGCACAGTGCTCCCAGGGACCAGGCAGTGGCCCCAGATCAATCCTTCTCTGGTCCAGTTGTGGGTGAGTTAGAGGGGCTTCTCTGAGCTAACCTAGTCCCCTGAGTCAGTAGGGATGGGGAGGGCATGCTGGACTCAGCAGGAGGGAGGGAGCCTCCAGGGTGGTGTGGGGGTTGGGTGTCAGACTCTTGGATAGAAGAGGGGTGGGGCAGAAAGTAGACCCCACTGGTCAGCCTCCTCTCCTTCCCAGATCTTCCCACCTCAGAGAGGAGAGGGAATGGTCTTTTCTTAGGTCCTTTTTGGGGTGTGTTAAATCAGATCCCTGTTATTGCATCTTGACTACAGTAATTTTTTTTTTTTTTTGAGACAGTGTCTCGCTCTGTCGCCCAGGCTGGAGTGCAATGGCATGATCTCAGCTCACTGCAAGCTCTGCCTCCTGGGTTCAAGAGATTCTCCTGCCTCAGCTACTCGCTACTCGAGTAACTGGAATTACAAACACCTGCCACCACGCCTGGCTAATTTTTGCATTTTTAGTAGAGACAAGGTTTCACCATGTTGGCCAGGCTGATCTCAGACTCCTGACCTCAAGTAATCTGCCCTTCTTGGCCTCCCAAAGTGCTGGGATTACAGGCATGAGCCACTGTGCCCAGCCAGCAATCGTATTTTTTGCTCTCTATTTTGAAATAATTGTAGATTTATTGAAGAGTTACATGGACAGTACAGGGAGATCCTGTATATCCTTCAGCCACGTCTCCTCAGTCTCCTCCAACCTGAGACCGTTTCTTGTCCTTTCCTTGTCTTTCGTGACCTGGACACCTTTGAAGAGTGCTGGTCAGGTCTTTTTTTTTTTTTTTTTTTTTTTTTTTTTTTTTTTTTGAGACGGAGTCTTGCTCTGTCGCCCAGGCTGGAGTGCAGTGGCGCAATCTTGGCTCACTGCAAGCTCCGCCTCCCGGGTTCATGCCATTCTTCTGCCTCAGCCTCTCCGAGTAGCTGGGACTACAGGCGCCCGCCACCACGCCCGGCTAATTTGTTGTATTTTTAGTAGAGACGGGGTTTCACCGTGGTCTTGATCTCTTGACCTCGTGATCCGCCAGCCTCAGCCTCCCAAAGTGCTGGGATTACAAGCGTGAGCCACCGCGCCTTGCCGCTGGTCAGGTCTTTTGTAGAATGGGTCTTCTCATGATTAGGCTGACATTACGGATTTCGGGGAAGAATACCACCCAGGCAAAGTGCCCTTCTCACCACATCATTTCAGAGGCTGTGATATCAACAAGACTTTTGACTGATGGTGCCAGCCTTCATTTGGTTAAGGTGGTGTCTGCCAGATTTTTC
Organism: Nomascus leucogenys; assembly: GCF_006542625.1. NCBI lineage: Eukaryota > Metazoa > Chordata > Mammalia > Primates > Hylobatidae > Nomascus > Nomascus leucogenys. The sequence goes on along the minus strand of NC_044393.1, from coordinate 33,022,280 downwards.
CACTGTGAAGTCACTGTTTTTGCCTTTCCACATTCTACTTGTTAGAAGCAAGTTGCAGAGTCCAGCCCACACTCAAGAGGAGAAAAATTAACCTCCATTTCCTGGATGGCAGAGCATCAAAGAACTTGTATGCATATGTTAAAACCACCATACTAATTAATACGTATTTGGGGGTAGATACTTTGAGGCTATGCAGATATCTTGTTTCAAGCCTGGTGGGTGATATATGCCTGTAGTATCAGCTACTGGGGAGCATGAGTTGGGAAGATCCCATTGATCCTAGGAGTTCCAGACCAGCCTGGACAATGTAGTAAGATCCCGTTTCTAAAAAAATAACCTTGTTTCTTCTTAAAGTTTCACCCACTCATTTTATTGTTCATTGGTAGATGTTGCCTGCAGCAATTATTATTCTGGTGTTCTAATGATGATTTTTCAATTTCTCTCAATCCTTCTACATTTACTAATTGGAATTCTTCTGTAAGAAGACTTGTCCTGGCTGGGTGCGGTGGCTCACGCCTGTATTCCCCCAGCACTTTGGGAGGCTGAGGCCAGGAGTCGGGAGTTCGAGACCAGCCTGACCAACATGCAGAAACCCCGTCTCTACCTAAAATACAAAATTAGCCAGGCGTGGGGGCGCATGACTATAATCCCAGCTACTCGGGAGGCTGAGGCAGGAGAATTGCTTGAGCCCAGGAGGTGGAGGTTGTGGTGAGCTGAGATCCCTTGATTGCACTCCAGCCTGGGCAACAAGAGTGAAACCCCGTCTCAAAAAAAAAACAAAAAAGACACGTCCTTTCCCCCCCATTTTTTTTTTTTTAAGAGAGATAGGGTTTTGCTTTGTTACTCAGTATTCAGGCTAAAGTGCAGTGGTGTGATCCTCCTGCCTCAGCCTCTCAAATATTAATAGCTGAGACTACAGGCATGTGCTACCATGCCCAGCTAATTTTTAATTTTTTGTAGAGATGGCGCCTTGCTATGTTGCCCTATGTTGCCCCGGTTGGTCTTGAACTCCTGGCCTCAAGTGATCCTCCTGCCTTGGCCTCCCAAAGCACTGGGATGACAGGCGTGAGCCACTGCACTCAGCCTTACCATATTTTATTAACTAGTCCCCTACCATGAGCCTTTAGGTTGTTTCCAAATGCTTTAGTTACAAATAATACTATAGTGTTCCAACATGTAGAGTTGAATCTATAGATCCACCTGCATAAGAGGGAGAAATCAAAGGGCATGTGTATTTTCTATTTTGATATTGTCAAACTGCCTGCACCATTTATATTCCGTGTTAGCTTCCTTTTATTTTTTTGAGACGGAGTCTCGCTCTGTCGCCCAAGCTGGAGTGCAATGGCGCGATCTCAGCTCACTGCAACCTCCACCTCCCGAGTTCAAGTGATTGTCATGCCTCAGCCTCTTGAGTAGCTGGGATTACAGACATGTGCCACCATGCCTGGGTAATTTTTGTATTTTCAGTAGAGATAGGGTTTTACCATGTTGGCCAGGCTGGTCTCCAACTCCTGACTTCAGGTGATCTGCCCACGTTGGCCTCCCAAAGTGCTGGGATTACAGGTGTGAGCCACTGCACCTGGCTGGCATAGTTGCATTTTTTTGTTTTTTGTTTTTTCTTTTTTTGAGATGGGGTTTCACTCTTGTTGCCCAGGCTGGAGTGCAATGGTGCGATCTCAGCTCAAAACAATCTCTGCCTCCCGGGTTCAAGTGATTCTCCTGCCTCAGCCTCTCGAGTAGCTGGGATTACAGGCATGTGCCACCACGCCTGGGTGATTTTGTATTTTTAGTAGAGACAGGGTTTCTCCATGTTGGTCAGGCTGGTCTCGAACTCCCAACCTTAGGAGATCCACCTGCCTTGGCCTCCCAAAGTGCTGGCATTACTGGCATGAGCCACCGCGCCTGGCCTGGTTGCAATTCTAAATACGCTGCTCAGGGAAGGCCTCGCTGAGAAGGTGATGTTTGAGCAATGACTTGAAGGAATTGCCCATGTCGTCAACTGGGGAGGAGCACCCCAGCAGAGGGAACAGTGAGGCAAAGGCCCTGAGTCAGGATCCTGGCTGGAGAGGACACAGGAACCTGGAGAGTGGTGGGAGCTGGGGTTACAGAGGAAGGTGCAGGGGGAGTGGAAATCAGCAAATTGTGTAGGGCCTTGGAGGCCACAGGGAGGGTTTTGGCTACTCTGAGTTAGGAGGGAGCCATGGGAAGGTTTGGAGTGGAGGAGGAACATGACCTAATTTATGTCCTAACAAGATCTGTCTGGCTGCTGTGTAGCAATTAGACTTGGGGAGTCAAGGTGTGGGGTAGGGTGGGGTTCAAAACTCAGAAGCCAGGAGACCAGGGGGAAGCTGGTGCAATGATCCAGATGGGAGGTGCTGGTGGCTCAGACCGTGGAGTCAGCCACGGGGATGTCGAGGTGTAGTTGGATACAGGATATATTTCCAAGGTTGAGTTGACAGGACTTGCTGATGGATTGGATACAGGATGTGTGGAAGGAGAGGAGGTTTTGGCTGGAGCAGCCAGAAGGATGGGGACGCTACTCTCTAAGATGTGGGCAGCATAGTAGAGGCAGGTTTGGTCGGGGAGGTGGTAATAAGGAGAACAGTTTGAGACAGTTGAGTTTAAATTCAACATCCAGGTGAATGCAGATGGAAACTCAAGCCTGGAGTTTAGGAAAAACTAGGTTTGAGAATAATAGCCGCCACCTCGGAGGTTGTCGTCCTGGTTAAATGAATTCCCGAATTCTGTAAGGCACTAAGAACAAGGCCCAGACCCTGGTGAGTGCCAAAAGGGGTTAATTACTCTTCCAGGCCTGGAAAAGAGCTCACCTTTGGCTTCAGCCCCCTCTCCCCCACCCTGGCCCTCACATTCCTTTCAGAACTAGGGGAAGTGGGTTCTCAAGGTGGCTGAGAAATCTCCTTCCCACCCAAAGACAGGAGCTCCACACTCAGGCAATGGGCCAATCAGGCTAAGCTTTTTTTTTTTTTTTTTTTTTGAGATGGAGGCTTGCTCTGTTGCCCAGGCTGGAGTGCAATGGTGTGATCTCGACTCACTGCAACCTCTGCCATCCGGGTTCAAGCAATTCTTCTGCCTCAGTCTCCTGAGTAGCTGGGATTACAGGCGTGCACCACCATGCTCAGCTAATTTTTGTATTTTTAGTAGTTATGGGGTTTTACCATGTTGGCCAGGCTGGTCTTGAACTCCTGATCTCAGGTGATCCACCCACCTCGGCCTCCCAAAGTCCTGGGATTACAGGCGTGAGCCACCTCGCCTGGCCCAGCCACCACTCCAGGCCCTAGGCTGAGCATTTAAATCCACTGCAGGACTTGGGTGGAGCTGGAGGCCATTATCCTAAGTGAAGTAACTCAGGAATGGAAATCCAGATATGGTAGGTTCTCACTTATATAAGCAGAAGCTAAGCTATGAGGATGCATAGGCATACAGAGTGATATAACGAACTTTGGGGACTGAGTCCAGGGAGGCTGGGAGGGGATGAGGGATAAAAAACTGCGTATTGGGTACAGTGTACACTGCTCAGGTGATGGGTGTACTAAAATCTCAGAATCACTATAGAATTAGTTCATGTAACCAAAACCCACTTGGACCCCAAAGGCTACTGAAATAAAAAGAATTAAAAATAGGCCGGGCGTGGTGGCTCACGCCTGTAATCCCAGCACTTCGGGAGGCCGAGGCAGGCGGATCACGAGGTCAGGAGATTGAGACCATGCTGGCTAACATGGTGAAACTCCGTCTCTACTAAAAATACAAAAAATTAGCCGGGTGCGTTGGCAGGCGCCTGTAGTCCCAGCTACTCGTAGTCCCAGCTATTTGGGAGGCTGAGGCAGGAGAATGGCGTGAATCCGGGAGGCGGAGCTTGCAGTGAGCCGAGATCGCGCCACTGCACTCCAGCCTGGGCGATAGAACCAGACGCCATCTCGAAAAAAAAAGAATTAAAAATAAAAATAAAAAATAAATCCACCGCGGGGAAGCCTTAGGCAAAGGACTCACCTCTCTGATCATCAGTTACTGCATCTGTAAAATGAAGACAGTAAGTCCGGGTATGGTGGCTCACCCTGTAATCCCAGCACTTTGGGAGGCCGAGGCAGGCGGATCATTTGAGGTCAGGAGTTCAAGACCAGCCTGGCCAACATGGTGAAACCCCGTCTCCACTATAAATACAAAAATTAGCCAGGCGTGGTGGCACGCACCTGTAATACCCGCTACTTGGGAGGCTGAGGCAGGAGAATTGCTTGAACCTAGGAGGCGGAGGTTGCAGTGAGCCAAGATCACCCCACCGCATTCCAGCCTGGGCAACAGAGCGAGACATCTTTAAAAAAAAAAAAAAAAAAAAGGAGAAGACAATAATTCCTTTCTCAACAGGTTATCCTGAGGAGCGAATGAGAAATAATGGGTCGTGTCCAGCACACAGTAGGTGCTCCTAAGAGTCTGTGTCTTTCTCCTCCCCACGCCCCAGTGGCCAGGGAGAAAGGAAACAAAGTCAGTATCCATCCCAGCTGTTTATTGAAAGGGAAGGTAGGATGGAAGGGGTGCAGGATGAGGAGGGGGCGTGAGGCACAAGGACAGTAGGGTGTGTCCTGGTGGGGGCCACCTGAGGATCCCCGAGGAGGCCCTTCAGGCTGGAGGGGAGGGGGGCGAGAGCCTTGAGCGCTGCTCTCCAGCTGTATCAGAGCTCCCTCTAGTGGTACAGAAGAGAGATGACGCCTCCGGCTGGGGAGGGAGGGGCTGGTGCCTCTGAGAGGGCACATTTATTATCAGGGTCAGGGCCAAGACCTGTGGGCTTGGTTTCTAGGTAGGTGGACTTTGGGGGGCAAAGACAACCCACTTTTCCTGCCCCCTACCCCCGGCTCTTAGAGACCATTTAAATCCATATCCAAAGTATATCCAGAGCCACCTGGGACCATCAGGCCTCTGGCTAGTCTTTCTGGGCCAAACCTGTCCTCCACCCTGAGGACCCTCAGGGAACCAGGAAAGTGCGGGGCTGGCTCCGCCCCACCTGTAGCACAAGAGCTGGCCCAGGAGGAGGCTGAAGATGTGTTTCTAGTTCCTGCATGCTGCTTTGTTGTGTGACCTTGGATATGTCACCTCCAGCCTCCTTCACGCACTTCACCTATCAACTGGGGCTAGTCATTGCCTATGGTGGGTGGGCTGGGGGGCTCTGATGCCAAAATGCAGGTAGAACACACACTGTGAGAGGCAAACATCTTCACACATCCAGCAGGGAAAGTCCAAGTGAGCACCTGGGACCCATTTGAGCTGAATGACCCCCACCCCTTCATCTGTGTCTATGGAGGGCAGTGCATGTCCTCATCCTGGCGAGAAGAGGAATCTGATCCAAAGCCCTCATGGCAGAGAGGCAGGAGCTGATGGCTTGAAAGGGCAAGGGGCTTGCCCAAGGTCATGCAGAGGAAGGAGTGGGGACAGGTTGAAGGAGATGTTTTCTGCCCCTGAGGGCCTTGGGAAGAGGGTATGGGTAGGAAGTTTTGGGAGGACTTGAGGAATGCTGGCATCTTGGAAGAGTTGGGGCCCCACCCCTGGTGAGGGAGCACTGGGATTTGAGCTCCAGATTTGACCTGGAGTTGGGCTCTAAAGGGACCCTGCTGAAAGGGAGAAGTTGGGGAAACACTGAGAGGGGGTTATGGTGAGAAGGGGGAAGGATCCAGGACCCACATCTGGCTCCTCCTTCGGCCATGTGGGCAGCTCAGGAGTCCCTCCTGGGCTGGATAGTCTGCACAGAAGATTGCCCAAAGGGGCTGGCGGGTGGCGAGAACCATGACTGGCCACTGGCATTGCGGAAGATGGGTGACAACTGCTGCTCTGGCTCATCCCCGAAGACCTCCACATGGCTGTAGGCTTCGGGGTCCAAGGTCTCTGCCTTGGTGTCCTGGCTCAGCCAGCCTGTCATGGCCCAGAAGAGGCAGATGGCGAGCAGAACTCCAGCCGCCACACAGAGCGCTGTGCCTGCCAGGCGACAGGTGCCCAGGGCCTGGTTGTAGTCGGCTGCCCGCTGATCCAACACCAGGAACTCACCCTCACCGATGCCCTCCAGCTTGGGGGGCACTGCATAGCCAGTGGTCAGAGCTGCCACACCCAGCAGCAGAAGCAGGGTCCCCGAGGACAGGCTGATCTGGGGAGAAGCAGACAGACCAGGAAGCAGTCAGGGTCAGCCAGGGGCCCTGGCCAAGGGATCACCTTGGATCCTCACCACTCTTAAGGGTAACCCCTTGATCCATCCTTAGGAGATGGGAAGCACAGAACACACTTGCTGGGGTCTAACTGACAGGGGGCATAAACTGTCACATTCTACTTGAAATCCTGAGGCCTCTTAATTTCCTTCCCAGCTCCCGCCCAGCAGTGGGTTTCTCCAGCCAACCCTGCATTTCCCTCCATCCCAGCTCATCTCCTTGTCCTTTCTACCTTCCCTGTCTGTGTTGGGTTAACTCCTATGCACCATCAGATCTCATCTCAAACCTCACCTCCGCAGGGAGAAGATCCCTGGACTGAGTTGGGTCCCTTGCTTTACTCTGGGCAAACTGTGCTCATTCATTCTTCAATACACTTACCATTGTGCACACCTGGACATGTATTTTGGTTGCTATGTTAGTGATGTCTGCCTCTCCCGCAGTACTGAGAGCCCCGTGAGAGCAGAGACTGTGCCTGTTTTGGCTCACTAGGAGTCTTCTGTGCCTAGCACATACCGGCACAGAGCAAAGGCTGAATAAATGTTTGCTGAATGACTAAGTAAACCACAGCTAAAAGAGTTCTTTGAGGACAGGGACCTCATGTCTTAAATTCTGTGTTCTCAAGAGCCTAGCACAGTGCCTCGCAATAAGAAGATGCTTAAAAATTTTAAACACACACTAACCTTTCCTTGGAAGTCTTCCTTGATCATTTCCTCTCCTGGTGTTCTCTAGGGACCTGACCTGAAGTTATGTAAGTTGGCCTCTCTGCAGAGGTTGGTATCTTACCTCCTCACTAGAGTGAAGTCCTTTGAAAGCAGAAGAAGGGACCCTCTGCCTCAGTCTCCCGAGAATATTTAGCAAAGAGCTATGCCCATAGCAGGGACTCAGCTCATTGCCACCTCTACACCTTGACCCATTGGTGCACCCTGGCCGACTAGTCTCCTTGGCTGTTACAGACATCAATTCTTCACATTTTTTCGCTGCCCTGGCAAGGTACTCCAGTTTACCATTGAGAAACCACAGTAAGATTTAGGTGAGATGAACCTCACTTCCTGCCAGTCAGCATAGTCCATCTCTTAACCACAGTAATTAGTTCAAGGCTGGCAAGTGACCCAATGAAAGACCAATGCAATGCTTTTCAGGACTTCTGGAAATGAAAAGTGTTGTTTCTTATAAATGATGTTTTAAATTTCTGGCTATCCTGAATCTTTTACCTCTCCATATAAACTACAAGTGTGCACAGTGGTAAGTGTATTGAAGAATGAATGGGCACACAGTTTGCCCAGAGTTAAGCAAGGGACCCGACTAAGTCCGGGGATCTCCTCCCTGAGGAGGTGACATTTTGTGACGTCCACAGAATAATGTGCTGGGCTTTTGATTGGCATTGCATTGAATCAAAGATCAGGTTGGGAAGTACTAACATCTTGACTATTCCAATCCACGAACATGAACTATTTCTCCATTTATTTAGTTATTTGATATCTTTTGAGTTTTGTAGTTCTTCTCATATTGCAGATATTTTGTTAGATTTACACCTAAGTATTTCTCTCTTCTTAGGTGTTAAGGTAAATGGTAACATGTTTTTAATATCTTACTATTTTGCTTTCTCCCTTCCTTTCTTCTCTCTTTTCTTGGCAGAGTCTCACTCTGTTGCCCAGGCTGGAGTGCAGTGGCACAATCATGGCTCACTGCAGCTTCAACCTCCTGGGCTCAAAGGGTCCTCCTGGCTCAGCCTCTTGAGTAGTAGGCATCACAGGCCCACGCCACTACATCCAGCTAATTTTTTATTTTTAGTAGAGATGAAGTCTCACTATGTTGCCCAGGCTGATCTTGAATTCCTGGGCTCAAGTAATCCTCCTGCCTCAGCCTCTCAAAGTGCTGGGATTACAGGTGTGAGCCAGTACCACTGGCCATTTTGTTTGTTTGTTTGAGATGGAATTTCACTCTTGTTGCACAGGCTGGAGTTCAATGGCACAATCTCTGCTCACTGCAACCACTGTCTCCCGGGTTCTAGTGATTATCCTGCCTCAGCCTCCAGAGTAGCTGGGATTATAGGCGCCCATCACCACACCCAGCTAATTTTTGTATTTTTAGTAGAGATGAGGTTTCACCACGTTGGCTAAGCTGGTCTTGAACTCCTGACCTCAGGTGATCCACGCACCTTGGCCTCCCAAAATGATGGGATTACAGGCTATTTTCTTTTCTGAAGGAAATACCACAGGAAATGCTGACTTCCCTTAGATGGTGTGGAGTGAAGATCTGAGGGTCCACACAGTAGTGGCCATTTGGGGAACAGGTGGGGAGAGTCTGAAGCTAACAGGCTACCAGGGTAGGGGCACCATGAGGAGGCTGAAGACTAAGAAACCTTGCAAAGTCCTTGGTATAAACGGTTGAACTGCTGGATCAAACTTTGCCTGAAAGTATGCAACCTTGGGTCTCTTCTAAAAAATGAGCAACATTTTCCCTTCTTTTTTTTTTTTTTTTTTGAGACAGAGTCTTGTTCTGTCACCCAGCTGGAGTGCAATGGTGCGACCTTGACTCACTGCAACCTCTGCCTCCTGGGTTCAAGCGATTCTCCTGCCTCAGCCTCCTAATTACAGGCGCCTGCCACCATGCCTGGCTCATTTGTTTGTTTGTTTGTTTGTTTGTTTTTTTGAGACAGTCTTGTTCTGTCGCCCAGCTGGAGTGCAATGGTGCGATCTTGGCTCACTGCAACCTCTGCCTCCTGGGTTCAAGCGATTCTCCTGCCTCAGCCTCCTAAGTAATTGGGATTACAGGCGCCTGCCACCACGCCTGGCTCATTTTTTTTATTATTATTTTTTTTTATAAGGAGTTTTGCTCTTTCACCCAGGCTGGAGTGCAATGGATTGATCTCAGCTCACTGCGACTTCTGCCTTTTGGTTTCAAGTGATTCTCCTGCGTCAGCCTCCCGAGTAGCCGGGATTACAGGCGCCCGCCACCACGCCCGGCTCATTTTTGTATTTTTAGTAAAGACAGGGTTTCAGTATGTTGGCCAGGCTGATCTCCAACTCCTGACCTCGAGATCCGCCAGCCTTAGCCTCCCAAAGTGCTGGGGTTACAGGCGTGAGCTACCACACCCGGCCGATTTTTGTATTTTTAGTAGAGACAGGGTTTCGCCATGCTGACAGGGCCGGTGTTGAACTCCAGACCTCAGGTGATCTGCCCACCTCAGCCTCCCAAAGTGCTGGGATTACAGGCATGAGCCACCATTATTTATATACAATAAATATGTAAAAAATTATGTAAATAATTTGTATGTAAATACAAATACAATGAAGGCTCCCTTCATTATTTAAACCCATTTGAATTGGGTTCTTTGTTGCTTGAAAGTGCAAGACTCCTAACTACTATGCTATCTCTTCTTTTTTCCTCTGAACCTCAAATTCAGACTCATTTCCTCCATCAAGGCAGAGGAATCACGGGAGTTGCTCATCTGGCCTTACCTTCCACCACAGTGAGGGCCAGGGCCGGCGGGGGCACAGGACCGGAGGTCCCTCAGGGTCGTCGCTGAGAGCAGTGCCTGCACAATCCTCATAGAAGAGGTGCAGGTAGGAGCGGACCCCATACCACTTGCCATCCTCCACGTTGGGGCCGCGGCTGCAGCTGCAGGAACGATTGCAGCTCGGCATCATGGACCCCTGGGGAGCAGGTAAGGTGCAGCTGACGGAGGGAGGGATTAGTGGGAGCTGCTCATGGTGACCTTCATAAGCCCCCCAAATCTTTGTGCCCCACCCGCTTCTCCTCCCACTCGAGACACCCTACACTCATAGCACAGTCTGGCCTTTTGGAATCCCAGCCCGTCCTTCCCGAAGCACACTGTGAATGAGCCAGTGCACTGAAGGGCTTAGCCCAGTGCCTGGCAATTGGAGGTGTCAATAAATGTGCATGTTTACTCTGGAGGCCACCTAGTACCTGGGACTGTGGGCTCTGGAGCCTGACCACTTGGACTGGAGTTGTGGGCACACTGCTTCCTGGAGGTGTGACCTTAGACAAGTGCTTCCACCTTTCTGGGTCTCAGTTTCCTCATCTGTAAAACAGACCTAATAATCATACTTGTTTCATACCGTTATTGTGTCTGATGCTGAGAAATGGTAGCTGTTGTGATTAGTACTGTAATTTTTTTTGTTATTACTTTCATCTTGAACTTTTTAGGCTCCATGTCTGGAATGAGAGAACCTCACCCTCCACTCCCCTTCAGACCCCCTCCTGGGGGTAATTGTCATGGCTGACACTTGGGCTGGAGTTCCCAAGCTGCAAGGCTATAAAAGGTCCTCCCCAGGACTGCTCCTGAAAGCCTCCAGATTCCAATGAATTTTGACTCCATAGGAAGTGAAAGGGGCCCTCAGGATTAGAGGCTCTTAGGCTTAAGGGCTGTTAGATTTCCAGAGAAACCTATCAAATAACCTTTTTTTTCCCCACAAAAGTGGACACAGATCTTGGGAATGGAAGGTACTTGTATATCCAAATACAGGTTTGGCCCAAACCAAAGCAAGAGGTGCTGAGGGAGGACTGGGCTTCTACCCCAGTCTCCATGATGGCCCTCAGCCTTAATTAGCAGCTTCCTACAAAGTGAAACAATGTGCTTGTTCCAAAGGGTAAGATAAAGGTCCTGACAGCTCCCTCTCACTTCCAATCAGAAGTGGTCCTCAAATTCCTACACAGAGAAACTCACCGAAACAGCACAGAGAAACACACAGACACATGCTCACGAAGCACACAGAGACATACCCAGATAGGTACGACACACACACACACACACACACACACACACACACACACACACACACACGGTTGGAGGTTCTGCTTAGAGTCACACGCACACGGCACACAAGATTGCTGTCAAGAAAGCCTGTCCATAAATAGTGGCTGTACACCCTCCTCACTTACAATTCAGGGAAAAGAAGAGCAGGGAAGAAAAGGAGGAAAAATAACAACAACAACAACAAAAGCCATGACAGAGAACGGGAAAAGGCAGAGACTAAAAGCGAAGGACCCTTGGAGGAGGAGGGCTAGAGGTCTGGAGAGGAGGGCTCACCGGAGGAGGTGGGCGGGGCGGACTGTGCGGAGGGTGCGGCCAGCGCGGTACCCGCCCCGGCGAGGCGCTGGGGAGGCCCGGGTAGGTAGAATAAATGGGGCCCGGGGGACGGTAAGAGCCTCAGTGCGGAGACCATTACTAAAGACCGCAGGTGAGGAGGTGTGGAGGGGGCTTCGGGACTGTTGGCCTGGGTCAGCTCCTCCCCTCCAATTCACCGCTTGCCCTACTCCAAATAGATATAATCACTCAGTCCTGCTGGTACTGGAGAAGGAAGGTGACCTTGACGGTGCCTCCCCCTCGGCCTGGCCCCTCCCCCTGGCGTTTTAGGGTTGCAGGGAGTAGGTCTAGCTGGCGGGGGGCGGGGCGCAGGTACCCTGGACGAGGGTTGCCATGGGAATCGCTAGGGAGGTGTCCCTAGCCGGGAGCCAGGAGGAGCTTGGTGGGAAGGGAGCGGGAAGAGGAGGGGGCTGCGCTGTCCGAGGTGAGGAGACTGCGGCGGAGGAAGGAGGCGAGGGGCGGGAGGCATAGGCGAAACTGACAGGAGCCAGGGCCCGAGGATGGATGGAATCTGTCGCCTCTGCACGGCCTCATTCAGTTCTCCTTCCCAGACCCTCAGACTCGCCCACTACAGCGTCCAGCGCTGCCCAGGCGGGGGAGAAGGGGCGCCCTCCCGAGGGGGATGAGTGGGGGGTGTTGGCAGGGGAAATCAGGCCATTTCCCCCTTCCCTTCCTCACCTGTACCCGCACCACTCTGACAGGACCACCGATCCCCTGGTCCACACTAACTGCGTCCTTTTCCCTAGAGAGAAACTGAGGCAGAGAGGGGTAGGAATCGGTTTTTGGTTTGAAGTGTTGGCGGGGGTGGGGGGTGTCCTTTGAAGCCTCTACCCAGCCTATCAACCCTGAGGTGTCGAGGGGCGATGGGGCTGTTTCTATCTCCTCCCCCTGCTACTTCCCTGAGACCCCCACCTCCCAAACCCGAGGCTCAGGCGCAGCGGTCCTGTCCCTGGCGGGACACAGCCCGAGCTGAGGATGCAGGCAGAGCGCGGGGATTCTCCAGGGGATGGGGCTGGGGTCTGGCCGCGCGTGGAGCAGGGCTAAGCTCACCTCTCTGCCTGCTGTCTCCGCCGAGCAAGCGGGGGCCGGAGCGGGAGCCGAGCAAAAGCAGGTTCGGTTCGCGCCTGCGCCGCAGTTCGGGGCGGGGGTGACACGGGGGCGGGGGAGGGGGGCGCCGGCCGGCCTCAGGGACTGGCTCTGCAGATAGCTGCCCCCTGCAGCTCCCCGCCAGCTCCTGTCCCCTTCCAGAGTTCCCTTCTCGCTCTGACACCCCAGGTCCCTCACAGAGACCCCTCGGACTCCCTGGGCCCCAAGCCCTCATGCAGTCCCTCAAACTCCTCACCGAAGCTCCCATCATTCCCGCAGTTCCCCACCCCTCTCATGGAAGACCCATCCCCTCACTGAGCCTTCATCTCCTCGCTGTACCGTCAGTCCCTTCTCTAGGTCTCCATCCCCCTCATGGAGCCCCACCCCAGTATAGAAACCGGCATCTCCTCGCTGAGCCCCCGTCCTCTTCACAGGCTCCCATCTCTCTCCCGGCTCCTACCGGGAAGTCCCCTCCCACTTGCCTTGAGAGCCCCTAATCTCTCTGAAGTCCTCACTTCTCACTCAGTCCCCATCCTCTTTTCATCCTCTTTTCCTCTTTGAGTCCCTACCCCTCCCTGGTACAAGATCAGCCCTTGTACCTTGCGAAGGGAGTTTGGGTGGAGGATTCAGAGTTGGGAGAGAAGTGACTTCCACTTTGGGAGGAGCAAATGACACAGCCTCCCTTGTTCTCTCCTCTCCTAGCCCCAGTTCTGCCCTGGGCAATGTGTGCCCACTGCCCATCTCCCTGGAGAGCCAGCCTGTGCCAGGCAGCCGCATCTGCTTCACACCCTGTCATGAGCTGTCAGCCTTGATTTTGTCCCACATTTGCTGTGTGATCTTGGGAAAGTCATTGTGCCCCTCCAACCTTCATCAAGCACCCTTGCACAAACATGCCTTTGTGTCTTGAGCATCCGTTCTGTTTCTCCTTGTGCTAGGGGCTGGGACACACAGATGAATGAGCTCTGCAAGATAGGGCCACATCTTGCTTTTTAGTTTTTCTTTTTCTTTTTTTTATTTTTATTTTTTTGAGTCAGCGTCTCACTCTGTTGCCCAGGCTGGAGTGCGGTGGCCTGATCACGGCTCACTGCAGCCTCGATCTCCCAAGGCTCAGGTAATCCTCCCACCTCAGTCACCTGAGGAGCTGGGACTATGGGCACGCACTACCATGCCTAGCTAATTTTTTGTATTTTTAATAGAGACAGGGTTTTGCCATGATGCCCAGGCTGGTCTTGAACTCCTGAGCTCAAGTGATCCACCTGCCTCGGCCTTCCAAAGTGCTGGGATTATAAGCGTGAGCCACCGCGTCTGGCCAAGGCCACATATTTTTTGTTCATGTTGTATCTGTGAGCCTCCCATAGTGCTTGGCACTGAGTAGGCAGCCCAGTAAATATTTACTGAAGACAGTCTAATAATAGTAGCAAACATATTATGCTCATTATGTGCAAAGTGTTTAAGCGTTTTGTATGTTCTATTTACTTACTCATTCAAGAGTGTGTGTGTGTGTGTGTGTGTGTGTGTGTGTGTGTGTGTGTGATGGGAGGAACTCTTGCAGCTCAAACCTAAAGGCCCCAGATGGTGACAGGAGATGGCATTGGAGAGGCAGGCAGAAGTGAGACCTTGTGGGGCCTCATAAGCCAAGGTAAGGAGTTTGAGCTTCAACCCAAGGGTAGTGGGGAGCCATGGAAGGGTTATAAAGAGGGGTGGGATGTGATCTGATTTTCATTCTGAAAAGACATCTGGCTGCTGTCAAGAGAACAGCATGTTGAGCACAAGAGCGACAGCAAATCAGTGAAGAGATCAGAGATGACAGCATCTTGGCCTGGTGCAGAGAAATGAAGAGATTCAAGAGATGTTAGACTATAAAATGAACCTCAGGAATAGCAACAGATTGGAAACAACCCGTGGTGGTTTTAAAATATGGCTACAAATTCTTTAGCACTCCTCTCTAGTGAGGTGGGATCCTTGTACCCTCTCTGAATCTTGGGTGAGCTGATGACTGCTCCAACCAATGGAGTACGGTGGAAGTAATGCTCTGACTTCTAAGGCCCAGACATAAAAGTACATGCGACTCCTGCTAGAAGTCTAGCTCTTGGAGCCTGAGGCACCATGCCTACCTAGGGCTCCATGTCTGCCTAGAAGCTGCCATGCTGTGAGGATGCCAAGACCATCAGGAGAGGACACATGAAGGCACCACAGTCCCAGCTAAGCTTAGCTTTGAGTCATCCCAGTTCAAGCATAAGAGAAGTGATTGAAGAAGAACCAGATGAGGCGGGGCACGGTGTCTCATGCCTGTAATCCCAGCACTTTGGGAGGCCAAGGCAGGTGGATCCCCTGAGTTCAGGAGTTCGAGACCAGCCTGGCTACATGGCGAAACCTCGTCTCTACTAAAAATACAAAAATAGCCGGGCATGGTGGTGTGCACCTGTAATCCCAACTACTAGGGAGGATGAGGCAGGAGAATTGCTTGAACCCGGGAGGCAGAGGTTGCAGTGAGCCGACATCGTGCCATTGCACTGTAGAAGGGGAAGAGGAAGGGGAAGAACCAGATGATTCCAGTGGCCAGCCATTTGAATCAGCTTCAGCCTTCAAATCTTCAAATCTTCCTAGCTGAAGACTCAAACATTGCAGAGTAGAAACAAGCTGGCCTCACTGTGTCCTGCCTGAATTCCTGACACACAGAACCCACAAGGATATTCAAATGGTTGTTGTGTTATGCCACTAGGTTTGGGGAGTTTTGTTCTGTGCTAACAGATAACTGGGACACAACTTAAATAACCATCAGTGGAAGACAAGTTATATACATTATATCTCTTTTTGGAATACTATGCAGCCATTAAAAAGAAGAAATTAGTCTATAGTTATTTATATTAATCACACTTCAAGTGAAGAAAGATGCTGTGTTCTGAAAAGTCTTGATAGTATGCCTCCATTTGAAATTCTCAAAAAGATGGCACATATAGAGAACTTCTGGGAAAATAGACAAGAAAGAGGTAACAGTAGATGCCTTGGGGGAGGGTAACTGATGGCAAGGGTGGGAATGAAATTCACTTTTTTTTCTTTTTTTGAGACGGAGTCTCACTCTGTTGCCAGGCTGGAGCGCAGTGGTGCGATCTCAGCTAACTGCAACCTCCACCTCCAGGGTTCAAGAGATTCTCCTGCCTCATCCTCCCCAGTAGCTGGGACTACAAGCACATGCCACCACGCCCAGCTAATTTTTTTTTTGTATTTTTAGTACAGACGAGGTTTCACCATGTTGGCCAGGATGGTCTCTGTCTCCTGACCTCATGATCTGCCTGCGTTGGCCTCCCAAAGTGCTGGGATTACAGGCGTGAGCCACCGTGCCCGGCTGAAATTCACTTTTTACTATACACCTCTATGTTAGTTATCTATTGATTTTGTAAAACTTTAGGTGAGAAATGATGAAGGATTGGAGTGGGCAGGAAAAATGGAAAGGAGGGTGCAGGTGTGAAAAATGTCCATAAAGTTAATTTGGCAGAACTTCTTGGTTACCAAGAAGTAAGGGAAGTGACAGGGATTGAGAGAGAGAGAGAGAGAGAGAGAGACAGAGACAGGGAGAGAGAGAGGATAGAGGCTATTACGTTTATAGGTCAGGTGGGTGATGCTCCCATTAACAGAGATGTAAAATAGATGAGGGAAAGCCAGGTTGTGGAGAAGTTGATGCCCTTAGCTTTTGGCAGAGCTGAATGGCACTGTACAGGACATACTGGCCTAAAGTCAGGGGCAAAGTCTTGGCCTTAGATACAACATAGGGAATTGTTCTCACTGCAAATGGCAGTTTTAAACTTGAACTGGCTTTAAACAAAGGGAATATAAAGGCTTACATAATTGAGAAGTCAAGGGACACTGGCTTCAGGCATGGCTGTATCCAGATGCTCAGGATCTTTCTCTTTATCTTTTGGCTCTTCCCTCATCTGTGTTGGCTTCACTGTCAGTCAGATTTTCCCTATATGGTAGCAAAATGGCCACAGACTTCAAATTTAATTGCTGGGAAAAGAATCTCTCTCTCCCTATAATCTCAGGAAAAGCCCTGATGTTGATTCCCCTCACCCCAGTTGGATAATATGTCATTTACTGAACCCACTGGAATGTCTCTGATTGGCTGGTTACTTGCTCACCCTTTGGGTGGCTGGCAATGGTTAACCCAGAGAAACCTCTTGGACTGAGAGCCTGCTTGAAGAGGTTCCCTAAAGGGAAATTGAAATACTGTTACTGTAAGAAAGGGCAGTGGGGCCAGGCACAGTGGCTCATGCCTGTAATCCCAGCACTTTGGGAGGCTGAGGCGGGTGGATCACAAGGTCAGGAGTTTGAGACCAGCTTGACCAACATTGTGGAACCCTGTCTCTACTAGAAATACAAAAATCAGCCGGGCGTGGTGGCATGTGCCTGTGGTCCCAGCTACTCAGGAGGCTGAGGCAGGAAAATCACTTGAACCCAGGAGGCGGAGGTTGCAGTGAGCCAAGATCGTGCCACTGCACTCCAGCCTGGGTGATAGAGTAAGACACCGTCTCAAAAAAAAAAAAAAAAAAAAAAAAAGCAAAAAAAGAAAGGGCAGTGGATGCAGAGCTGGCAAAAACAATGACATTGAGATGAAGCGTGCTCAGGTCAGAGCTCTGACGAAGCCCTCTGCTGCAGCCGGAATGTTTGCATCTCCCTCAAATTCATATGTTGAAGTTCTAAAGTGATGTTATTTGGAAGTGGGCCTTTGGGAGGGATTACAGCCCTGATAAGAGGAGACTTGAGAGCTTGCTTCTTCTCTGTGCCATTTGGGGCTACAATAGGATGGTCGTCTGTACACCAGAAGTCAGGCCCTTGGTTGCCAGCAGAATGGAATTTGCCAGCACCTTGATCTTAGACTGTTCATCCTGCAGACCTGAGGAATAAATGTGTGCTGTCAAACCACCTACTCCATGCTAAATTGTTATAGTAGCCCAAGCAGATTAAAATGCCTTTGTTTGGCTGTCTGTGGCTGCATAACAGACCATTCCAAAGACAATGATTTTATCATCTTTCACAATTTCTGTGGGTCAGGAATTTGGGAAGGGCTCATCTGGGTGGTTCTGCCTTGGTGTCTCTTTTGTGGTTACAGTGGAAGCTGGAGCAGTGGGGAGCTGGAGCAGCTGGGAGCTGGCCAAGCATCTCTCTCTTCATACAGCCTCAGGGCCTCTCCATGTTGTCTCTCTGCATGGGCCAGTTGGGCTTCCTCACAGCATGGCAGCTGAGAGTGTTGACACCTCTTACATTGTAGCTCAGGACTCCCATGAGTCAGGCCACATTGCCCTTATGACCCAGCCTCACAAGTCACCATAGAATCATTTCTACTGTAGTGTGAGTCACTAAGTTTGGCTCAGATTCAAGGGGAAGAAACACAGACCCTGTCACTCAGTGAGAGGAGTCTTAAAGAATTTATAGACATGGTTGCGCACGATGGCTCAAGTCTGTAATCCTAGCACTTTGGAAGGCCAAGACGGGAGGATCGCTTGAGCCCAGGAGCTCGAGACCAGCTTGGTCAACATAGGGAGCCCCTATCTCTCGAAAAAACTTAAAAGTTAAAAAAAAGTAGCTGAGCGTGGTGGCATGCACCTGATCGCACAACTGCATCCAGCTCGGGCAACAAAGTGAGACTCTATCAAAAATAAAAAATTATGGACATGTTTTAAAACCGCCATAATACATTTGAAGAGGTCAGAGGAGGAGAAAGAACCACAGAAGCATCTAGAGAGATAGCGGGTGGTGGTGGGTGGGGGCAAGAACCTGGGATGTGTGTGTGTGTGTATGTGTGTGTGTGTGTGTGTGTGTCTGAAGTGCAAAAAGCCCCACACCATGGACAGAAGGGGAGGGGGCCCCTGATATCAAAGCAGGGGTGGATGAAATTCTGGGGCAGTGTGAAGAGATGAAGTCAAATATACAGGGGGATGGGCTGGCCTTGACTAGCAAAGGAGGGATCCCGTATCCTCTGAGAGCCTGGGGAGGAGGGGAGGGGGGCCACCAAGAAGAGCCACAATGTAGTGTCTGTAAGTTGAACTCTGGAGTCCAACAGATCTACGTTTGAATCTTGGCTCCACCACTTACTGCTTACATGATTTAAACACTCTGTGCCTCAGTTTCTCTGACTGTAAAATGAAGATAATTTAAGTACTTGCCTCTCAGAGGGGGTGAAAGAGTGAAATGACATGTGCATATAAGACACTTATCCAAAGTACCTGGAACAAAATTAGAACTCAGCAAATTATGGTTATTGTTACTGTTATTGTTATATTAGTTTATAGCTGAGTAGGGTGGGAAGGTGAGAGACACGACACCTGATAAACTGTCTACTTTTGAGAAAAACAAGATGGATTATTTATTAAGAAATAGGAAAATTTGTCCAGGCATGGTGGCTCACACCTGTGATCCCAGCACTTTGGGAGGCTGAGGTGGGTGGATCACTTGGGGTCAGGAGTTTGAGACCAGCCCAGCCAACATGGTGAAACTCTGTCTCTACTAAAAATACAAAAATTATCCGGACGTGGTGGTGCATGCCTGTAGTCCCAGCTACTCTTGAGGCTGAGGCAGGAGAATCACTTGAAGTAGAGGTTGCAGTGAGCCAAGATCATGCCACTGCACTCCAGCCTGGGTGACAGAGAGAGACTCTGAGAAAAGAAAGAAAGAAAGAGAGAGAGAGGAAAATTTTAATTCAACAGAGCCTTAAAAACCATAGTAATGCAGACACAAAAGGCCACATGTGGTATGATTCCATTTATGTGAAATATTCAGAATTGGCAAATCCATAGAGTCAGAAAACAGATTAGTGGTTGCCAGGGTCTGGGGAAAGGGAGGAATGAGGAGTTCTTACTTAACAAGTTTCCTTTTTGGGTGATGAAATTATTTTGGAGATAGATAGTGGTGATGATTGAACAACATTGTGAATGTAATAAATGTCACTGACAGTAAATTTTATTATGTGTATTCTACTACAATTTTAAAAAAGGAATAGTGAAGATTTGGAACAACCAACAATAATATGATGTTAGCCAGGCATGGTGGCACATGCCTGTAGTCCCAGCTACTCAGGAGGCTGAGGCGGGAGGATCGCTGGAGCCCAGGAGGTCAAGACTGCAGTGAGCTGTGATTGCAGCACTGAACTCTAGCCTGAGCAACAGAGCAGGAGGCTGTCTCAAAAAATAAGTAAATAGGGCCAGGCGCGGTGGCTCATGCCTGTAATCCTAGCACTTTGAGAGGCTGAGGCAGGTGGACTGCCTGAGCTCAGGAGTTTGAGACCAGCCTGGGCAATATGATGAAACCCCATCTCTACTGAAAAAAAAAAAAAAATTAGCCAGGAGGGGCAGCATGCGCCTGTAGTCCCAGCTACTCGCTCGGGAGGCTGAGGCAGGAGAATTGCTTGAACCTAGGAGGCGGAAGTTGCAGTAATCCAAGATTGTGCCACTCTAGCCTGGTGACAGAGCAAGACTCTATCTCAAAAAAAAAAAAAAAAAAAGTGACGATGATGGATATCATTTATCGAGCATTTACTATATGCCGGGATAATTAATCTTCCCAATAACCTTATGAGATAGGAACTATGATAATTCCCATTTTACAGATGATAAACACTGGGTCTTGGGAGGGTAAGTCACTTGCAGAGGCCACTCAGTCATGATATAGGAGAATCTGAATTTGCTCTGATGGCTCTGAGGTCATGACCTATGGAGACAACCATCTACATGGATGCGATCTCCTTTCCTTTTTTGAGACTGAGTTTTGCTCTTGTTGCCCAGGCTGGAGTGCAATGGCGCTATCTCGGCTCACCATAGCCTCCACATCCTGGGTTCAAGCGATTCTTCTGCCTCAGCCTCCTAAGTAACTAGGATTACAGGCATGCACCACCACGCCCAGCTAATTTTGTATTTTTAGTAGAGATGGGGTTTCTCCATGTTGATCAGGCTGCTCTCAAACTCCCAACCTCAGGTGATCTGCCTGCCTCGGCCTCCCAAAGTGCTGGGATTACAGGTGTGAGCCACTGGGCTCGGCCCTTGGATGTGATTTTCTTTGTCAGTGTCAGAAGTGGGAGTGAAGAAGAAGGCTGTTGGTATCCCAGCTCCTGTGTTGGAATTTCCCTGGACAGGTGGGGCAGAAAGAAGAGGTGAAGGGGGATGCAGATAGAAGGGGGGAGAGCAGATCCCATGGTGAACCTCAGGATGGATCCCAGCTCAGTGGGGAAGGATGCCAGGGCTGCTAGGAAGGGAGCAGATGGATCTGGGAAAGATGCAGGAACTCCAGCATCAGGATCTCAATGAAGTCCAAGAATGGGAAGGAAAAGAGAACGTCTGAGGTCAGAGTGTGGGACCTTGTAGTTAAAGATTTCAGATAATCCTAGAATTTTGGGAGGCAAAGGTGGGAGGATTACTTGCACCCAAGAGTTTGAGACAAGCCTGGGCAACACAGTGAGATCCCGTCTCTACAAAAAATTAAAAAATTAGCTGGGAGTGGTGGTGATGGTATGTGCCTGTAGTCCCAGCTACTCAGGAGGCTGAGGTGAGGCAGAAGGATGACTTGAGCCCAGGAGTTCAAGGCTGCAGCGAGCTATAATCACTGCACTCCAGCCTGGACAACAGAGCAGAGCCCTGTCTCAAAAAAACAAAAACAACAACAAAAACTCTAATGACATCTCATCTTATTCAGGGTAAAAGGAAAAGGTTGTCGTGGATTAAAGGTGGCCACAAATTCTTTGTCATTCTGACCTTCAAGAAGGAGTTTATCCCCTTCCTTTGAATCTGAGTTGGTCCAATTGTTACTGGAAAGGGGTCCCAGTCCAGACCCCAAGAGAGGGTTCTTGGATCTTGCACAAGAAAGAATTCAGGGCAAGTCCATAAAGTGAAATGAAGTTTATTACGAAAGTAAATAAACAAAAGAATGGCTACTCCATAGGCAGAGCAGCAGCATGAGCTGCTCCACTGAGAATACTTACAGTTATTTCTTGATTATATGCTAAACAAGGGGTGGATTGTTCATGAGTTTTCAGGGAAAGGGATGGAGATTTCTCAGAACTGAGGGTTCCTCCCCTTTCTAGACCATACAGGGTAACTTCCCCATGTTGCCATGGCATTTGTAAATGGTCATGGTGCTGGCGCAAGTGTCTTTTAGCATGCTAATACATTATAATTAGCATATAATGAACAGTGAGGACGACCCTGAGGTCACTTTTATTGCCATCTTGGTTTTGGTGGGTTTTGACTGGCTCTTTTACTGTATCTTGTTTCATGAGCAGAGTCTTTGCTACTTGTATATTGTGCCGAAGTCCTATCTCATCCTGTGGCTAAGAATGCCTAACCTCCTGGGAATGCAACCCAGTGAGTCTTAGCCTTGTTTTACCAGCCCCTATTCAAGATGGAGTTGCTCTGGTTCAAACGCTTCTGACACAAGGGCAGCTTTAAGCCATAGAATACGGTAGAAGTCATGCTGTGCCAGTTCTTCCTCTTCCTACCTCTTGGAACACTCACTTGTGAGATGCTCCCTCTAGGACCCCAGTCCCCATGCCAAAGAAGCCCAAGCCACATGGAAAGCCCATATGGAGGAGCTCCAGAAGACAGCCCCAGGCAACCTCCAGCCCACAGCTGGCACCAGCTACTGTATTGGATAGCATCATGTGAGTGAGTCTTGGATATTCCAGCCCATATGAGCCCTCAGATAGCATCATGTGACCACAAGAACTGTTCCATTGAATCTCGAAAACCCACAGAATATTGGCAGACACTAAAGTGGTTTGTTTTGCAGCAACAGACATCTGAAACCAATCCTTACTGTGGTCTATGCATCCTTAGAGGATCTACTGCCTTCTCCTCCCAATCTTACTCTTTGCTGTCATCTTCTTCCACTCCCTCACTCCAGCCACACTGGTCTCCTGGCTATTCCTGGAATGAACCAAAGATATTGGGCAAAGTCCTACCTCCAGGTTCCAGGACCTCTGCACTTGTTTGTTTCTCTGCCTTTATTGCTTTTTCTCTTGATATCTGCATGGCTAGCTTCCTGCTTTATTCTCTGCTCATGTGTCACCTTATCAAGGAGGGTTTATTTAAATCCTGTGGTAGAGACATAGACTGCTCACCAAATTTCCATGTGCTTCACCTGTCCCCTTGGAGTTAGGCAAAGCCATGTGGTTACTTCTGGCGAATGAGCTATGAGCAGAATGATGCGTGTCACTTCTGGGCCAAAGAATTTGTTCCAGTTGCTACTGCTGCCTAACAAACCACCCTAAAACTTAGTGATTTGAAACTACAACAATCATTATTTTACTAACAAATCTGTAATTTGGGCAATTCTCAGCAAGAAGGCTCAAATCTGTCCCACTTGGCAATAGCTGGGTTGCTAAGCAAGGGACTGGACAGATTTACTTCCAAGGTGGCTTGCCCACCTGGCTGGCAAGTTGGTGATGGCAGTTGTTGGGGCTCAGGTGGGGCTCAGGGCCAGGGGCCTTAGTTTCCCATGTGGTACTCTCCACGGTTTCTTAAGCTTCCGCATAGCCTGGTGGCTGGATCCCAAGAATGAGTATCCCAAGAAAGATGAGGTAAACACTGCAAGATTCCTAAGTCCAGAGCTTAGAAACTGCTCCAATATCACTCCCACTCTATGCGACTTGTCATAAGCCTACATCCAAGGGGAGAAGACTCCTCCCTCTCAGTAGCAGAAATGTCAAATAATTAGGGGGCTATGTTTCAAAACTGCTACAGCATTGAAGAGCTGATCCATGACCCTCCATCATCTTTTCTTCTGCCATAACAACTGTGGAGACTGCATGCTGACACGGTGGAGCCGAAGATGGAAGCAGACTGGACTGCTGAGCCATTGTGTGAGGACAGCTGCTCTGGAAAGTCACAGTATCAGAATCTGTTTAAGCAGGAAATAAGCGTTCGTTGTGTTAATCCACTGGTATTTCAGAGTTCATTTGTTACTATGTCATAATGCAGCCTATCCTCATTGATAAAGAAATTGGTACCAGAAGGAGGGTGCTTATGTCACCAAAACCAAAATGTGCAGCATTGACTGAGTGGTTGTGGCAGCCAGCAGGGAAGCTGGTACTCCTTGTCATACAAAAGCAAAACATCTGGTAAAACTTTTACTGCCGTAACTTGGAGAGCAGACTCTATGGGCACCTTTGGCTGCATTTGTCAAAATATTCAAGAGAAAGATAAGCTCAGAAATGAACTGGCTGAACTGCAAGCAGAAATAAAAGGGAAATAAGTTCAGAAATGTAGGTCCTTGCAGAAGTGGAAAAGTCCGATGTTTCTGGATCCCAAGTAGAAAGAGATGTTTTAAAAAGGTGCTAAGCATACTAACACTAGCAATTCATTAAAATGCTTCAGGGCAAAGACTGAGTGAAGAGTGTGGCCTTCACAGCAATTTTTAAAAATTTCTTTTCTTTTTTTTTTGGGACGGAGTTTTGCTGTTGTTGCCCAGGCTGGAGTGCAATGGCACAATCTTGGCTCACCGCAACCTCCGCCTCCCAGGTTCAAGCAATTCTCCTGCCTCAGCCTCCTGAGTAGCTGGGATTACAGGCATACACCACCACGTCTGGCTAATTTTGTATTTTTAGTAGAGATGGAGTTTCTCCATGTCGGTCATGCTGGTCTCAAACTCCTGACCTCAGGTGATCTGCGCGCCTCAGCCTCCCAAAGTGCTGGGATTACAGGCATGAGCCACCACGCCCGGCCAAAACTTTCTTTTTTATCAATTAAAGTACTTCAAGGCTAGAATCAACTAAAGTACGAGGTTGGATTTTTAAAAGGCTTTGAGTGAAAAATGTCCTGTAAAAACTCTCAGAGCCAAGATCACTTTAGAGGTGCAACTCTACCACCTGTTATTCTTGCTGATTGCCAGCCATTACATTGAGAGTGACAGCTTTAGGATAGAAAGCAAAGGGAAAAAGCAGACTTAAGGACAATATATTGAAAAGTATTGTGGGCATGGTTTTAGTACCATTAACTACAGTCAAATGGATAAGAAACCTAAGGTTTTTTTTGAGATGGAGTTTCACTCTTGTTGCCCAGGCTAGAGTGCAATGGCACAATCTTGGCTCACTGCAACCTCCACCTCCTGGGTTCAGGTGATTCTCCTGCCTCCGCCTCCCAAGTAGCTGGGATTACAGGCATACGCTACCATGCCCGGCTAATTTTTTGTATTTAGTAGGGATGGGGTTTCACCCTGTTGGTCAGGCTGGTGTTGAACTTCTAACCTTAGGTGATCCGCCTGCCTCGGCCTCCCAAAGTGCTGGGATTACAGGCGTGAGCCACCGCTCCCGGCCAGAAACCTAAGTTTTTCAGATAATTGTACTGCCAAAGAAATCACAAGCCTGGGCTAAAAAGCCTATGAGGCTGGGTGCCTATAATCCTAGCACTTTGGGAGGCTGGAGGCAGGTGGATTGCTTGAGCCCAGGAATTCAAGACTAGCCTGGCCAACATGGCAAAACCCTATCTCTACAAAATACACAAAAATTAGCTGGATGTGGTGGTGTGTGCCTGTAGTCCCAGCTCCTTGGGAGGCTGAGGTGGGAGGTTCACCTGAGCCCAAGGAGGTTGAGGCTGCGGTGAACTGCACTCCAGCCTGGGCAACAACAACAACAAAAAAGCCTGCGACCGTTTGGGTCTCAAAATGATCCTAGTCACTTCATACCCATTAGGATGGCTACCATAAAACAAAACAGAATGAGAAGTTTTGGCGAGGATGTGGGGAAACTGGAACCCTGTGAATTGTTGATAACAATGAAAAACGGTGCAGATGCTATGGAAAACACATAGTGATTCCTTGAAAAAGTAAAAATCGAATTACCACGTGATCTGGCAATTTTACTTCTAGGTCTATACCCCAAAGAACTGAGGCCAGGGGTGGTGGCTCACTCCTGTAATCCCGGCACTTTGGGAGGCAAAGGCAGGCGGATCACCTGAGGTCAGGAGTTTGAGACCAGCCTGACAAACATGGCAAAGCCTCGTCTCTACTAAATACACACACACACACACACACACACACACACACACACACACACACAAATCAGGTGTGGTGGTGTGTGCCTGTAATCCCAGCTACTCGGGAGGCTGAGGCAGGAGAATCTCTTGGACCCAGGAAGTGGAGGTTGCAGTGAGCTGAGATTGCGCCACTGCACTCCAGCCTGGGCAACAGAGTGGGACTGTCTCAGAGAAAAAAAAAGAACTGAAAGCAGTGTATCTTGAAGAGACATTTCCAAACCCATTTTCATAGCAACATTATTCTCAATAGCTAAAAGGTGGAAGCAAGTGTCTATCAACAGATTAATGGATAAGCAAGATGTGATATACACATGCAATAGAATATTACTCAGCTTTAAAAAGAAGGAAATTCTGATACATGCTACAATGGATAAACCTTGAGGACATGATGCGAAGTGAAATAGACCAGTCACGAAAAGTAAACACTGTATGATTCTGCTTATATGAGACATATACCATAGTCAAATTTATACATACAGAAAGCAGAATGGTGGTTGCTAGGAGCTAGGGGGAGGGGGAAATGGAGAGTTAGTGCATAGTGGATCCAGAACTTTAGTTTTGCAGGATGAAGAGTTCTCAAGATGGATGATGGTGATGGTTGCACAACAATGTGACTGTACTTAATATCGAATGAGTTGTACACCTAAAGATGGTTAAGATGGTAAATGTTATGCTATCTGTATTTTACTACAATATTTAAAAATTATATATATATATATATATATAGAGAGAGAGAGAGAGAGAGAGAGAGAGTTTCGCTCCTGTTGCCCAGGGTGGAGTGCAATGGCTTGATCTCAGCACACCGCAACCTCTGCCTCCCAGGTTCAAGCGAATCTCCTGCCTCAGCCTCCCGAGTAGCTGGGATTACAGGCACACGCCACCATGCCTGGCTAATTTTGTATTTTCAGTAGAGATGGGGTTTCTCCATGTTGGTCAGGCTGGTCTCGATCTCCCGACCTCAGATGATCCACCCACCTCGGCCTCCCAAAGTGCTGGGATTACAGGCGTGACCCACCGCGCCCGGCCCTCAAAATATTTTTTAACGATCCTAGGGTCCCTGACAGTTTACAGGCAGTGAGTGAGCTGAAAAAGCTACGTACCTCCCAAGGTACTTTTGGGCCTTCTTGCTTCCAGTGGATTCCTTGCTCTTTCCTGCTTTGCAGAGCTGACCTCTGGAAGCTACTCAGCCTCCTTTGTCAGCTGGCCTCTAGCTGAGGTCACCCAAGGTGAGGCACCCACAGGAAGCTGGAGGGAGAAAGGCGGAAGCCAGGCTTTTTCTTCCCAACCTTCTCTGACTTCCCTAGCCCATCTTGACTGATACAACCCCCTCATCTAAAATAGTTGCCCCTCCTTATACTTTGTCCCCTTCACTGCATGATATCATTATGTGCATTTATCTGCTTATTCATTATATGTTTCCATCTACTAGAGTATAAGCTCTGTGAGGGAAGGCACCATGTCTGCTTTATTCACTGACGAATCCCCAGTCCTTAAGACAGTGCCTGGAACATAGTAGGTGCTCAGTAAAGGTTTATTGCAAAAGTGAATAAATTTAGTAGTCGAACCAAATGCATACAAGGGAAGAGGGAAGTGCTCATTTCAGCAGCACATATACTAAAATCAGAACAATACAGAGGGCTGGGCACAGTGGCTCATGCCTGTAATTCCAGCACTTTGGGAGGCCGACACTGGCGGATCACTTGAGGTCAGGAGTCTGAGACCAGCCTGGCTAACATGGGGAAAACCCGTCTCTACCAAAAAATACAAAAAATTAGCCCGGCGTGGTGGTATTCACCTATAATCCCAGCTACTTTGGTGGCTGAGGCAGAAAAATCGTTTGAACTTGGGAGGTGGAGGTTGCAGTGAGCTGAGATTATGCCACTGTACTCCAGCCTAAGTGACAGAGTGAGACTCCATCTCAAAAAATAGAAAAGAACAGGCTGGGCACAGTGGCTCATGCCTGTAATCTCAGAGGTTGGGAGTTCAAGATCAGCCTGGCTAACATAGTAAAACCCCATGTCTACTAAAAATACAAAATTAGCTGGGCATGGTGGCATGCACCTGTAATCCCAGCTACCTGGGAGGCTGAGGCAGGAAAACTGCTTGTACCAGGGAGGCAGAGGTTGCAGTGAGCCGGGATCGCACCACTGCACTCCAGCCTGGGCGACAGAGTGAAAGTCGGTCTCAATAAAAGAAAAAAGAAAAAGAAGAAGAAGAAAAACCATGAGGAGCATATGACAGGTAATCACAGTCTGAAATGAAAGCCAGAGAGGTCAAAGATCTCCAAGTCACACAGCAAATCCTCCACTGACCTCAAACCCAGGTCTCTGTGTATTCTGGGTTGTATCCGGCTCTACGCAGAGACCCTTGGCCTCGGGTTTTCTGGAGGAGAAAGAGCAAAACTTGACATTTAGTTAAAAGGAAACCCTGAAAACAGCTGAGGGTGAGAAACTGGGTTGCTAAGAAACCCCCAAGGATGGGGGAGAGGGTTGGCATCCATTGCTAGGCAACCTAGAGGAAGCTAGACAGGCAGGTTTGGCTACAGACACCTTTCTCCCTCCTCTTCATAGACTCCTAGAATGCCAGGCTAGATATACTCTTAAGAGACATCTAAGGCTGGGTGTCGTGGCTCACACCTGTAATCCCAGCACTTTGAGAGGCCGAGGCAGGTGGATCACTTGAGGTCAGGAGTTCAAGACCAGCCTGGCCAACATGGTGAAACCCTGTCTCTACCAAAAATACAAAAAAATTACCTGGGCCTGGTGCATGCCTGTAATCTCAGCTACTCGGGAGGCTGAGGCAGAAAAGTCACTTGAACCCGGGAGGCAGAGGTTGCAGTGAGCCGAGATCACAGCACTGCACTCCAGCCTGGGCGACAGAGTGAAACTCGGTCTCAAAAAAACAAAAACAAAAACAAAACAAAACAAAAAGAGACTTCTAGTCCAACCACCTAATCATACAGATGGGGAAACTGAGGCCTCAAAAGGCAAGGTGATGAGCCCAAAGTCCCTCTAATTCCTCCACATGAGCAAAGATAAATAGCATGGGTGAGGCGGGAAGCATTGTCACTGGAGAGTGGCCTGGCGTAGCTGAGGATAAAGTGACCGAAGATAAATCTATAAAAGAGTGAGGGAGTCAACTGCAAAATGCCTTGAATTTCAAGTCAAGAACTTGAGAGTTTATCCTGAGGGTAGTAAGGGGCCATCGAAAGGTTTACAGCAATGGTCAGGTTTGTATTTTCAAAGGACCCCGGCTGGGCATGGTGGCTCATGCCTGTAATCCCAGCACTTTGGGAGGATGAGGTGGGCAGATCATATGAGGTAAGGGGTTCAAGACCAGCCTGACCAATATGGTAAAACCCCGTCTCTACTAAAAATACAAAAATTATCCAGGTGTGGTGGCATATGCCTGTAGTCCCAGCTACTCAGGAGGCTGAGGCAGGAGAATCGCTTGAACCCAGGAGGCAGAGATTGCAGTGAGCCGAGATTGCGCCATTGCACTCCAGCCTGGGCAATACAGCGAGACGCGGTCTCAGAAAAAAAAGAAGACCCCTTGGAGGCCGGGCATAGTGGCTCACACCTGTAATCTCAGCACTTTAGGAGGCCAAGGCAGGAGGATCTCTGGAGGCCAGGAGTTTGTGACCAGCCTGGGCAACATAGCAAGACCCCATGTTTACCATAAAAAAAAAGACTCCTTGACCCCTTGGGCTGCAGTGTGAAGACTCGGGATAAAGTCCAAAGACCTTCAAGGTCCTTCTCACTCTTGCCTGTCACCCTCCTCTCTCCACACCGTCCCCGCAAGCTGGCTAGCTTCTGTGTCAGCCACTCTTACCAGGTCTTCCCATGTACTGTTGCTGGCATCTGTAAAGTCCTTTCCTTCACCTCACTCTTCCTTATCCTATTGTTCCAGTTATTGCTTCATAACAAACTGCCCCAAAACCTAATAGTGTGGACAACTGCCATCTCATTATGCTCGTGGACTCTGTGGGTCAGGAATTCAGACAGGACATAGAAGGGATGGCTTGTCTCTGCTCTGTGATGGCTGGGCCTCTGCTGGGAAGGCCCTCCAACAGCTGGGAGTGACTTGAATTACGAGGGGCTGGAATCACCTGGAGGCTTCTCCACTCATAAGTCTGGTGCCTGGGCTCAGCTGTCAATTGGAGTACCTACCTACACATGGTCTTCCCACGTGGCCTGGGCTGCTTCACCACATGGCAGTCTTGGCTGTTGGCCTTTCAACATGGCGGTTCAGCGCGGCTTAGCCTTGGAAATCCCGCAGCATCATGTCTGCTGTGTCCTGTTGGTTACAAGTGGATCACGAAGGCCCAGCCCAGATTCAAAGGGAAGGTAATTTAAAGGAGGAATGTCAAATAACGTGTAGCCATGTTCTAAGGTCATCACATCCTACTGAGGTTTCAGGCCACAGCTTAAACATCACTTCCTCCAGGGAATGACCTGACCACACCCCACTCCATGTCTGGGTTAAACGTCTCCTCAGTGTTCTCCCAGACTCACTGTCCATCGCCGGCAAAGCATTTCCATTCCTGGGTTTGTGTGTCTCCTCAGACCTGTGAGCTCACTGAAGACAAATCACGTTTTTCACTTTTGTATGCCCAGCACCTAGCAGGCAGCCTGGTCAAGGCAAAGCTTCCCCACCCTGCCCCTTTTTTTTACGGGCAGGGTCTAACTCTGTCACCCAGGCTGGAGTGTAGTGGCGTGACCATGGCTCACTGCAGCCTTGAACTCCTGGGCACAAGAGATCTTCCCGGCTCAACCTCCCGAGTAGTTGGGACTATAGGCTCACGCCACTGTGCCTGGATAATTTTTTAAATTGTATTTTTTAGAGGCAGGGTTTTGTTTTCTTGCCCAGGCTGGTCTCAAACTCCTGGCTTCAAGTGATCCTCCCACCTCGGCCTCCCATAGTGCTGGGATTACAGGCATGAGCCACCATGCCCAGCCCAGACCCTTAATAATGTTTGTTGAATGGGTGGGTGAATGTGCTAAGGCATGGAGTCCAATCCAGAGTCATTCCTTCCTTATGAAGCTTACATACGAATTGGAGAGAGAGAGACAAAAAATAAAAACTACATGTGATAAATGCCAGATAGTGATAAATGCTATTAAGAAAAATAAAGCAAAGTAACAGGATAGTTTATGGAGGATGTTACTTTATACGGATGGTCAGGGAGGACACTGTGAGGTACTCCCTGTGCCTACTCCAGGGCACTTTGAGGTAGTGCCCTGGGAGCTGAGACCTGAAGGAAGTAAGACGTGGCTACCTGGAGGAAGAGTATTTTTTTGTTTGTTTGTTTTTTGAGACGAAGTCTCGCTTTGTCTTGCCCAGGCTGGAGTGCAGTGATGCGATCTCAGCTCACTGCAGCCTCTGCCTCCTGGATTCAAGCGATTCTCCTGTCTCAGCCTCCTGAGTAACTGGGACTGCAGGCATGAGCCGCCACGCCCAGCTAATTTTGTATTTTTAGTAGAGACGGTTTCGCCATGTTGGCCAGGCTGGTCTCGAACTCCTGACTTCAGGTGATCCACCCACCTGGACCTCCCAAAGTGCTAGGATTACAAGCATGAGCCACCGCGCCTGGCCGGAGGAAGGGTATTTTAAGCAGAGGGAAACACATGTGCAAAAGCCTTCAGGCGGAAGTATGATGGCACTTTTGAGGAACAGCAAGGAGACCAGTGTGACTGGGCATGTGAGAAACAAAAAAAGTAGAAGATGAAGCCCAGGCTGAGCCACAGGCCACTTCTCATGGGGCTTTGCAGGCCATGCTGAGGACTCTGGCTTCTACTGAATGGGAGAGTTTTGAACAGTGGCAGGGTGTGCTGGGATTTACAGTTTAACCAGATCACTCTGGCTTCTGTGTGGACAATAAGACTATGAGTGGGGCAAAGGAAAATGCAAGGAGCCCTTCGTATGCCCTTATATCCTGGACCCAGAGGCCATGGAGTATGTGAGAAGTGACAAGACACAGGGCATATTTTGAAGGTAGAGCCAACAGGGTATAAGGGAGATGGTGCTGGGAGGAAAAGAGGCATCATGGATAACTGAGAGGCTTTAGCCTTTCATTTCACATCAGCTGTGAAGATGTGCTGTGCGGAAGCAGGCTTGGGAGCACTGTGGAAACAAGAGTTCATTTTTTGGCATGTCAAGTTTGAAGTGCCAATTAGATATACCAGTGGAGATGACAAGAAGGCAGCTAGTCTAGCCATGTCTGGGATGGAGATGTAGACCTCAGAATTCTCAGCTATGATACTTCAGCTTCCCAAGTAGCTGAGACTACAGGTATGTACCACCATGCCTGGCTAATTAAAAAAAAAACATTTTAGTAGAGATGAGGTCTTGCTATGTTGGCCAGGTTGGTCTCGAACTGCTGGACTCAAGAAATTCTCCCACCTTGGCCTCCCGAAGTGCTGGGATTACAGGTGTGTGATAAGCAGAATTCTAAGATGGCCCCCAAGATTCCCAGTCTCTGATGTAGCTGCCCTAGACAGCCGCTTCCCTTTGAGTGTGGGCAAATCTAGTGTGATAGCTGTCACTCTTATAAGGCTACAATATACTGCAAAGGTGAAGAGATTTTTTGCAGATATAAAAATCCCATATTAGTTGATGTCTAATCAAAAAGGAGATTTTCCTGGGTGAGTCTGACCTAATTAGGGAAGGCTTTCTTTTTCCTCTCTTTTTTTTTTTTTTTTTTTTTTTGAGACAGAGTCTCGCTCTGTCGCCCAGGCTGAAGTGCAATGGCTTGGTCTTGGCTCACTGCAACCTCCGCCTCCCAGGTTCAAGTGATTCTCCTGCCTCAGCCTCCCAAGTAGCTGGGATTACAGGCGACTGCCACCACGCCGGGCTAATTTTTGTATTTTTAGTAGAGACGGGGTTTCACCATTTGGCCAGGCTGGTCTCGAACTGCTGACCTCAGGTGATCCACGCACCTCGGCCTCCCAAAGTGCTGGGATTACAGGCGTGAACACACCATGCCCGGCCAGGAGAGGCTTTTAAAAGAGAGCTTAAGCCTTCCCTGAGCCAAGTGACTCCAAGCAGCAGAAAAATTCTCCTCTGGCCTTAACAAAATAAGTTGCAATATTTTGAGAAGGATGGGGAGGCCCTGTGGGGGCCATGTGGCAAGAAACTGAGCAGCTTGTAGTAATCAAGAGTGGTACTAACTGACAGCCAGCAATAGAACAGAGATCTCTGTCCTAGAAACACAAGGAACTGAATTCTGCCCACTACCGTGAGAGCTTGGAAAAGGCTGCTGAGCTCCAGGAAGGAATGCGGGCCACCTGCACCCCAGTTGCTGCCTTGTGAGATCCTGAGCAGAGACCCAGCTAAGGCATGCTGGACTCCTGACCCATGGACACTGAAATAACAAATCCATGTTGTTTTACACTGCTAAGCTTGTGGCAATTTGTTACGCAGCAATAGATGAGAAACAATACAACAGCGTATGTTGTTTTGAAAGCCTTGGAAGCAGGGTGGCTACCACCACCTAGGCAAGGGGCATGACCCAGCAATGAGTCAATGCATGAATGGAGTGAGACTGGAGTGGGAGTCAGTTCCTTGGCCTGGGACACACCCTGACTCCCACCTTCCAACTGCACAGAACCTTGGTTCTACTCCTCTTAGCCACTAGGTGGCCCCAGAGACCCCATAAGGAGTTGTCTCCCCCACCTTTCAGGTCAGCATCTGAAATGGAAGGAACCAAAATGAGATGGGCCCTCTTCTAGTCCTATTACCGACTCCCAATACGGCCCACAAAGGCGAAGAGGCTTGCCCAAGGTCCCACAGCTCTAGCATTATCTCCGGTCAGGCATTTTACCGTGCACCCCATTCCAGGCTATTCTGTAAAACAAACTCAGATGACGACCTCCCTCCCACCTGCTTTTACCAGGGGACGGACTGGCAGTGAGAATGGCATCAGCAGGGGGCCCTGGAGGGCCTGCGGGCTGAGGCTGGAGTCTCTAATTGACGTGACTGGTGTGCAGACTAGGAAAGTGTGCAGCCCCTAGGTTGGTGCTGATGGCATCGGTGAACAGACTCTTGACATTGGGATATATCCAACAGGCCTAGCTGCAGTTGCTGGGCCACTGACCCAATTCCCTTTGTCCAGTCTATTGAACCCTCTGTTGTAGACTGGATTTCTCTAGAAACAGACAATGAGACTGAGTTTGGGTTGCAAGATGTTTATTAGGAATAAGCACCTGTGAAAAGAAGAGGAAGCAGGTCTGGGCATAGGAAGTCAAACTGTGCTGCAGGCCTGACGAAGCCCTGGCTGGCCTGGGCCTGCTGGGAGTACTGTCTGTCAGTGTCCGTCCCATGTTGGGTTGAAATGACCAGGTGTTTATACCATGCCTCACTCAGACATCAGACACAGGCTGCCCCAGGAAGGGCGTGGTCTCAGGTGAAGTGGCTCTCTGCAGCTGCAGCCACCCTAATGGCACTTCCCATAGCTGGGGAAGTCCTCCCTTGAAGGGAGTTCTGGGGGCAGGTGTCCCTATCTTCCACACCTTCTCAACTCTACCTCCTCTTACAGGGTGTTTTTTTTTTTTTGGCCAGCTTGCTTTCAACCAGAGAGGCTGAGAAGAAGCAGTCACTGTAATTTCCACACTCAGCCCTGGCTCCTACTGGGAAAACAGAGGCTTTGTCCCAGCTTAGGAATACACTGGATCTGACAGATGAAGAATTAGGGGGAGGGGTGTCAGAGGGACAAAGGAGGGAAAAGCCTTGGATCAGCTGTAAAACACCAGTCAGAACCTCAAAGACAAGAATCACTATACTTCTGTTGCTCTTTGGTCATTCAGTTAATCTACTCTGCAGGCCAGTGTGTGCCAGGCACTGGGACCAATCCCACCACTCCAGGCCCTCAGCTGGGGGCCTAACACAATCTGCAGATTCAAACAGGGAGGGAGAGGCAGCACCCTGAAGCCATGCTTCACCAGGAGGCAGAACCAAGCCCTGTCTCTGACCTTGGCTGCTTGCAGGCCCTCCTGTAAGTTGCTTTCCCGTCTGACCCTGTTTCCTCCTCTGACAATGGAGTAACACGATGGGCACCATGTTGAATGCTTCTCACCTCAAACTTCATTTCACCCTGTGAAGCAGCTACTATTATTATCCCCATGTTACACATATGGAAAGAGTTGGGACTTAGTTAATTTGCTCAATCAAGGTCACATGGGTGCTCAGTGGTGGAGCTGGGCTTTGAGTCCATTGTGGCCCAATCTTGCTTCTTAATCCTCATTAAAGGCACAGAAAGGCATGGTCAAGCCAGCCCCCTCGGACCAGACCTGCCTGCATACTTGTTTCATTTGGCCCACAGAGATTTAAAAATATGAGTCAGCTTTCATTTTGAAATTAAGATGATTCAGAAACATCCATCCAGCTTCTCTTGAAAAATCTGGCCACCTGGCCACTATGGACTGCATTCCCACAGGGTCACAACTGGCAGGAGGTAGTCCCCTTGAAGTGGGTCACGACACCAGTGTCCACCCAGAGTCACTCATCTATGTTACCTGCCTGGTCCCTACAGGGATGAGTTTGCTATTCTTCATGAAGGCCAGGGAGTCCTGACATAGAGGCCTAGACAGGCCAGGTGGCTTGCCCTGGGACACCCAGCTCGGGCCCAAATCACACGGACTTGAATCTGGCAAACTGTTTAGGGAGGGTTGAGGAAGAGCACAGACATGCAGAACCACAGGGCAAGGTCGGGGCAAATACACTTTATTCAGTCCTGGCATCAGACTGGCGGAGTCCTGCTGTGGGTGCCAGTGCCCCAGACGGAGGGACCCCACCCCTCAGCTACGAGACTAGTTCTCCAAGACCACAGACAGTGACATCTCTTCACTCACATGACATTTTTTTTCATTGTCTTTTTTTGTTGTTGTTGTTTTTCTTAAAAAAAAAAAAAAAATAGAGAGAAAGAAAGAGCGCAAGAAAGGCCCAGAGCCGGAGCACCAAGCTTAAAGGAGGCAGCTGGTGGCTTTGTCAGCGACGGGAACGCGTGGGGCAGAGACCTGCAGAGACCCTGGGCAGGGGTCCGGAGGACTCTGGGACCGTTTGTTCCTGAGATTTGTGTGTGTGAATGAGAGTGTGTGAGCCACCCGGGAGGGTGAACACACGCCGGTGAGATACAGGTAGTGAGGGCAAGGGGGGTGTGGGTAGGCCGGAGGGGCGGGGCTGGGCAGAGAGATGGCGGCGTGAGAGGGGTCACAGCATCAGGGACAGGGCTCCCGAGGGCACCCTGAACTGGACACAACTTCCTCCTAACAGCAGCGTTCTCCCCATTTCTCACGTGGAAAAACCGAGGTGCAAACGGCCCATCTCTACTCGGAATCCATTCTCAGTCTCACTGGCCAAGTCGATGGTCTCTCCCAAGCCAGATGTTTAAAAGCGAGAGTCTTCCTGCCATCACATCTGCTATCCACGCCTCAGTCCCAAACCCCTAGCACCAAAGTGCCTCAGTTTTTCCCGCTGAATACTGCAGCTTGAGTACTGAGGGTGGACCTGGGTGACAGGAAGGGCCGGTGGGCTTAGGGAGGAGCCCGGGTTGCGGGTGCCCTGAGGTGAGGGGGCACTTCCCAGGAGGGGGTGGGGAAGGAGAAGCAGGGATCCTGTCCCCAAACAGACTGGTAAGGTGTCTTGGTTTTTAGTTTTCTTGGGTGGTCCCTTCCTCTACTGCTGGATTTCCAAAGAAATACCCTACCTCCCAATTCCCAGTTGGGGGAAAAAAGGGACGTACAAATAGGCTGTAGAGGCAGCCACGCGACCGGAGAGGTGGTGCGCGTGGGTGTAGGAGACCCCATACCGGAAAAGGGGCTATGCCACTTGGGAGAGTTTCAGGCCCAAACCAACCCTTCCGAGTGCTCCTCCCATTAAGGCAGCGACGCCCCGTTGGGTGGAGAGGAAACCTAGGGCTCCCGGATCAAAGGATTTCCCGGGATCGCTCTATATTCGCCCCCGCTTTTGCTCGGAGAGGGCGAAGAGTGCGGCTCCACTGGGACCAGCCCCCTCCTCCCCAGAAGCATTAAGCATGCGCATGAAGGGGGTGGACCCCAGCGGAGGGGCGGGCCCTAGCGCTCCGGGGATAAAAGGAGTGCGCCCCTCCCCCCAGGGAAGGGAGGGGCACAGGAGGAGCGTGCGTTGCCACCCAGCCGCAACGCCCCCCTAACCCAGAGAAGGCAGGCTGGGCGAGGGAGGAGGGATTCCGGAGCAAAAGAGGGGGCGGGTCCTCCGGCCACGAGGAGGGGCGTGTGCAAAAGGGGGGAGGGGTGCAGGTCTGTAGGAGAGGACGGGAGGTGTATCGGAGGGGGCTGGCTGCTGGTGGCTGTGCAGGAGGGGGCAACGTGGGGAGGGGCTTGGGTGTCAGGGAAGGGGTGGGGGTTGGGCTGCCTTGGGGTGTGTCTGCGGGGGAGGGGCATGTCTGGATCTGAGGGGGGATGGGCACGTCCAGGAGGGGGGAGGCTGCGCGGGAGATGGGGTGCCAGCCTCGGCCTCCGAGGGGCCCCAATACCTGATTCCTGTATGTAAACAGCTGGTTTGGGGGCGTGCGCGCCCCGCTGACGGTGGGCTCAGTAGGTGAAAACCAGGTCGGCGATGCTAGACGGGCGCCAGTCCCCCGCGATCATCTCGGTAACCTCGGGGGTGCAGTAGTCCGGGAACTCGAAGTGCGACGTGCCCGAGGGAGGCTGCAGGTCCGGGTCGCGATCCAGGGCGCTGCAGTCCAGGCCGGCCGGGCCAGGGGGCAGCCTGGACAGAAAGCCCAGCGACTCCTCCCCCGACGCCACTGTCTCCTCTTCGCCTTCCTCAGCCGTTGCCGCCTCCTCCTCCTCTTCCTCCGGCTCCTCGTCCTCCGACGGTGTCGGGGAGGCGGCGGCGGCGGCCGCCCCCTCGCCCGACGGCCCTTGGGCGCGCTCCGCTTGTCCCCGGGCGGCCCGTCCCGCCGGGACCATCCTCCACAGCTCCCGCCCCGGGGTCTCGACCAGGCGCACTTCCAGCAGCTCCTCGTCGTCTTCTTCATCGTCGTCCTCGGGCGCCGCCGCCCCGCCCCCCAAAGGCCCTCCCGCTGCTCGGCGGCCCCCGCGGCCAGGCAGCTGCGGCCCGGGCTTGAGCCGGCTGCCGCCACCGCTACCACCGGGGGGGCGGGGCCGCGCCTTGGCGGGCGCCCCCTTGCTCTTTTTGCGCGGCCGGTACTTGTAGTCCGGGTAATCCGCCATGTGCTTGAGGCGCAGCCGCTCCGCCTCCCGCACGAACGGGATCTTCTCCGAGTCCTGCAGCAGCTGCCAGCGGCGGCCCAGGCGCTTGGAGATCTCGGCGTTGTGCATGTCGGGCCACTGGTCCATGATCTTCCGCCGTTCGTGCTGCGACCACACCATGAATGCGTTCATCGGCCTCTTGATGTGGCCGCTCGGGGTCTTGCACCAGCCGGGTTCGCGCGCCCCCTCCTCGGCCGGCCCGGGTCCCGGGGGCGGCGGCCCGCCGTCCCGCTTGGCCCTCGCGCCCCGCTGCTGCACCATCGCGCCTGGGCCCGGGGCCGCTAGACGCCGCCGGGGGCCGTCCGCATCCTCCGCGGCAGGGGGTGGGGGAGGAGGCAGCGGCGACGGAGGGGCGGCCCCGCCCCGCGACTCGGCCCGGCCCCCGCGAGCTGGGGAGCGAGGAGCTGGGCGCTCCGGCCCAACGGACGGCGGGGGGAGAAGGTCAGCGCGATCTCAGGCGGGCTCGGCGCGCCCCCGCCGCCTCCGGCAAGTTGCGTCCTGGCACACAACACACATTGTTTTGCGGGGGCCGAGGAATCGCACCCTCCGGGCCCCCGCGGGCTCTTCCTGCAGCCTCCGGCTCCGCCGCGGCCCGCGCGCGCCGCTCTCCGCCCGGCCGCCGACGCCTTTCAGTGTCTTTCTCCCCGCGCGGCCCCGCCGGCGCGCGCGCCACCCCTCCCCCTCGCCGTCTGCGGGCTGCTGCGGCGCGCGCGGGGCCGCCCCGTGTAAACACCGAGGTGCCCGCTTGGGCTGCGGCCGGGCCACGCCTCGCGCTCGGGCGTCGCGTCACCCGTTGCTGGGCAGAGAAGCCGGTATTTGCATCTCCCAATCGCTGGCCGCCGGAGTGGGGCGGGGCTCGGGCTGCGGGGCTGGGCGGTCTTGCGGCTGGGATTGGGGGAGACCGGCGAGATGGGTTTCTTTTCTTAGGTTAGGGGTTGGAGGAAGGGTAGGGGACGCGAGCCTGCTTCCATCTGACGCTGGACGCTTGTCCCTGCTCCGCGTTGCCTTTTAAATTTTAGCTCATTCCGAGACACCTGCCGTCAGGTAGGATTTCCGCCCTTTCCTCTTTCAGGGACGTCTTTTCGGACCATCCCAGAAGAGAATTTGGGGGGACCAAGACTCAGGAAAGCTCCTTCTTAAGGGGACAGACTCAGGTTGTCGTAGATGTTGCCCCCGCCTACTACACACAGGGTCCAACCACATATGGGACCAGCAAATGCTTTTGGACCCAGTGAACAAATACCTTTCTCATATATATGTATATTTAATCTCGTTCGAAGCTCCACAAGAATCCGGAGGGAGAAGGGAATATGATAATATGATGCCCACTTTCCAAATAGAAAGCACCGAGGACACGCAGACTAGGATTCGATTCCTAGGCTCGCGGTCCCAGCTGTCTCTCCCCTGCTCAGCACCAAGGGCCGCGGGGCACCTCGCCTGCCAGCCAAAGGTGCTGAGCTGGGCGGACTTCCCGCTTTTCACAAACCGCAGGCGACATTCGGGGATGCGTGGGTGCGCCATTCCCAGGTCCTACCCCACCCCGTAGCCTGCGCGGTGCCCGACTTGGGCGCGTCGCCCCACCCAAGCCTGGAGAAGCGTGCAGGGGCATGGGGCGGAGCCAGTCCTGGGGGCGTGGCCGGGTGGCCGGCACGAGGCGCGTGGCGGGGAGGGGCCGCGCGCTCCCGGCTCACCACGTGTGAGCCAGTTCGGGCACCACCGGGCGTGTGCCGCCCCTGGGGGAGGTCACCTTCACGGCGTCGTGAGCATGGGCGATGGGAGGGGGCGCTGAGGCCTCGCCCTTGGGAAGCAGGAGCTGGGAGGTGCCCGGATTAGGGTCTTTAAGGTGGCATTCCGCTGGGGCGTAGCGGGCATGGTTTCAGGCTAGGAGAATGCGCCTCTGGCGGTACAGCTCACCCACTTCTGGATGAGCGAAGGCCAAGAACCGAGCTTGAGGGTGTGGGGCGGGGAGGAAGGACTGAGGTGCGGCGCGGGGGGCGGGGTGATGCTCTGGATGGCGGGGCGCGGGGTGGGGGTGGTTGGGAGAAAGTAATTGGAGCATCCCTGGAGGGAGGGGGCGACTCTTAAAGGCACAGGGCACTTGGAAAGAGGAGGCCCTGCTCCCGCCCAAGCGGTCCCTCCTCCTTTCAGAAGCTGAGATCTGGAAAACCCTACATGTAAAACCTTTACGTCTGCAGCCTGAGCAGTCTACCCGATGGAGTCACACTTCCTGAGTTTACATTCCCAGTCCCTCCTTTTCCTTATCCTGAAAAAAGGGATAATTCAGTTTCTCCCTCACATGGTTGTTCTACAGATTAAATGAGATAATGCATGTAAACACATCCTGATACCTAGTGAATGTTCAATAAAACTTATGATAGACGGGACGCGGTGGCTCACACCTGTAATCCCAGCACTTTGGGAAGCCAAGGCGGGCGGATCATTTGCGGTCCGCCTGGCCAATATGGTGAAACTTTGTCTCTACTAAAAGTACAAAATAATGAGCCAGGCTTGGTGATGCGTACCTGTAATCCCAGCTACTCAGGAGACTGAGGTATGAGAATCGTTTGAACCCAGGAGGGGGATGTTGCAGTGAGCCGCTGCACTCCAGCCTGCGTGACAGTGAGACCCTGTCTAAAAGAAACCCAAAAGTTTTGAGAAACTAGATTTCCCAATAGTTAGGCAGGTCACCAGCAACCCAGAGACATCACCATAATGAGAAAAAAAATGGGCAGGGTGGGGACAGCTCTAATATTTCAGAAAAGGTATCAAAGTAATGATCGTAGGACAAATAAAAGCTGTCTTGGAATTATCAACACCTTAACACTTTTCCCATAAATAAAATATTTATTTTATTTTAGATGGTGTATGATGGGCACCACCATCTTTTCAATGCTTATGGCCTCTCAAAGATCTGTCTCTGACCCTGTAGCTGCTGCTGCTATTATTATTCCAATGTATTTGAATAGTTCCTAACCTTACTCACTGCCAAACTGATTTGGACAAGGATTTCACTCTTTATTCTCAGCAGTGAAAATGCTACATTCATTATTCACCCCTGCCTCCTTTCCTTCTTCCATCCATGCATGCATCCATTAATAAACATTTGACCCTGCGCAGTGGTTCACGCCTGTAATCTCAGCACTTTGGGAAGCTGAGGCAGGCAGATCACTTAAGGCCGGAGTTCAAGACCAGCCTGGGCAACATGGTGAAACCCCGTCTCTACAAAAAAAATACAAAAATTAGCTGGGCAGGGTGGTGCCTGCCTGTAGTCCTAGCTACTTGGGAGGCTGAGGCAGGAGGATTGCTTGAGCTGGAAAGATGGAAGTTGTAATGATTGTACCTCTGCACTCCAGCCTGGGAGACAGAGACTTTATCTAAAAAAAAAAAAGATAAATAAATAAATACATAAACATTATTAATACTTACCATTCCTTAGGCCCTCTGACAGACTGTGGGGAGCTAGAGATGGTTAAAGTCTGGCTGAATCTAGGCCCTGGAAGAACCTTGGACTGCCTTCCCCAGTGTAGACACCAGGACTTATTAATGACAGAGAAGATGGTGTGGGAAGTTCAGCCGAGAAGATAATGTCTTCACTTTTGTTTTTTTCATTTTCTTCCTCAACAGACATTTATGCAGTGTGTGATTCTTTCTAAAACAACTCCCTGGAAGAGAGGACATTTAATTCAACAATTTATTGGCCACCTACTGTGTGCCAGGCAGTGAACTTGGAACTGGGGCTACTGGGTTACAGCAGTGACCAAGACAGAGGTCCCTGTTCTTAAGGAGCAGGTGACGGCAACAGAAAAGAGCAGGTAAACAAATAAGATAATTTCAGATAGTTGTGACTGCTATAAAGAAAATAAAACTGGGTTGGGTGTGGTGGTTCACGCCTGTAATCCCTGCACTTTGGGACACCAAGGCGGGAGAATCGCTTGAGCCCAGGAGTTTGAGACCAGCCTGGGTAACATAGAGAAATCCCACCTCCCCAAAAATTCAAAAATTAGCCGGGCATGGTGGCAAGCACCTGTCATCTCAGCTTCTGGGGAGGCTGAGGTGGGAAAACGCTTAAGCCAGAGATTTTGAGGCTGTAGTGAACTATGATGGTGTCACTGCACCTCAGACTGGGTGATGGAAAGAAGGGAGGGAGAGGCTGGGCAAGGTGGCTCACGTCTGAAATCCCAGCGCTTTGAGAGGCTGAGGTGGGCAGATGCTTGAGCCTAGAAGTTCAAGACCAGCCTGGGCAACATGGCAAAAGCCTGTCTCTACAAAAAATACAAAACTTAGCCAGGTATGATGACCCATGCCTTTAGTCCTAGCTACTTGGGAGGCTGAGGCAGGAAGATCGTTTGAGCCTGGGAAGTTGAGGCTGCAGGGAGCTGTGATCGTACCACTGCACCCCAACCTGTGGGACAGAGTGAGACCCTGTCTCAAATAATGAAAAGAAAACAAGATAATGAGAGAGTGAATGACTGGGACAGGAGATGATAGAGATGGGGGAGAGTTTAGATCTCATGATGATGAAGAACCATCCATGTAAAACATTCCAGGCAGAGGAAACAGCAAGTGCAAGGGACTGGAGATGGGAAAGAGACTGGGACGAGGTATTGAGAGGGCATGGACAGGCGCCAAGACCAGAGACGGGGGAGTGTACATGAGGAATACGATGCGTTTATGTTGAGCTGGAGCTGAAGGGCAATACAGTAGTTGGTCCTCAGAAGCCAAGTTATGGAGTTCCCTGGGTTGTGGGGAGCCAGGGACAGTTTTTTTGTTGCAGGATGACATGATCAGAGGTGCACTTCAGGAGGATTAAGGAGTTTCATGTGTTGTAGTTGGATTGGAGGAGGGAAATTTGGTGGGGGAGAGATCAGCCGGAAATTTTCTTG
The DNA here is from genome assembly GCF_006542625.1 of Nomascus leucogenys. Lineage (NCBI taxonomy): Eukaryota > Metazoa > Chordata > Mammalia > Primates > Hylobatidae > Nomascus > Nomascus leucogenys. The sequence goes on along the minus strand of NC_044393.1, from coordinate 32,979,734 downwards.
TGTTTCAAAAACATGTTCACAAATTTTTTTTTTTTTTTCTTTTTGAGATGGAGTCTCGCTCTGTCGCCCAGGCTGGAGTGCAGTGGTGCGATCTCGGCTCACTGCAAGCTCCGCCTCCCGGGTTCACGCCATTCTCCTGCCTCAGCCTCCCAAGTAGCTGGGACTACAGGCGCCTGCCACCACGCCCTGCTAATTTTTGTTGTATTTTTTTAGTAGAGACAGAGTTTCACTGTGTTAGCCAGGATGGTCTTGATCTCCTGACCTCATGATCCGCCCCCCTCAGCCTCCCAAAGTGCTGGGATTACAGGCGTGAGCCACCGCGCCCGACCCTTCACAAATTCTTTAATGTTCCTTCCTTCAAAAGGAAGAGCCTAATTCCTCCTCCCCTCCCCAGTTAAGTGTGAACTTGCCTCTAACTAATAGAATATGGCAGAAGTGATGGTTTGTGATATCTAAGATTGGACATAAAAGGCTCTATGTTTTCCTCCTGGCTGTCTTATTTTGTATCATTTATTCTGGGAGAAGTCAGCTGTCATGCGAGGGCACTCAAGCAGCCCTATGGAAAGCTCTATGTGGTGAGAAACTGAAGCCTCCTGCCAACACCAACAAGGAACTGAGACCTACTTCCAACAGCCATCTGAGTGATCCATCCTGGAATCAGATCCTTCAGCCCCAGTCAAGTCTTCAGATGACTGCAGCCCTGGCCAGCATCTCAACTGCAACCTCGTGAATGACCCTGAGCCAGAACCATGCAACTAAACTCTGCCTGGATTCATGACCCACAGAAACTGTGAGATGGTAGCTGTTTGCTTTGTTAAGCCTCTAAGTCTGGAAATAATGTATTAAGCAGTAGTAGACAATGAACACAAGATTATTATTCAGCTGTTGAATTGGAAGAGGAGGGGAAGAAAAAGTTTTCAGATCACAAAATATTCATTGTGTAAAACTTCAAAAATTCTGAAATTTAAGGAAAAAATACCATTTGTTGGGAATTTGTTGGGATTCATTGTCCCAGTGCCAAGAGACACCCACTCTTTTTTTTCTTTTTCTTTTTTTTTTTTTTTTTTTTTGAGACAGAGTCCTGCTGTGTTGCCCAGGCTAAAGAGCAGTGGCACGATCTCAGCTCACCACAATCTCTGCCTCCCGGGTTCAAGTGATTCTCCTCCCTCAGCCTCCCAAGTAGCTGGGACTACAGGTGTGCATCACCATGCCTGGCTAATTTTTGTATTTTTAGTAGAGACGGGTTTCACTGTGTTGGCCAGGCTGATCTCAAACTCTTGACCCCATGATCTGCCTGCCTCAGCCTCCCAAAATGCCAGGATTGCAGGCATGAGCCACTGTGCCCGGCCGAGACACTCACTCTTAACATTTTGGTATATTTTTTCTCTCTGCATTTTTTATCCAGCTGACTTTATTTTGTCTCCTGAAATCTTCATTTTTAAATTATAGCTTCAACATTTAAGAAAATGTGTCTACAAAGTCTTCGCAAGCATAGATTTTTCCCACAGTTAGTATACTTAAAATTTATTTGTCAAGCAATTTTGAAGGGCTTTCACTGTGAAAAACTTAATATTAGGGCTTATTGATATTCTCTTTAAGTAGAAGTATGTTTTTTATTATTGCAAAAGTAATATATATATATTTTGTGTGTGTTTGTGTGTTTGTGTGTGTGTGTGTTTGTGTGTGTGTGTGGAGTCTTGCTCTGTCACCAGGCTGGAGTGCAGTGGCGTGATCTCAGCTCACTGCAACTTCCTCCTCCCAGGTTCAAGCGATTCTCCTGCCTCAGCCTCCTGAGTAGCTGAAACTACAGGTGCGTGCCACCACTCCTGGCTAATTTTTGTATTTTTAGTAGAGACGGAGTTTCGCCATGGTGGTCAGGCTGGGCTCGAATTCCTGACCTCAAGTGATCCACCTGCCTCGGCCTCCCAAAGTTTTGGGATTACAGGCATGAGCCACTGCGCCCGGCCTTATACTGAATTATATAAGGTGAAAAGTGAATGTCTCCTGTAATCTAAAAAAATGGCATTATAATGAGTAAATTTTAAATTTTAATGTAATTTTCCAGTATTTTTTTTTTTGAGACGGGACGGAGTCACTCTGTCGCCCAGGCTGGAGTGCAGTGGCGCGATCCTGGCTCACTGCAACCTCTGCCTCCCACGTTCAAGCGATTCTTCTGCCTCAGTAGCTGGGACTACAGCCGCCCACCACCGCGCCCGGCTAATTTTTGTATTTTTAATAGAGACAGGGTTTCGCCATATTGACCAGGCTGGTCCGGAACTCCAGACCTTGTGATCTGCCCGCCTTGGCCTCCTAAAGTGCTGGGATTACAAGTGTGAGCCACCATGCCTGGCCTTTTTTTTTTTTTCGACAGGGTCTCTCCCTGTCACCCAGGCTGGGGTGCAGTGGCGCGATCACAGCTTACTGCAGCCTCAACCTCTTGGGCTCAAGTGATCTTCCCACCTCAGTGTCCCAGGTAGCTGGGACTACAGAGGCGTGCCACCACACTGGGCTAATTTTTTGTATTTTTTATAGAGACTGAGTTTTGCTACGTTGTCCGAGCTGGTCTCAAATTCCTGGGCTTAAGCGATCTGCCCACCTTGGCCTCCCAAAGTGCTGGGATTACAGGCATGAGCCACTTCACCTGGCCATCCAGAAATTTAAATGCTTACAAACAAATGCACACATAGTTTTTTTACACAAGTGGAATGTTACTATATGTAATTTCTAGTAACCTGCTTTTTTCACATCTCTTTTCTCTTTCCATGTAGTGCGTAGGTTCTTGTCCAGGTCTGCCGAGCATATTGTAACTCATTTAATCAGTTCTTTTTTTTTTTTTTTTTTTTTTTTTTTTTTGAGGCGGAGTTTCGCTCTTTTTGCCCGGGCTGGAGTGTAATGGCGTAATCTCGGATCACTGCAACCTCTGCCTCCTGGGTTCAAATGACTCTGCTGCCTCAGCCTCCCAAGTAGCTGGAATTACAGGCATGCATCACCACGCCTGGCTAATTTTGTATTCTTATTAGAGACAGGGTTTTACGGTGTTGGTCAGGCTGGTCTCGAACTCCTGACCTCAGGTGATGTGCCCACCTCGTCCCCCCAAAGTGAATCAGTTCCTTCTTGAAAGACATTTTGATTGTTTTACCCCTTTTTGCTATTATAAACGATATGGCAGTGAACACCTTTGTATGTATGTTTCTGGCCACTTGTTTGTTTATTTATTTATTTATTTATTTAGAGATGGAGTCTCACTCTGTCCCCAGGCTGGAGTGCAGTGGCGCGATCTTGACTCACTGCAATCTCCACCTCCTGGGTTCAAGTGGTTCTCTTTCCTCGGCCTCCTGAGTAGCTGGGATTACAAGTGTGCACCACCACACCCAGTTAATTTTTGTTTTTTGTTTTTTTTTGTTCTTTTTTTTTGAGAAGGAGTCTCGCTTTGTCACCCAGGCTGGAGTGCAGTGGCTTGATGTCGGCTCACTGCAAGCTCTGCCTCCTGGGTTCACACCATTCTCCTGTCTCAGCCTCCCGAGTAGCTGGGACTACAGGCACCCGCCACCACGCTTGGCTAATTTTTTTTTTTTTGTATTTTTAGTAGAGATGGGGTTTCACCTGTTAGCCAGGATGGTCTCGATCTCCTGACCTTGTGATCTGCCCGCCTCGGCCTCCCAAAGTGCTGGGATTACAGGCGTGAGCCACCGTGCCCGGCCTGTATTTTTAATACAGATGGGGTTTCACTATGTTGGACAGGATGGTCTCGATCTCCTGACCACATGATCTGCCTGCCTCAGCCTCCTGAAGTGCTGGGATGACAGGCGTGAGCCACCGCACCCGGCCTGTTATTTCTTTAGGAAAAATTCATACACAGAGACTCCACAATATGACAGAACAGACATTTAAACTGGCTGTCCCCCAAGCACAACAGGCTTGGGCCTACCTCGGCCCTCATTCATGCTGTCTCCTCTGTCTGGAACTCTTTTCACCCCCATCCCCACATGGGCTGGAGCATCTCCTCATCCTAGCTTCAGTTCAAACGGGCTCCCCAGAGAGGACTGTCCTGACCACTCTCTGCCATTGCCTGTTCATCTCCCTCTATCTCAGGTATACAGAATCGCTTCATCTGCCACACATTCTCATTGTTGCCTGTGATTCCCTCACTTTATGCTTGTATGGGTTTTTTTTTAGAGACCTGGTCTTGCTCTGTTGCCTGGGCTGGAGTGCAGTGGTACGACCATAGCTCACTGCATCCTGGAACTTCTGGGCCCAAGTGATCCTCCTGCCTCAGCCTCCCAAGTAGTTAGGACTACAGATGCATGCCACCATGGCTGGCTAATTTCGAAAAATTTTTTTTGTAGAGACGGGGTCTTACTATATTACCTAGGCTGGCCTTGAACTCCTGGGCTGAAGCGATCTGCCCACCACAGCCTCCCAAAGTGCTGGGATACAGGTGTGAGCCACCATGCCTGGCCCTATGTGTATTTATTTTTACATAACATAATAAAAATCTGTGGAGTCAGCAATCTGACACAAGAGCTGGAATTGATAATAACCTGTTTTCCCCAATGAATTCCTTTACCATCCCATCTCCTGCCTTCCTTCACCTGAGGTTATGTCTATCCTGATTCTTCCAGAACATCAAAAAAAAAAAAAAAAAAAGCTTTGTTGAGATATAATTCACATACCACACTATTCAGTCATTTATAGTGTACAATTCAGTGGCTTTCAGTGCATTCACAGAGTTGTGTAACTGTTGCCACAATGGATTTTAGAATATTTTAATCATCCCCAAAAGAAACCATTAGCATCAGTACTCATTAGCAGTCACTCTCCCATCTGCTCTGCCTTCCCTCTAATCCCCAGCCCTAGGCCACCATTAATCTGCTTCTGTATCGATGGATTTGTCTATTCTGGACAGTTCATGTAAATCAAATCATACAACATGTGGCCTTTTGTGACTGGCTTCTTTCACTTAGCATCATGATTTCTAGGTTCATCTATGTTGTAGCATGTATCAGAATTTCCTTTTTATTGCCAAATAATATTCCATATAGGCCAGATGTGGTGTCTCACGCCTACAATCCCAACACTTTGGGAAGTAGAAGTTGGAAGGATTGCTTGAGCCCAGGAGTTCGAGACCAGTCTGGGCAACATAGTGAGACCCCCATCTCTAAAAACAGAAAAATTAACTGGGTCTGGTGGTGTGTGCCTATAGTCCTAGCTACTTGGGAGACTGAGGCAGGAGGATCTCTTGAGCCTGGGAGTTCCAGGCTGCAGTGAGCCATGATCACACCACTGCACTCCAGCCTGGGTGACAGAGTGGAACTGTCTAAAAAAAAAAAAAAAATGGCCAGGCGTGGTGGCTCACACCTGTAATCCTAGCACCTTGGGAGTCCGAGGCAGGCAGATCATGAGGTCAGGAGATGGAGACCATCCTGGCTAACACGGTGAAAACCATCTCTACTAAAAATATACAAAATTAGCCGGGTGTGGTGGCACGGGCCTGTAGTCTCAGGAGGCTGAGGCAGGAGAATCGCTTGAACCTGGGAGGCAGAGGTTGCAATGAGCCGAGATTGTGCCACTGCACTCCAGCCTGGGCAACAGCGAGACTCGGTCTCAAAATAATAATAATAATAATAATAATAATAATACCTATTCTTAATAATACCTGAAGGCAGGATGAAGCCAACTCAGGTGTGGGCCTGGCTGTTCTAGGCCCTGTCATGTTACTCCACTCACCCTAACTGTGTCTAGCTCCAAAATACCTATTTGCCAGCTGGCATGATCCTCAAAGACATTCGTAGTGAAAAGAGAACAATAGGGACAAGGTAATTTGTTTTTTGATTCATCTAAATTTCCTGATTTTAAAAAAGTCATGCCGGGGACAGTGGCTCACACCTGTAATCCCAGCACTTTTGGAGGCTGAGGCAGGTGGATCACCTGAGGTCAGGAGTTTGAGACCAGTCTGACCCAACATGAAGAAACCCCATCTCTACTAAAAATACAAAATTAACCGGAGGTGGTGGCGCATGCCTGTAATCCCAGCTACTCAGAAGGCCGAGGGAGGAGAATTACTTAAACCTGGGAGGCGGAGGTTGCAGTGAGTCGAGATTACACCATTGCACTCCAGCCTGGGCAACAAGAGGAAAACTCCGTATCAAAAACAAAAACAAACAAACAAGCCAGTGGCTCATACCTATAATCCCAGCACTTTGGGAGGCTAGCTTGACCCTAGGAGTTTGAGACCACCCTGGGCAAAATATTGAGACCCACATCTCTACAATAAATAAAACATTTACCAGTTGTGGTGGTGCACACTTGTGGTCCCAACCACTGGGGAGGCTGAGGTGGGAGGATCACTTGAGCCCAGGAGGTTGTGGCTGCAGTGAGCTGTGATCACCCCACTGCACTCCAGCCTGGGCAACAGAGCAAGACAGTGTCTCAAAAAAAAAAAAAAAATCAGAGATTATGATAGTGTGTGCATTACAAAGTCGCTTTTCTTTTGTATGTGTGTGAGATGGCATCTCCCTCTGTCACCCAGGCTGGAGTGCAGTGGCACAATCATAGCTCACTGCTACCTCAAACTCTGGGGCTCGAATGATCCTCCCACCTCAGCCTCCTGAGTAACTGAGACTACAGGTCCTTTCTTTTCACTAAATAATAAGAGATCATTTAAAAAAATAATATAGCTGGGCGCGGTGGCTCACGCCTGTAATCCCAACACTTCGGGGAGCCAAGGTGGGCAGATCACGAAGTCAAGAGATCGAGACCATCCTGGCCAACATGGTGAAACCTCGTCTCTACTAAAAATACAAAAGTTAGCTGGTCTTGGTGGTGTGCACCTGTAGTCTCAGCTACTTGGGAGGCTGAGGCAGGAGAATCACTTGAACCCAGGAGGTGGAGGTTGCAGCGAGCCGAGATTGTGCCATTGCACTCCAGCCTGGCGACACAGCGAGACTCAGTCTCAAAAACAAAACAAAACTCAAAAACCAATATAATAGTATAAACTGCACATGTGGATATTGAGTACTGGAAATGTGGCTAGTATAGCCGGGCACAGTGGCACACATTTTAGTCCCAGCCACTTTTGAGGCTGAGGCAGGAGGATTGCGTGAGCCCAGGGGTTCAAGGCTGTAGTGCCCTATGATTGCACCTGTGAGTAGCCACTGTACTCCAGCCTAGGCAACAGCAAGACCCCTGTATCAAAACAAACAAAAGAAGTGTGGCTATTAGACATATTACAAATATTCCCAGAGGTCACTCTGAAGTTAATCATAGAAGTCAAACTTTGCTTATTTTTATGAGTCTCTAGGGAGTGCTTAAACTCATTTGCATCTGTTTCCTCATCTTCAAAATGGGACAGCGTAATTCTGGACCTGGGACATAGTAAGGATTCAATGGGTGACAGCTGTGACAAGAGCAACAACAAAAATATTGTGTGTCTTTTTTTTTTTAATAATGGCACAAAAAGGCAAAACCATAGATACAGTAAACAGATGTGAGGTTGCCAGTGTTTGGCGGGGAGAGGGTTCAATAAGTGAGCACAGGGGGTTTTTCAGGATGAAGAAATGTGGGTATGTGACTATGCATTTGTTGATATCCATTAAACTTAATGGCACAAAAAGTGAACCTTAATGCATGCAAAGTTAAAAAAATCATTTAGGACATTTAGATAATTCCAAAATGTCATACAGAATATGACAAACAATCTTCACTGCATTACAAATGTGTGAAACGACCTCATGAAGAGGATAGAGGAAAACGTGCTGACCTAAGTAACTTTAGAAATGAGTGGGCCAGGCGTGGTGGCTCATGCCTTTAATCCCAGGACTTTGGGAGGCTGAGGCGGGAGGATCACTGGAGTTCAGGAGTTGGAGACAAGCCTAGGCAACATAGTGAGATCACATCTCTACAAAAAATTTTAAAAATTAGCTGGGTGTAGTGGCGCATGCCTGTAGTCCCAGCTACTTGGGAGGCTGAGGCAGGAGGATCACTTAAGACTGGGAAGTCGCCGGGCGCGGTGGCTCACGCTTGTAATCCCAGCACTTTGGGAGGCCGAGGCGGGTGGATCACGAGATCAAGAGATCGAGACCATGGTGAAACCCCATCTCTACTAAAAAAAATACAAAAAATTAGCCGGGCGTGGTGGCGGGCGCCTGTAGTCCCAGCTACTCGGAGAGGCTGAGGCAGGAGAATGGCGTGAACCCGGGAGGCGGAGCTTGCAGTGAGCCGAGATCGCGCCACTGCACTCCAGCCTGGGCGACAGAGCGAGACTCCGTCTCCAAAAATAAAAGACTGGGAAGTCAAGGCTGCTGTGAGCTGTGATGGCCCCACTGCATGCCAACACTCCAACCTGGGCAACAGAGTGAGGCTCTGTCTCAAAAAAAAAAAAAAAATTAAAAAAGTAACGAGTGGAGTCTGCTGGAACACTAAAGGCAAAAGAAAGTGTTCAGAAGAGTGTACTCTACTTGATAAAGTTTCCCACAGGGGTATGGGTTAACAGTTTTGATAATCCTACACATGTATACTGGAATTGAACAATTAAGTAAATGGATGGTGGATGCGGATGATGGGAACCAGGTTTCCCACTATTGGAGTGGGAATTTAGAGATAAGCAAGCAGGAAGCAAGCCAAATAATCCATGGATTCAAGTGGTAAATATAAACAGGAACTCATGTTTAGCTTAATATATATACAGATGGTTACAAATGGAAATAGTTATAGATATGTGTGTATATATATATACACATTGGTATATACAGATATATTTCTTTGTTCTGTCAGTTGAGAAGGCTTAAAAGAAATGATACCCCAAAGCCAGGTGTGGCTCACGCCTGTAATCCCAACACTTTGGGAGGCCAAGACAGGAGGATGGCTTGAGGCCAGGAGTTATATCAGTCTGGGCAACATGGCAAGACCTTGTCTCTACCAAAAAAAAAAAAAATTGAAAATTAAAATTAGCCGACTGTGGTGGCACACACCTGTGGTCCTAGCTACTCAGGAGGCTAAAGAGGGAGGATCACTTGAGCCCAGGAGATCTAGGCTGCAGTTTTTATTGTTTTTAAATTCTCTGCAGATAATTTACCCCCTCATTGCCTACACAGCCCATTGCAGAGCGCTGGGCAACTTTGTAATTAACCCACCAATTGTGTAAACTGGAAGCTTCATGAGGTCATGGCTTCATTACCATGGCTACGTGGCTGTAGCCATGAGTGTGCACTCCAGTGTGGGTGATGGAGTGAGACTGTGTCTCAAAAAGGGAGGGAGGGAGGGAGGGAGGAAGGAAGGAAATAAATGACACACTAGTAGCAATGAGCGCACCTAGCGCCCAGTTCTTGGTTTCTAATAAATACCCTTCTCCGAAACAATCAAAGCTCTTGCGAAATGGCTGATTTGAGGACTGGGGCAGGAAATACAAAAGATGAGCCTGAGGTATCTTGTAGTGCCAGAAAGAAAGGAAGTGCTTGACGGCAACAAGAAAACCCCACAAAAATAGGGGTGTGTCAAAGGGTCACGGGAGCCAACCGAAAGAGCTCCCAAAAGCCAAAGCTGGAAGAACTTGAGCAACAAAATTAAATAGTATTGGATTATAACCTAAAGTATGAAATAATTATCTGTGAATCCATACTGATATAAATAAATTACTGAATAAGTGAGACAAATCTACAAATTTTTGTAGAAAAATCCCAAATAATCTATGTAGCTATTCCACCCTTAAGGAGATAGAGCATAACTCCTCACTTAAGTGTGGCCTGAGCATAGTGACTTCCTTCCAAAGAGTACAGTATGAAAAGGGGCAAAAGAAGACTGACTTTCCATAGAGAAAGAGAAACCTGACTCAGCATTAACAGTGAGGTCATGTTGATATGTGAGAAACTGCCACAGCCAAGAGGAGCCCAGAGAGACATGACAGCTAGTGCAATGAGGCATGCAGGATGGATCCTAGAGCAGAAAAAGAACATTAGGTAAAAACGAAGGAAATCTGAATAAACTGTGAACTTTAATTAATAAATAATGTATCATTATTGGTTTATTAATTGGAACATATGTACCATGCGTCTGCAATACCATATGTGATGTTAATAGTGGAAACACCAGCCTGAGCAACATGGCGAGACTTCATCTCCATGAAAAATACAAAAATTAGCTGGGCATGGTGGCATGCCCCTGTAGTCTCTGCTACTTGGGAGGCTGAGGTGGGAGGATCACCTGAGTCCGGGAGGATCGCCTGAGCCCGGGAGGCAGAGGTTGCAGTGAGCCGAGATTACGCCACTGCACTCCAGCCTGGGTGAAGGAGCGGGACCCTGTCTCAATAATAATAATAATAAAAGAAACAGGGTGTATGGGTGGGGTACACGGGAACTTTATATTCACAATTTTTCTGTAAATCTAAAAGTGTTCTAAAAAAATGAAGGTTTTTTTTGTAATGGCAAACAGGTTTTAAAAACACATTTAGTTTATTTAGACTCCAGAGTGTCAGAGCCATTTACGCAGCCCGCCTCAAAAACAGAATTTCTTCCATGGATTAAGAGAAATACTCATTTATCCTCCAGCTGTAATGTTCTGAACCAGGAATTAGATGGTTCAGTAAAAGTTGTCTACCAACTAATTAAGTCAATGTCTCATGAACTCTGCATCAAAAAACTCGGTATCTTTAATTTTGTATGCATTTGAAATACAAAGGAAAGATGACTAGTTCCTTGATCATTTTAAGTTAAAATACCTATAATGCAAGACATTCATATAGAGCAGACTATATCATCCTATTGCCTACATTTTCATTTCCTAAAATTGTTTTAGTAGAGAATGGTATATATTGTCGCGTAATTGAAACAGTTTTGCTCTCCTTAAATAAAATAGCAGCCAAAGATTATTCAGGGTGCAGCTGACAGAGGCCTTACTGCCAATTCCTTCTAATCTGCAGAATTCCTAAAAAAAAAAAAAAAAAAAAAGTCTAGTCTTCTTGTTACACCAAAGAGAAGGAGGGCAGGGTCGAAGCGCATTGGTGGTGTCCCTGGGCCGAGGGCAGGGCTCTAAGCCACGGGACCTGCTGATTGGTGGGCTCCCCAGAGCTGGGGGGCGGGGCCTCTGGCGATGGAGCTCGGAGTCCATTGGCTGCGTGGCTAGAGGATGGTGTAATGGACAGCCGAGGCCTGTGCGGCCGGTTTCTATGGCAACGGAGGCTTGAAAGAGCCACTCAGATTTCGGCGCTCGCCCCCAACTCCCCTTTCCGGCGGGGGCAGGGCGGCCTGGATTTGAGGGCCGGCAGAGGAGGCGTGGGGGCTGGGAGTTAAGGAGACAGGGCTTTCCTTGGACCAAACCAACCCAGCAATACCACATTTGAAGTGGGTTTGAGGAACCGGGCCTGCGTGCTCATTTGAAAAAAATCAGCCAAACAGAAAGGTATGAAGAAGAAAAACCTATAATTGCATCCTTCTCTGACTTCTCCACTTGTAACATTTTGAACACCAAAGCCTGGCACAGAACTGGCACTCAATGGGAGGAAGAGAGGGAGGGAAGGAAGGAAGGGGAGAGAGGGAGGGAGGATCGATGATGTGGACAACGTGGCGTGACACGAAGTGTCCGCCCCCTTGGGCTGAAAGTCACAGGCAGACCCGTAGAGCTGACGGGATATAACAGACTTGGATTTGGGGGCTTGGAGGAGGAGGGGTCGCCGGGGCACTGAAAGACGGTGGGACAGCCAAAGGCTCCTTGATTCCATCCCGGGATTTGGGAGGGCTGACTGCAGAAAGACTCCTCTCTGGCTTCACACCCCGCCAGCCCTGCCACTTGCAGCCGCCAGTGCTTCCAGTCTCCAGATCCCAGTGTCTTTGTGTTTGGGTAATAATAAACAGTGCCTACTTCATTGAGTTGGTGTCAGAACTGAGTTGAGATAATGCATGGAAAGTTCTTAATACAGTGTCTGAAACGTAGTAAACGTGCAATCAACAGTGGCTATTATCACAATTGAAGACAGGGTGGGATTTGACTAGGCGGAGAGAATGGGGAGGTTATTGGCTGTGGGTAAGGAGGCAGGAGGGAGCAGCAGTGTTGAAACCCTACAAAAGAGACCAGTTTGGAGATCATATAGGAAGTCATAGGAGTGACAGCCAGAGGGCATAAAATAAAGGATAAAATAACAATGCTAGCAACTATATACTGAGGGCTTGGCACTCTTGTCAAGCCCTTGACATGGATTATTTTATTTCATTTTCTCACCAGCCCTGATAATGTAGTTATTACCATAGACCCATTTTCCTGCTCAGGAAACTGAAGTTAAGAGAGGTTATTTAGCTCGTCTATGCAAAGAAATGACAGAACCAAATGGGCATTTGTGGGGCTCAGAACAAGAGTAGAGTTGGAGGCCCATATGCCATATGTCTATAGTTTGAAATTATACAAGAATCCAGCAAGTGTTAAATGAAATATGTTCTGTTTTCTTCCTTGATGGATATATCCTCTAACAACCTGGAAGGCCATGTTCAAATTAGAATTCTAAGACCCTCGGAGTTATGTGCCAGAATGTGTAGGCCCAAGGAGACCTGTCCCCTGGATCCTGTATCCATCCCTTATCCAGCCACCTCTCATCCCATCAGTGATGGAGCTAGCATGCATGGGTCAACACCTAGCTGTCACCTGCAAACAGCTATCTTGAGGCCCAAGGCTCAGGTCTATAGGATGTGCATCAGGCAGTATAGTTTGCCCTCAGGTGAGATGAAGCCAGGGATGAGGCCCACGAAGGGCCCTTTGAATTAACTTAGTGACATTTTGGAAGGGAATTATGGGGTATCAGAGCATGTTCTAGAAGGCATAGGCACAGACTCTGCGTGGGCACTTCTCATGCCTGCAGAATCCTCGCCCCATGGAGAGGGGTGGTGGGGGACTCAGGGATGGGGCCACTCTTGCCAGGCTTCAAACCCAGGCATTCAGAATCCAGGAGCCTGGTGCTTCTCCCCTGTGCCTCACAGTGCCATGGGGCATGCTGGCTGACTTCCAGTGATTTTATGCTCTCAGAGAAATAGAGGAGGATGAGCTAGTAAACCGAGGGCTTGACCTGCCAGGTCCTATCCTCCCTTATCAAAGGTGGGAAAACTAAAAGAGTGAGTTCGCTTTTAAAAGATGAATGAATAAGCCCTTGTTCAGTATGCAGTCAATGACAGAGTGCTAAGGTATGTTAAGTATGTTAAAGAAGGACAAGTAGACATGTGTCTTAATCTGTAACCTCAGCCAAGTGATTCTAGATCATGCATGCAATAAATATTTATTAGGCTTTCCTCTGTGCCAGGCACAGTGCTAATTGCTGAAGCTATACCGTGAGTCAAAAGAGACTGGTTCCTGCCCTCAGGGAGCTCAAAGTGGAGAGGCAGAGGCAGATATCAATCAAACCATGGTACAAATAAGCGTATCATTGCACCTGAGTAACTGCTGAAGGAGAGGCCAGGGAGGTAGGGGATGGTGTAAGAGGGTCTGATACAGGATGTTAGGGTAGGCTGTAGTTAGGAAGCAGCATTAGAGCTGAGTGCCCCAGGCAGGTAAGGATTAACCATGGGTAGGGGAGGAAGAGGTCTGCTTCCAGGAATGACCAGCTGGAGCAGAAGGGGAAGCCAAGCCAGGGTAAGGGGGTGAGGCCCGACAAGAGAGGAGGCCCAGAGGAGGCAGGGCTGGTCAGGCAGACCCTGGTGAACACCAGGGAGGATGCAAAATCTTTGAAGGTCTTTAAGCAGGGGGGAAATGTGATCAAATTTTGTTTTGGGGTGGATTCCATGGTTTGAAGGAGAGGGAGCCTGGAAGCAGGGTGACCAATGTGTTGTCTGCTATAGAATTTCTTAAACTCTTCCATCAAGGTTCTTATTTTTTATTTATTTTATTTTATTTTTATTTTTAGAGACAGGGTCTCACTCTGTGGCCCAGGCTGGAGTGCAGTGGTGCCATCACGGCTCACTGCAGCCTCAACCTCAAGTGATCCTGCTGTTTTAGCCTCCCAAGTAGCTGGGACCACAGGCATGTACCACCACACCCAACAAATTTTTTTTGGTAGAGACGGGGTCTCCCTGTGTTGCCTCAGCTGGCCTCAAACTCCTGGGCTCAAGCAGTCCTCCTGCCTTGGCTTCCCAAAGTGTTGGAATTACAGGCATGAGCCACTGAGCCCGGCCTTTATTTTTAAAGATAGAGGAGATGGACTCCTGTCTGTAAAATCTATAGGAATTTCGTTGAAGTCTTGTGTTTTGCATTTATTTTTGTTGTTAAAAGTTGTTTTTGTTGTTGTTAGAGATAATAGATGAAATATTTTTTTAAAAGCAGGGATACACAGTGGAAAATAAACTTTCCTTTTATCCCAAACCCCAAATATCCAGTTCTCCAAAGTTACAAATTACGAATTTCATTAATATCCTTCCAGTGTTACATATTTGTACATAAATAAGCATGTGTATATATATTTTTTCTTTTTTAAAATCTTTCCTATGGTGCTGAGCATATGTATGTATTTCTTCCAACATTAAAAAATGTAAACTGTAGGATACCATATCTTGCTTTTTTTCATTTTATAATGTGTCTTAGAGATTGTTCCATATTAATACATATAATTTGTTCTGTGCACACCTGTAGTCCCGGCTACTAGGAAGGCTGAGGCAGGAAGATTGCTATGTTGTCCAGGAGTTTGAGTCCAGCTTGGGCAACATAGCAAGACCCTGTCTGTATAAAAAAATAAAATAAAACCATTCTTGGGCTGGGTGTGGTGGCTTACACCTGTAATCCTAGCACTCTGAGAAGCCAAGGTGGGAGGATCACTTGAGGGCAAGAGTTCAAGACCAGCCTGGGCAACATATTGAGACCCTGAAGAAAGAAAAGAAAGAGAAAGAAAGAAAAAAAGAAAGAAAAAGGAAGGAAGGAAGGAAAGAAGGAAGGAGAGAGAGAAAGAAAGGGAAGGAAAGGAAGGAAAGGAGGAAGGAAGAAAGAAAAGAAGAAGAAAGAGAATAAAGAAAGAGAGAGGCTGGGAGTGGTGGCTCACGTCTGTAATCCCAGCACTTTGCGGGCCGAGGCAGGTGGATCACGAGGTCAGGAGATTGAGACCATCCTGGCTAATGTGGTGAAATCCCGTCTCTACTAAAAATACAAAAAATTAGCCGGGTGTGGTGGCGGGTGCCTGTAGTCCCAGCTACTCAGGAGGCTGCGGCTGTGCCAGGCACAGTGATGGATATATCCCGGGAGAGGATATATCCACAGTGAACCCGGGAGGCAGAGGTTGCAGTGAGCCGAGATTGTGCCACTGCACTCCAGCCTGGGTAACAGAGTGAGACTCCGTCTCAAAAAAAGAAAAAGAAAAAAAAAAAGAAAGAAAAAATTAGCTGGGTGTGGTGGTGCATGCCTGTAGTCTCAGTTACACAGGAGGCTGGGGCAGAAGGATTGCTTGAGCCCAGGAGTTGGAGGCTGTAGTGAGCCACTGCACTCCAGCCTGGTTAACAAAGTGAGACCCTGCCTCAAAAAAAAAAAAAAAAAAAAAAAAGAAAAGAGTCATATTTTATTGAAAACTCTGCAAAGTTTACATTCTGTTCCATAATATATCTGTGTTTATTTTCTTGTACTATGTCCTACCCCAAATCTTAGTCACATTGACAAGCCAGCAAATAGGGCTGTGTGTATCAGTGCCTTTGCACACGTTTGGTACACTCCTGTGGAGCCCCCACCCTCAACTCAGCATGACCTGATGTCTCCTCACCCTTAGCTTGGTCCTTTTATTTATTTATTTATTTATTTATTTATTTATTTATTTAGAGATGGAGTCTCGCTCTGTTGCCCAGGCTAGAGTGCAGTGTGGCAGTCTTGGCTCACTGCAACCTCTGCCTCCCACTGAAATGGGAAAAGTTCCCTTGTCCCCATCCCAGGGCGTGTGACAGGGGGAGTGGCTCGCTTCTTCAGTGTCCTGCTGCTCAAACCTCTAGGGGAGCATACAGGCAGGTTGTGGGACTCTGACCCCACAAGTGTCTAGTGGTGGATGTTTACAGCTCCTGAAGCCACAATGGACTTATGCTACCATATGCTCTTAGTTTTGCCGTCTATAGGTGGCTGGTGTTAACCAGCTCAATTAGACCCTCTACCTTGTTGCAAGGACAGAGGGCTTTCTGTATCCCAGGTTCTTGCCTTGGTGTACCAGAAGAATTGGATCACACCTGGGCTTGGAGAATAAGTGCAAGGTTTTATTGAGTGGAGGTATCTCTCAGCCGATGGGGGAAGCCAGAAGGTGATGGAGTGAGAAGGTTTTCCCCTGGAGTTGGACTGTTCAGTGGCCTGGGCTCCGACTGCCCCAGCCAAACTCCACATAGTTCTGTTGGTCGGTGGCCTGTGGTGTGCTGGTGTGCCCGTGCCTGTCGGTGCGTTCCTCTCGACGTCCAGCCGTTTGTGTGTTCCTCCACTGATGTGCTCCTCTAGCCGTCCAGCTACCTGTGTGTCTGCCTGCTAGGGTTTTCATAGGCACAGGATGGGGATGTGGCAGGCCAGAGTGGTCTTGGGAAATGCAACATTTGGGCAGGAAAACAAAAATGCCTGTCCTCACCTAGGTCCATGGGCACAGGCTGGGGTGGAGCCCTAGCCAGGGACCACGCCCTTCCTCCCTTCCGTGTCATTTAAAGGGACTGTGCCCTTCCCTTCCCAGCACTTCCTGTATCACCAGGTTCAAGCAGTTCTCCTGCCTCAACCTCCTGAGTAGCTGGGACTACAGGCGCATGCCATCATACCTGGCTATTTTTTTTTTTTTGTATTTTTAGTAGAGACAGGATTTCACCATGTTGGCCAGGCTGGTATCGAACTCCTGACCTCAAGCGATGCACTAGCCTCGGCCTCCTAAAGTGCTAGGATTACAGGCGTGAACCATTGCACCCGGCCCCTTACCTTGGTCTTGTACCACTCCATACTCCAAAATTCTTTCTGGTTGCTGTTTGTCAGCCGTAACTGGAGTTGACATAAAGGGATGTAATGGGCAATCTGGCTGAGAGTAAGGTTGGAAAGGAGTTCAGGAGCCTCTTGTGAAAGGGATCGGGTACCAGGCTGGGTTCCAAGGGCACGAGGGAGTCCCAGAGGATGTGACATGGGAATAAAATGGTCAGTGTGCCAGACTGACATCTTAGATCATTTGCTCCTTAATCTGCTCCCATCACTTTCCTCTAAAAGGCCCTTATTGATAACCTCCACACTACTCAATCCTAGTGCACTCTTCAGTTCTGATCTCAATTGACTTTTTTTTTTTTTTGAGATGGAGTCTCGCTCTGTCGCCCAGGCTGGAGTGCAGTGGCTCAATCTCGGCTCACTGCAAGCTCCGCCTTCTGGGTTCACGCCATTCTCATGCCTCAGCCTCCCGAGTAGCTGGGACTACAGGCACCCGCCACCACGCCCGGCTAATTTTTTGTATTTTCAGTACAGACGGGGTTTCACTGTGTTAGCCAGGATGGTCTCAATCTCCTGACCTCATGATCCGCCTGCCTTGGCCTCCCAAAGTGCTGGGATTACAAGCATGAGCCACTGCACCCGGCCTCAATTGACATTGCTTAGAGCTGATTTTACCTGATCTCTTGCAGCCCTTGACACAGTTGTTAACCCCTGCCACCTGAAATGTCCTCCCTTGGTTTATGTGTCTCTGCACATTCTTGTTTTCCTTCTCCCTTTCTGGCTGTCCTTTATTAGTTTTTCACCATCTCCTTTTCCATCAGGGAAAACTGTGTCAAAGTTGCTTGAGGCACAATCTTAGTTGGTATAATCTTTCCTTCTGCTTTCTCTCTTGACCATTAGAAGAGTGTGAAATCAGTTTAATGCATCATATAAGCATTGAAAAAAGGATGAAGCAATAGAATAGAAAGTGTCAAGGTGCATCATGCATAGGGCAAATATTGTTTGAGGAAGCTTATTTCAGATTTAGATATAAATACACACATGCATATGTATGACGGCTGCAATGTAAAATATATATCTTACTGTGGGATGTGGTGAAACAGTTTGAAAGCCACGGCTATACAACTCCTGTGTTTATTTCTCAGGGCCAGAATTCTCCTAGGAATGTAAGATCTGTGTGTATCCAACCGCCTACTCCACATCTCCTCTTAGATATCCTCTACGGAGACCTTAAACTCAATATATCCAAAATCAAATTCAAGCCCTTCACCCTAAACTTGGATTTTCTCCTCTGTTTCACATCTCAGGGAGAAGCCCCACCATCCATCCAATTGCAGAAGCTAGAAACCTGGGCATCATCCTTGGTACTTAACTTTCTCCCAGCCCATGTCAAATATAGCTCCAAATCTTGTTGACTTAAACTCTGAAAGATATCTTTACCCTGCTGTTTCTCTCTGTTCGTCTGCATCGTCCATGCCTAAGATGTCCTCATCTCTTGAGAGACCTGGGTGAACTATACTGTATTTCCACCTGGGCTCTCCTCTGACCCAGTCGCCACCAACTATCCTGAATGATACTTGTAAAACATAACGAATCTAATCATGTTACTCTCTTGCTTGCAAGTCCTTCAATGGCACATCGTTCTTAGACCCACATTCTTAACATGGCCTACCAGATGCCCCCACGAGCTCCTCTTCTCTGCATTGCAGTCACATTTATTGTGCTGGATATTGTCTTTTGACAGGCAGCACTCATCCCCATTCTATGTGCCTTCCTATGCTGCAGATGCTGGAAAGCTAAAACATCTCCCAACTCCCTTGCAGCTAGGGCTCTAGCACTTAGATGTATTTGCATAAAAGATGGAAGGGAGGCATAAGTAAGCCAGACAGTTTGGGCTGTTTTTACTTGTAAACATGGTTGCGGAGACAGTAGTGCACAGTCCCTGGCTTTGTAGAGGCAGGGAAAGGACTTGGCATTTCACTGTCCTGCCAGTGGCATTGGCAGTAACTTTCTGATCTCAGGATCCTGTCTTTGGGTGGAAGCTTCACCATTGTGTCCTCATGCTCAGCCTTTCCAGTGGTGGCCTCCTGGCTTCTGTCTTTCTGACTGTGAGAGGTAGTAACTCCCCTGGCAGTTCTATGGTGTTCTAGGAGTCATTCCTCATACCCAGCCTAGGGACCAGCATTTTCTTCAATAGCTGGAGTGGTTTCTGTTTCTAAACTCAAGACTGATTGATTTAGTCTCTAGAAGTGGTCATGCCTCTTCCCACTATAGGGTTGTTTTACTTGCTATCCCTCTTGCCTAGGTTAATACCCTTGCCATCCCTTAACCCCCAGCCCCATCTCTCGATTAACTCCTTGTATGTCCTTTCCATCTCAGTTCAAACATTTTCTCTGGGAAGTTATCCCTGACCCTTAAGACTGGATCAGCTTTCCTTGTTAAACAGGGATCTCACCCTGTATGTTTCTTTTAGTGCATCATCATCGTCTGTAATTATGTACTTGTGTGACTCTAGAATCTGAGCCTCAGGGACTTGATTATCCTGCTCCATACTGTGTTCCATTGCTTAGAAAAGGCCCCTATAGAGTTGGTGCTTAACAGGCATGTGTTGAAAGAACGAATGGAATGGAGGAGGCCTGATTGTAGGCTCTGAGGACAAAATCCACGTTTTTAAATATGGCTGGTAAGCCCTGTGACACCTCTTCTCGGCGTTTTCTCCCAACCACATCTTCCCCTGACTCTTGGCCAGTCTGAACACGCTGTGTGCTCTCTGGCCTACAGGCCTCTACATCTGCTATTTCTGCTGCTTGGCTGTCTCTTCGCTCTTAGCCTGGTTCTTACTCATCTTGCAGGTTTCAGTCAGGACGTTTTCTCTTCTAGGGAAATCTTTACTTCAGACAATTCTATACAGGACAAATGTTGTTGGCCGGGTGCGGTGTCTCACGCCTGTAATCCCAGCACTTTCAGAGGCTGAGGCAGGTGGATCACCTGAGGTCAGGAGTTCAAGACCAGCCTGGCCAACATGCTGAAACCCCATCTCTACTAAAAATACAAAAATTAGCCGGGCGTAGTGGCACATGCCTGTAATCCCAGCTACTTGGAAGGCTGAGGCACAAGAATCGCTTGAATCCAGGAGGTGGAGGTTGCAGTGAGCCAAGATCATGCCACTGCACTCCAGCCTGGGCAACAGAGTGAGACTGTCTCAAAAAAAAAAAAAAATTGTTAAATATATGATTGTAAACATTGCCTGCTGTTACTTATCTGTACCTTCCACTGTAAGTGCACTGTCTTGTTCAAGGCAACCTATGCAGAGGGCCTTGCATGGGGCCCAGCTCTAATGCCCTCCGTATTTGTTGAAGTTGAATGAATCAATGTCCTCTAGTCAACCAGCCTCAGTCCGGGCATCTCTGCACACTTTCCAGGAGCCCCAAAACAGTGAAGAATTGTAATTTGAGGGCTGCTTGATCAGGAAAGGAAGCTGGGGGAGGTTTGTTCAGCTCCAGCCCCTGGCTGTCCCTGGGCCACCAGGCAGGAGGCCTTGAAGCAGATCCTGTGGGGGATGGGCAGGGAAACAGTTTCTTCCTCTCCTCCCTCCTGGAGAGTGGGGGGATGGGGCCAGGAGAGGGAAAGTTCCTTCAAGGAGGCTCCCTGGCACAGTGCCTGCTTTGAGGAACGGCGTGGAGAGTATGGTGAATGCAGGCTTTCTCCTGGCCCCTGGCCTCCAGCTCTGTGAGAGAGAAACTGCTGGCAAAGACGGGAAAGAGGGATGGGAGGGAGGGGAGAGTCTGCTTGCTTTGGGAGACAAGGAGAGGGGTTGAACTGGCTCTGAAAGACAGGATTCCCAAGAGCCTACCAGGTCCCAACTCCAGATCAGCTCTGGAAATATCCTCAAATCACTGAGTCAGAGAGTCAATATACTGGGAACGTTTAACTCTTAGGATCAGATCATCCTAACATCACCAGCTGGAAAATCCTTCAGAGGGTTGTATCTGGGGTCTGCAGGGTACTGGACCTAAAGTCCAGAGACCTTGACCCTATTCTGCCTGCAGGCCCAGTCTCCAGTGGGGGCTAACTTGGAGAAGTCGGCGCCCTGGAACCCGCTTTTTCACCAGCTGCAAGAAATGGCATTTTCCCAGAACCCAAGAATATTTTGCATCCCATCCACGGCGCTTACAATAACAGAAAGACAAGGAAGCTGGCAAACCACCTCTCTCTTTCCCACAGGTCTGTAATCTCCCTGAGGGCAGGGTTCAGCTCACACATCTTACACTCTGGTCTCAAACCTAGCTGCCCATCAGAATTGCTTGAGGATGATTAACTAAAATGTTTCACTTCCTCTAACAGTGATTCTGATTTCTTGGAGCTGTGTTAGGACTTAAAACCCGTTTTAACAGTGTGCTAACTGATTGTGATGCAAAGGGACCGGCACAAGGTAGTAGGTGCTAAGTATTGCCTCCAGGGGTGGGAAATGTATTTAGCAAGGTAAACAAATGGAGTGTAGGGGAAGTGGAATCGAAATACGGTCTGGAGCTGGGTAACTGTGCATCTAACACTTTGAAAGGAAATAGTGCACCAGTTTTAGCAATACAAAAGATAAATATTTATTCAGAACAAAACTTTTTTAACAATCAATTTTACATTCTAAGCCACAAGGAAATAGCAAAACATATAGCAAAGGAAAAGCAAACACTAAAAGAAAAGCAGTGTACTGTCTTTTCTACTTGATAACACTTAGTTGGCCCCATGACCTCTCGCTTGGCCTATCTCCCAAGTACATTTTAGAGTTAACAGCTCACTCATAATTTTGGGTTAAAATCCATCTTTCTCCTGAGAGTCAGGAGTCACAGATGAGCTCCAGCTAGCTGCTTCTCTAGGGTTCCTAGCTATTGAGGCTAAGGTGCAAATGTAAACCTTTGGTAGGTTTCTTTACACAGGGGCACCCCCATTTCTCACTGGTGGCAATGAATGGGGAAGGGGTAGGGCCTCCAAAGGACCTGGCACACTTTAATCCAGAAGTGGTGCCCCAGGGAGCAACGAATGCACCCTGGAGTGTGTTCCTTGGTCCGTTCCGTATCTCCCAAGTATTCAGAAGCCCCTCCTTAAAAACCTTCTCTTTCTGCTCCCTCCTCCAGATGATTTCTCAGCATTCCTCTGGGCTCATCATTCTGGAGAGATCAGACTTTCTGGGCCCTCAAGTGTTGAGGAAATTGTTGTGAAGTGTGAGAGGTAGTGGAATGAGCACCGGGCTTGGGGTCAGGGGACTCTACTATAGGCTGGCTCTGGCACCAGACAGCTATGTGATTTTCACCCAGTCATTTAACCTCTTTGGGCCTGTTTCATCTGCTGGAAAACCAGGGAATTGGTCCAAACCAACTCTCAGGTTCTTTACAGCAGGAATATTCTAGATTCCATGATTCTATGAAAAATGGCTTCTGAGCCACCAAAAGAGCTGTCATGAAGTCCATGCATTTTTGTGCCATAAGAGAGGCCCTTGGCCACCATTCAGAGCTTATTGATTCAGATTATATACACTTCTAACAACACTGGTTTCACAAATTCTCAGACCACGTAGATTAAAAGCAGCAAATTAAATGAGGGAGGGGAAGAGCTGCAAAAGGTAGACACTCTGATAGAAGCCACAGTCAACAATGTTTTCAATTCAGCAAACACTGATGGAGTGCCTACCACGTGTTGGGCCCCGTACCTAGTGCTGGGGCATAAAGATGAGCAAGGCAGCCCAAAGGGTGAAAATCCAGGGGAAGACAAGGTAAGGGGCGGGGGGGCGGGAGGGGGGCAGGGAGAGAGAGAAAAAGTACAAGAAACAAAACAAATACCCAATAGAAAAACGAAAATAAAATTTTAAAAGGAAGGGGCAACACATCTGCACGCTACAGTTCTCCGCAGTCGTTATTGGTGACAGAGTCACCAATTCAGAACAGGCTGAAATGGAGTAAACTCGGTTTAAGAAGGCATAGAGAGATGTCTCTTGTAGGTTTTAAAAAGATCTCCTTCAAAAACGATAAAAAATGGTTTAAAAAAAAGTTTTGGCACTTAAGAGGGGTAAGCTGGCTGTGTGTTCACCCTGGCAGGCAGGCGGGTGTTTAGTGCCCGGCCACGCCGGTTAGCTGAGCTGCCACGGAATTGTGAACTGCTTTGGGACACTGGGCAAAGGCGTGTCCTCGCTTCCCACAGAGGTTGCACACGATGCCCTTCCGGCAGTAAGGGCTCAGGTGCCCCTCCTCCCCGCACCTGAAGCACCTGTCCTGCGTGCAGCTGCCGCTCATGTGGGTCCGGGAACCACATTTAAAGCATGTCTTGGGCTGCCCCTTGTACCAGCTGTAGCCCCTCTCGGCCCCCAGGAAGAAGGCCCCTGGCAAGTGCCTGACCCCGCCCTCCCCCTGGCGCAGCTCGATCTCGCATTTGTACTCCCCGGTCCAGATCCCAAACCTGTCGGTCACTTTCACCGGCACGGCCAGCACGTCGCAGTGGCGCTTGAGCCAAGTCACAATGTCCTCCACGTCCACCGTCTCGTTCCGGAAGAGGATGAAGAGCGTCTTCAAACTGGACTTGCTCCGCCCCAGCACCACAAAGTTCTCCCAGCAGTCCTCCTGCTCCCGCTTCTCCTCGTAGACGCGCAGGAACAGGGCCAGCTTCTCCGCCGAGCGGAAGCTCACGTCGAATTCGCGGCTGCCGGGGATCTGGATGACCGCGTAGATGTCGCTCGGGTCCATGCCGATGGAGCGCAGGATAAGCGCTCCTACCACGAAGTCCCGGGTCGGGCAGGCGCCCTCGTCTCCCTGGAAACAGATGCGGACAAGGAAGCGACCCTTGCCCGGGCCTGCCGCCGCCGCCGCCGCAGCCGCCGGCTCGTCCTGGAGGGGCCGCTCGGCCGCGTCCTCGGCTTCGCCGGGCCTGGCCGGGGTCGCCATGGCGGCCGCCGCCGTCTCGGTCTTCTTCCTCCTGCCCGCCTCGGCAGCGCCCTTCTTTTTGCGGGGGTCCGCCGCCTCGCCGGCCGGATCTCTCCGGCGGCCCTTCGGGTCCCCGCGGCCAGCCGGTGGGAAGTCGCCGAGGTCCGGCGCCGCCAGGCCCGCGGGGCCGCCGAGTCCGGCGCTCCCTCCACTGCCCCCGCTTTCCTCCTCCCGCCGCGGCGGCCGCGGCTCGCGGAACTCGCCCTTCTTTTCGGCTAGATTCTTTACCACCTGGGCCCAGCCCATCTTCTCGCGGCCGCCGTCGGCCTCCTCGCCCCGGGCCGCCGGCCGCGCGGGGGGCAGAAGCTGCGGCCGCCCCCGTTTCCTCTCTTCCTCCGCGACGCCGCCGGTGGCCATTTTACCTCCTTCCCAGCATCCTCCACTCGCTCCCGCAGCCAAAGGGCGCCCATCGCGCGCGCCCGCCCGCCGGGGTTGTGTGGGTTTTGTTTTTTTTTTTTTTTTTTTTTTTTTTTTGAAATTTGACGCTACCCTCCCCCGCCGCTCCCTCAAAGGTATCACATGCGGCGCATGTTGGCCAGCGCCGGCTCTGCGCCCCCTGCGCTGAGCCTCTCTTCCGCCAGCGCTCGCTCCAACCTCACCTCCGTCCGCAGCGGGATGGGGCGCCCGGAGGCGTCCCTTTCCTCAGCGCGGGTTTGGCAGCCTCCGGCCTCGCTCTCGAGGATTTGGCATTTCGCAAGCGGTGCTCGATGATTTCATGCTAGCAGCTTTGCTAACGGCCCACAGCCCACAGGCGGGACGGAGTTCAGGAACATCTCTCCCATTTTGTTTTCTTTTTTGTACCTTTTCTGTTAAAAAAGCAAAAGCAATAGCAAACTTAAAACTTAGCTTTCCCTTTCCCCAGAACTGACTGCAATGCATTATTTTTTTTTCCCACGTCGGATTATGCACATTTCAAGAAGAAAAGTTGAAAGTTTTACAGTGAACATTTAACCATTAACTTTTTATCATTAAAATTTTACTCTATTTTATCACACTACGCCTCGATCCATTCATCGGTCTTTATTTTTTGATACATTTCCAAGTAAGTCATATTGCATTATTTTTATTTTTTTGAAGACTTCCGTCGTATTTAGGATGGAGTGTGAGTGCTTCTTAAGTTCCCAGTACTGTGTTAAGCACACTTCAGACTTTATTACTTGGAATCTTCCAAAAACGATGCTGTAATTATGCCCATTTTACAGATAAAGAGGCAGGAGTTAAGTCAGTTGGCGGAGTTAATAGGCAGCCCCACGTATAGGTAGCTTTCCTTCCTTCCTTTCTTTCTCTTTCTTTCTTTCTTTCTCTTTCTCTCTTTTCTTTCTTTCTTTTTTTTTTGAGACAGACTCTTGGTCTGTCGCCCAGGCTGGAGTGCAGTGGCTCAATCTCGGCTCACTGCAAGCTCCGCCTCCCAGGTTCACGCCATTCTCCTGCCTCAGCCTCCCGAGCAGCTGGGACTACAGGCGCCTGCCACCACGCTTGGCTAAGTTTTTGTATTTTTAGTAGAGACGGAATTTCACCGTGTTAGCCAGGATTGTCTCGATCTCCTGACTTCGTGATCACCCGCCTCCGCCTCCCAAATTGCTGGGATTACAGGCATGAGCCACCGCGCCCGGCCGGTAGCTTATATTTATTTAACCACTTTATTTCTGGCGCTGTGGATCAAGAACTGTGCATCAGACTCTAGGAAACCTTGTTAACAGGCAGATTCCCTTCACCCCAACTCCTGGTATTGGTCTCAGGGGAGCCACTGACTCTTGGGCCGTTTGCACTTTCCAGTCCTCTCACTTTATATGCTCAGACACCCTTTCCTTCATCCCTTCTCAGCCACGCATTCCCATGATCATACTCAGAACTTCACCATTACCAGAAACATCAATGTCTTAGATTCACATATTTCTCTGTTATTCTTTCCACTTGCCTGATCAAGTTTCAACATGAGGAGAATACTTACACGACCAAACAATATATGTATTTTAAACAATCTGTTCCATTCCTCTTACCTTAAGCCCTCACTCCAGGTAACTATCACATAATCAAATATCTGCAAGGGTCAGGCAGGTGCCTTAAGTAGAAGATATACTGGGTGAACCGGAGATCGAGTATTCTATCTGAAGGGGCAACTGCTAGTCAACTATAGCTGATTATTCCTCTCCAGAAGTGAGGGTCCACTGTGGGCGGATCTTTCAGTTTCCAAAGAGAAATCTGAACTCCAGTTTCTTCTTTTATGGGAAACATTCTTTTCTCTCTTTCGTCTTCTTTAAGATGGTCTCAGCTATGTTTGGAACCTCCATATAAATTTCACAACCTGCCTACTAAGTTCCAGGAAACTATGAGATCTTAATTGGAGTTGCATTGCATTTGTACAGAATTGCCGCTTTATAACACCGAGTCTTTCCATTAATGACCCCACTTGATTTCTCACTTATTTAGGCCATATTTTATGAATTTCAATAAAATATTATAGTTTTCTTCATAAAGGTCTTACATACTTTTGGGGATTTATTCCAAGGTACCACATGGTTTGACTGCGATTGTAAATGAAATTATTGTAAATAAGAAGTTACATATTGTTTGTTGGTGTCCTTTAGAGGAAACACGATTGAATTTTGTGTACTGACCCCATATTTGGCAACAAAGTTGAAACCTTAAAAAATTTCCAGGGGTTTTGGGAATCTCTTTACTTTTCTGTATTGCCAATCATATTGTCTGTGAATAATGAAGGTTTTGTCTCTTTTTTCAGATCTTATACTTTTTCTTGTCTTACTGCACTAGTCAAGAACTTTCATATAATCAACGTATTTTGAGCATTTTTGTTTTGTGTAGGACTTTAAAGGCATCTGTTTGTATTTTGAAAATATTTGACTTGCGGATTAGGTTCTGGCTCCATGTCCAATTTTACTAACCATATCTTATTCTATTGTAAGATTTCATTGGTATGTGTAGGGCCATCCTTTTGGTCAGTTTCATTTTTTCCAGGTCAAATTTTGCAGAGATTATTACATCAGGAGCTACAGGAGCCAGGCAGGTATCCTGCAAGGAAAGCAGTCCGGATGGGCACTGAGGCCATATGAAGAGAGCAGCCTTTATTCATTTCTGGCAGATTATTGTCACAGAGGGACACAGGCCCAGTGTTGCCAGATGTCTGCTTTTCTAAGAGAGATCGGAAATCCAGTGTTTGGCTGCCTGGAACAAGGCCTGAGCTCAGCGGCTTGAACACGTGAGGGTCTAGAGTCTCTCTTGTGAGGCCTCTTCTCTATGTTCTTCTGTCTTTAGTGCGCAGGCTTCCACCCGTGTTCCTTTTTAGCATTTCTGTCTCCTTTTCTTCCCTCAAGCCTGACATCCATTCTTTTGGCAAATCCTGATGGCAATTCTTCCAAAATATATCCCCAATCTGACCACTCTCACCTGTTCTCCAAGTCACTATCATGTAAACTGCTTAGAATATGCCTGGCTCAGTCATTCTAGTTAAAAAATAACAGAACAGACAAATGTGTGCAGAATGGGCCTGACCAACTAGTTTGCCATCTTTGGCTTAAGCACAATTATCCTCACTTTACAAAGGAGGTAACTGAGGCTCAAAGAGGTGAAGGGATTTGTCTCAGAAGCATCTGTGAGGCCTTTGATAACTGGGGCATGTCTTGCTCTCTGTCTTCACAGACAATTGCTGTGAAGACAACACAACTGACCTGGTGAGGTGGCTCGTGCCAGTAAGCCCAGCACTTTGGGATGCCAAGGTGGGAGGATCGTTTAAGCCCAGGAGTTCTCGACCACCCTGGGCAACATAGTGAGACCTCATCTCTACAAAAAATTTTAAAAATTAGCCAGGTATGGTGGCAGGTACCTATAGTTCCTGCTACTCTGTAGGCTGAGGTAGGATAACTTGAGCCTGGGAGGTTGAGGCTGCAGTGAGCTGTGATCCTGCCATTGTATTCCAGCCTGGGTAACAGAGTGAGACCCTGTTTAAAAAAAAAAAAAAAGAAAAGAAAAGAAAACACAATTGCCCAGTGTTCTGTAAGCACTTAGTAAATGGCAGCTGATTTTTTATTTTTGAATTGTTAAGAAACTTGGCTCAGCGCAGTGGCTCACGCCTGTTATCTTAGCATTTTGGGTGGCTGAGGTGGGCAGATCAATTGAGTCCAGGAGTTTGTAGATCAGCCTGGGCAACATGGCGAAACCCCATCTATACCAAAAATAATAAAAAAACATTAGCCAGCCGTGATGGGGCACCACCTATAGTCCCAACTACTAGGAAGGCTGAGGTGGGAGGATCGCTTGAGCCCAGGAGGTTGAGGCCGCAGTGAGTGCAGGTGAGCTGTGATCACTCCATGCTATCCTGGGCAACAGATCAAGAGAAACCCTGTCTTAAAAAAGAAGAGAAACTCACTAATGCTAGTTGGGAATACCTAAATAACAGAAAATTCTAGAATAATGGTAACATATGCAAATGAAGTTTATTTTTTCTCTCATAGAATAAGTCTGGAGGTAGACAGCTCAGAGCTAATATCATGGCTGCATAGTGTCAGGGATCCACGCTCCTTCTATCTTTATGTTCTGCCATATATGACCTACATTTCCGACAATATTTAATGGCCCAAATGGCTGCTGAGTTCCAACTATGAGATTCCATTCCAGCAGCTGAAAGGAACAAGTGGAAGAGAAGGGCATGTCTCCTCCACTTCCTCTATAAGGACATTTGCAGATGTTGCACTTCCACCTGTGTTCCATTGACTAGAACTTGGTCAAGCCTATCTGCATCTCAGTCCAAGTTCTTAATAATGCACTTTTGGATTTGCATTATTTTTGAAGTGACCATTAGAAAGTCAGGAGATGGAGGCATGATTTGAGATGGACCTTGAAAGAAGAAGTAGGTTTTGGAAAGCAATACAGAAACAAACCTATGAGGTTAGAATTATTGCTCATATTCACAGATGAGGGAACTAGGCTGAGAGAGGTAGATTGAGTTGCCCAATGTCACAGTGTCACAAAGCTAGTAGTGGCTTAGTGATCCACGTCAAGCGGACTCCAAGGCTTATATGCTTAGCCACTTATACAGTTCTGCCTTGTGTCTATAAAATGGAGATAATGCCTACATTAAGGTTACTATTTATTGACAACTTGCATTTGTGGTTGTATTAGCACACAAGCTAGGCTCCTTTGCTTTTAAGGGCATGACCAAGAACTTGCACACATTTCTTCTACTCACATCATATTTGCTAAAACCTAATCATGCAGCCACCTTAGTTGCAAGGGAGGCCGGAAAATTAGGTTTTTATTTTATTTTATTTATTTTATTTTATTTTATTTTAGTTTGTTATGTTATGTTATGTTATGTTATTTGTTTGAGAAGGAGTCTTTCTCTGTAGCCCAGGTTGGAATGCAGTGGCATGATCTCGGCTCACTGCAACCTCCGCCTCCCAGGTTCAAGTGATTCTCCTGCCTCAGCCTCCCGAGTAGCTGGGATTACAGATGCCCACCACGCCCAGCTAAGTTTTGTGTTTTTAGTAGAGATGGGCTTTTGTCATGTTGGCTGGGCTGGGCTGGTCTTGAACTCCTGACCTCAGGTGATCTGCCTGCCTTGACCTCCCAAAGTGCTGAGATTACAGGCATGAACCACTGCGTCTGGCCAAGAAATGAGGTCTTTAGATGGGCAGCCCATGTGCCCAATAAAAATTCTAATACTACAGAAGTGTAGAGTGGATGTGGGAGGGTATTAGCAATCTCTGCTAAGATAGTGTTAGTTAAGATTTATTTATTTATTTATTTATTTATTTATTCATTTACTTATTTATTTCAGGGTCTTGCTCTGTCACCAAGGCTGGAGTGCAGTGGTGTGATCATGGCTCACTGAAGCCTCAACCTCCTGGGCTCAAGTGATCCTCCTGCCTCAGCCTCATGAGTAGCTTGGACTACAGGCTTGTGCCGCAATGGCCAGCTAATTTTTTTATTTTTTATAGAGAAGGGGTCTCTCTATGTTGCCCAGGCTGGTCTAAAACTCCTGGCCTCAAGCAAATCCTCCTGCCTTGGCCTCCCAAAGTTCTCAGATTACAGATATGAGCCACCATAACCGGCCTAGTTAAGCTTTAAAACAAACCAGTAAAGTAAGCATTATTGTTCCTATTTTACTGATGAATAAATTGAGGTTCAGAGAGGTGGAGCAATTTAAGGGTAAGCTAGGATTAGAATCCTGACTCATGTTTGAGCCACAGTATTCTGTTCCTTTTCACTGGAATTGTCTTTTGTGAGTGTTGCCACTTCTCACTGATTTCTTTCTCACTCAATAGTATGCCATTAGCAAGGGTGTCTCCACTCCTTGGGCTGCAAATCTACCTCTGGATGCCTACTATCTGGCATTGTGATCATGTCCAGAGGGAGGAGATACTGGCCTTTCCAAGGCCAGGATGCAGTGGGGCCACATGTGTGTGTTGTTCCTTGGCTACTTGCAATAGCTGTTAGAAAGCAAGTCCACAAACTGCAATCTCCACCAAAGGGAAGTAGAGCCAGTTGACCCAGGAGAGAGAAGGAGGCTGAGGCCAAGGGAAGAAGGAGGCACTTGACTGTCAGCGTCTGGCCTGGATCAACATCATCCCAACCCACTGGGAATGAGAAGCTTGTGGAGTCCATGAAGGAGACATCATCAGAAGTCCAGTATTATATCCATGTGGATAAACTCTTTGACATTTTTTCTGAGACCCTTCTTGGCACTAGACATGGCAGGTGCATGTGCATGGGGAAGGAGCTGGAGCACAGTTGCAAGAACATCTCCTGTGATAGCAGCGGCTTCTACCTGACACTGCAGACTCTGCCAGCAAAGGAGCACCTTGTTAACTGTGGCTTGATGTCCTGTTAACTGTGGCTTGATGTCCTGTTAACTGTGGCTTGACGTCCAAGATGATTGGTTTCCAAGGTGCTCAGCAGCAGATACCAAGTCTAGTTCATCAGCATGCAAGCAAATCCTACCAGGCTATGCACATTTATTCTGGCTCTTCAGGACCACTTGACCAAGTTTGTCTTATATACTCTGACCTCTAGGTGCATCCAGGAGGACATCCTGTAGGACATCTTCACTGTTCAGGGCCCCCAGTGCCTTGCAGATACCATTGAGGGTATTTCTTCATCCAGATTGTCGGGGAGCTAACACAGCTGAAGATGGTTCATGAACAGGGTCAGAGCCCTGTGGTGGGAGTCAATGGCATCATGCAGACTCTATTAGTTTCCTAGGGCTGCTATAAGAACATACTATAAACCAGGGGTCCCCAACTCCTGGGTCTGCCCATTAGGAACCAGGCCACACAGCAGAAGTTGAGCGGCAGGCAAGTGAGCATTACCATCCGAGCTCTACCTCCTGTCAGATCAGCAGTGGCATTAAATTCTCATAGGAGTGGGAGCCCCATTGTGAACTGCACGTGTGAGGGATCTAGGTTGCATGCTCCTAATGAGATATTAATATTTGATGATCTGAGCTGGAACAGTTTCATCCCGAAACCACCACCCCCCAGCCCTGTCCATGGAAAAATTGTCTTCCATGAAACCGGTCCCTGGTGCCAAAAAGGTTGGGGACCCCTGCTATAAACTGAGTGGTTTAAAGCAACAGGAATTTTTTCTGTCACAGTTCTAGAGGCTGGAAGTCTGAAATCTAGATGTCAGCAGGGCCGTGTTCTCTCTGAAGGCTCTAGGGGAAAATCTGTTCCATGCCTTTCCCTTAGCTTCTGGTGTTGCCAGCATTCCTTGGCTTGTAGACGCATCATTCTAATCTCTGCCTGTGTCGTCACAAGGCATTCTCACTGTGTCTGCCTCTGTGTGTCTTCTCCTCTTCTCATAATGGCACCAGTCTTTTAAGGGCCCACCCTACTCTAGTACGACCTCGTCTTAACTAATTACATCTGCAACAACTCTATTTCCAAATAAGGTTCTGGGAATGGCATGTATTTTTTGGAAATACTATTCAACCCAGTACACACACTACATGCTGACTACCTGGATGCAGACCAACGACACACATCATTGGCTTCAGGGTCTGTAGTTCACTCAGATGATGAAAAACTCGACTTACCACGAGGTTATCTGCCACAGCCCCCATGAAGCCATGTTTAACAGCAAAGTCAAGGTTGGCCTGGCCATCTCCAAGTTACGGGATGAAGTTGTGCTCACAATCAGAACTGAATAGGATTGGAAGAGGGCACAAGGACAACTGAAGAGCAGCATTCATGCACAACAGGAAGACAACAGGGTGCTGGGGCCTAGCAGTGAATTCAGTGGGGGGTCTTGGGATGGAAGAGCAGGCAGCTCTGGAGTGCTGTGCAGATGATAAGAAGGAATGTCTAGGATCTTGTTATGTCAAGTATAGCAGGTGTCTCCACAAGAACCACAGCATCTTACCCAGTGACAACAGTAGAGATTGTGGGTTTAGGATGCTGTGCACATTTGCCACAAAGCCAGCACATCAGATGACATGGATGGAAGCCCGAGACTGCCTGCTCAGCCTAGTCCACCTCTCAGCAAGATGTTGATGGAATCAGAGAGCCCAGGTTGCTATTGCTGAGCCTGGAGCCAAGCAGGCTTGAGAGGCCCTCTATCACATTTATCACCTCACTTGTGCAGGAAGGAAAGGCCAGCTCATCTTGCCCACCTATCCTGGGGGGCAGGAAGTTCCATCAGGTGTTCATGAACACAGAAATTCCACCTGAACAGGTGTAAGTGCAAATGGACCCCATCTTATTCAATCCCAGTTCCAACAGCTTTGTTACAGGTGATTGTCAGTGGCCCCTCAAGTGTGTTTTGGCTTTGATTAAAATGGCAGCATTTTTGCAAATGTTTTTGTGTATTTATTTTAAAATTTGAAGTGGGGCTAGGTGCGGTGGCTCACGCCTGTAATCTCAGCACTTTGGGAGGCCGAGGCAGGTGGGTCACCTGAAGTTAGGAGTTTGAGACCAGCCTGACCAACATGGAGAAACCCCGTCTCTACTAAAAATACAAAATTAGCCGGTTATGGTGGCGCATGCCTGTAGTCCCAGCTACTCAGGAGGCTGAGGCAGGAGAATCACTTGAACCCGGGAGGCAGAGGTTGTGGTGAGCCAAGATCACGCCATTGCACTCCAGTCTGGGCAACAAGAGCAAAATTCTGTCTCAAAAAAAAAAAAAATTGAAGTGGGAGGCAGTAATATTACTGGTTAAGCACCTGAGATGTGGGGCACAGGCAGCTCTCAGTGGGTGTCCATGCTGGGTCAGCATGTCTGATGAGGAAGGCTGTGTGACAGTGGCCAAGCTCTTCTTTGTATTAATCAAAGTACAGGTTAAGCTACTGTAACAAAGGGACTCTCAAATACAGGGTCTCAGACAAGGTGGAGGTTTATTTCTCTTTGATGAAGCAGCTCGGAATTTGGCAGGCAGTAAGGACAGGTAGGTGACTCTCTCCTGCAAGGTTGTCAGGGACCCAGGTTACTTCTATCTTGTTGTTCCTCCAGATGTAGATTTCAGTAAAATGCTTTTGGTCTGCAAGTACCAGAAAACTCAACTCAAATTTGCTCACCCAGTAGTGATTTCTTATTTAATCTCAAGTAATTTCTAGATAGGTGACAGGTTAATTAAATTAATTAATTTCTTTTAGAGATAGAATCTTACTCTGTTGCCCAGACTGGCGTGCAGTGGCACGATCATAGCTCACTGCAGTCTCAAACTCACGGGCTCAAGCAATCCTCCCATCACAGCCTCCCAAGTAGCTGAGACTACAGGTGCACATCATCACATCTGGCTAATTAAAACAATTTTTTTTTTCTGAGATGTGGTCTCACTATGTTGCCCAGACTGATCTCAAATGCCTGGCCTCAAGAGATCCTCCTGCGTCAGCTTCCCAAGTAGCTGGTATTATAGGCACGTACTATTGTGCCAGGCTAGGGTTGGTTAATTTAATGGCTCAACAGTGCTATCAAGGAAGAAGGTTTTTACATTTTCCTCTCTACCATTCACAGTATATCCTCTTTGGCCAACTCCCCTCACAGTTCCACGATTCCAGGAATCCCACACAGATATGACAATGTTTACCAGCAGATGAAGGAATGTTTTTCTCCAATGCCTTTTTTTAAAAGTGTGATGAAAACCTTTCCCAAAAGCCTTTGAGTAGATTTCTCATCCTGTCTCCTTGGCCAGACTTTCATCATGTGTCTATGACTAGACCTCTAACTGGAAAGGGAAATTGGCCCACCAAGCCCAGCCTCAGACAGTCATGACTATTGGAGCTGGGACTAGGACTAGGGCTGGACCAGGGACCTGCCTCCCTTAAGGCAAGTGCATACATGGACAAGATCAGGATCCAATAGCTGCGATGACAGGGAGGAATGGCTGTTGAGTAAGTCACTACCTGGATCTGTCATGTATTCCTATCTTTTACTTTTTTTTTTTGAGATGGGGTTTCGTTATTGTTGTCCAGGTTGGAGTGCAGTGGCGTGATCTTGGCTCACTGCAACATCAGCCTCTCTGCTTCAAGTAATTCTCCTGCCTCAGCCTCCCAAGTAGCTGGGATTACAGGTGCGTGCCATCATGCCCGGCTAATCCTATTTTGTATTTTTAGTAGAGATGGGGTTTCATCATGTTGGCCAGGCTTGTCTCGAACTTCTGACCTCAGGTGATCTATCTGCCTCGGCCTCCCAAAGTGCTGAGATTAGAGGCGTGAGCCACCGTGCCGGGCCTTTATCCTTTACTTTTTAATGGTTTCCTGGTACAGAGTTTCCCAGCAAGAGTGCTGTCATATGGTGTGCTTTGCAAATGAGGGTACCCAACATAGTGATTCCCTCAGCTCTAGGGTCAGCCAGGAGGGGCCTGAATAGCCAGAGTACCTGGGCTAATTGCTTTTTATCCTAGCAGCTGCTTCTATTTACCACAGTGCATTTAAACACATTCTCCTGTGATTTTTAAGAGGCAGAAAAGGTTGGGAGCTCTGACGTGATGTTCTATAGCAATGTTCCCCTATTGAAGTTTAAGTGATTTAAAATTATTGCTCCCTCCCAATTATCTTTTAAACTGGAATTCACTTTTAAATCCATGCTCTATCTAGCAAATCTGGTGTGTAGAGAGAGAATTGGTGTAGGGCAAGGGTGGGAGCTAGTACTTTAGTTGGGGTACAAAAGGAAAGAGGGGTGCGTGTGTGTGTGTGTGTGTGTGTGTTCCTATTCCAGATATACGTTGAAGTTATTGCAACAGGATCTGCTGATGGATGTGGGATAAGAGATGAGTTAAGGATGATTCCAAGAACAGAGTTGCCCCATTTTGAGTTCGGGAAAAATGTTTCTGGAAAAATATTGCACATTAGAGTTGCTTATCAGGGGCCCAAGCAGGCAGTTGGATGTATATGGCTGGAATTCAGGGGGAGGCTGGAGACGTGAGTCTGAGAGGCATCTGAGTACAGATGGTATTCAAAACCATGAGACTGGAAGGGATGGGGCTGGGACTGAGTCCTGGGATACTACAATAATAAAGGGAGAAGAGGAGGAACCAACAAAGGAGACTGAAAAGGAGGCAGGAAGCAACTCAAGAGTGGTTTCCTGGATACTAAGTTAAGAAAGTGTTTCAGGGGAGGGAGTGATCTGTTGTGTCAAATGCTGCAGACAGGCCAAATAAGGGGAGGACCTAGAAGTGACCATGGGGTTTAGCAAAGTGGAGGTCACCAATGATGTTGACGAGGGCAGTTTCAGTGGAGAGTGAAAGCCTGATTGAGAGGAGGGGAAAAAGTGGGAAACAGAGTAGGCAAACCTCTCTAGGAGTTTTGCTTTAAAATGAAGCAGAAATGGGAGCTGGCTGGAGGGGAAGTGGTTTGTTTGTTTATTTAGAGACAGGGTCTTGCTCTGTCAACCAGGCTGGGATGCAGTGGCTGGATCATGGCTCACTGCAGCCTGGACCTTTCTAGCTCAAGCGATCTTCCCACCTCTGGCCTCCCAAAGTGCTCTCATGCTTATATGCATGAGCTACCGTGTCCAGCTGTGGTCAATATTTTTAAATAGAAGAAATTTAAAAATATGTTGGTATACTGATGATACAAAGGAGAGAGAAAAGAGGAGGAAAAAACGGGGAGAACTGCTCGGCCAATATCTTTGAGAAAACGTGAGAGGATAGGATTCGGTGCATAAATGTAGGAATTGGTATTAGTAGGCAGTTGATACGTAGTTACAGGAGGGAGGCAAGTAGGCGAGTAAATGATGCCGTGAACTTGTGGGTTTACTGATTCCCACAATTTTCTTAGTAAAATTGGAAGCAAACTCATTAGCCAAGAGTGAAGATGACGAAGGAAATGGTGGAAGTTTGATGATAATGGAGAAATATGATATAATATTTTAGGATTATGGGCAGAACAAACTGAGGGGAATTTGAAAATTGAAAAGCGGGCCGAACTAGATTTTGCCTTGAGAGGTTAGTCCCTTTAGGCGCTCGGTAGGCGGCGTCGCGTTTCCTTGGAGACCGAGACGCGGGCGAAAGCATCTGGTCTCCGGACGTTTGAGTGGCCTGGGTTACCGCGCGATCTACACTGAGACAAGGAAGTTGGAAAAGCCGAGTAGTTATTCTAGAAGACCAGGGTCTCACAGACTCGCAACCTCTCTTCCATTTTCCCCAATGGCGCATGTCTTACAAAAGTAGGTTAAAAAAAAAAAATTGGAAGAAAGGCGGAATGTGCATGCTTACTTCACACCCCGCCGCTGTCCCGCCCTCGCCTTGAGGTGGGCCCTCTGTCTTCTGACCCCGCCCTCTCCCCGCCCACATATCCTTGGCCCCGCCCCACTCCCGCGGCGCTCTGGTCCCCGGTAAACTGCAGCTTCTGGTTCGAGACTCCCATCCTGTTTCGAATTGCTGCTTGCTGCCCCTTGCTGGGGATAATGGAAGTTCTTTCCCTTCCCAACTCTTTCCAGACCCAAGCACTCTGGGACTCACTCCACGGTCCAGGAGTTCCAGGTTCCGGTGAGTCTTGGGGGACTAGGGCTGGGGTGGGAGGCTCGCTGGCGCCTGCAGTCCACCTGCCCTCCACTCTCATGGTCGTGACTGCTCCGCGGATATAGGCTGGAGATCCGAATTCCAGTCCCAGCCGGGTCACACTTTGCTGTGGGACCCAGAGCAAGCCTCAGAACCTCATTTTTCTCCTCTCACTGTCTTATCAGAATGTAAGGGTATATTATGCTGCTCTCTTATTCATCTGATTGCTACTCTGGTTTCCTGAGGGTGGATGTTTGCATCTTTTCCATGCCTTCTGTTTCTCACAGTTCTTAGCACCTCACAGCCTGGATGTGCCTAGTAAATTCTGGCTGGCTGATTAAAAAAAGTGATAGCTAACATTTATGGAGCACTTACCACATGCTTCATAAATATCTCTCAGAATTCTTGCGCCAATCCACAGAAGTAGGTTTTATTATTAGATCCACTTTACAGATGAGAAAATTGAGGCTCAGAGAGGTCAAGTCACTTGCTTCAGGTCACAGATATCTGAAAAGGGTGGAGCTGGGATATAAACTCATGGTGCTATGTGACTGATTGAATATTTTGTAGGATTATGTTCCATGGCAGCAGTCCAAGCTGGAAACCAAGCCATCTACTCTGCCTCCGGTCCAACAAACCAACAGCCTTCATACAAGCAAAATGAAGACTTTGACTAGGGTCCAATCAGGTGGGTGGAGGCACCTGGGAGCTGGTGTGGGGGTTGGAGACAGGATAGAGTGGCTGCTCTTGGCTCTTAGTGACACCACTTATATTAGGGTAGGCTAACTGATGTAATAAACAATGCCCAAATTGCAAGTATTGATATAGAAGTTTATATCTCATTTATGTCTCAGTACATTCGTGGATCTGAGGAAGGAGGGATTCTGTTCCACATGGTCATTCAGGGATCCAGGTTCCTTTGACCTTGTCGGTCTGATATTTTGTAAGGTCTTGAAGTCTTCTGCTGGATACTTTTGCATCCACCTGGCATAGAGGGAAGAGAGAGAACAAGAACACGGACAATTATGTGGGCATTTTTTTTTTTTGCGGGGGGGGGGTCCAGATTTGAAGTGACAAATGTTACTCCTACTCATGTTTCAGAGGCCATAATTTAGCCACATGGCCTCTGCTAACCACAAGGGAAGGTGGGAAATGTAGTCCATCTGTTTTTCCAGGAGGAAAAGAAAACAAGGTTTGGTGAAATCATAGAATAATCTCTGCCACATCATTATCATGCTTTACAGGGGAGTTCCGAGGCCTTAGGTCAGGCTCAGGCAGACATGGGGTCAGATTTTGGCTCTGCCATTTACTCACTTGGAAAAATCATTCATTTCTCTGAGCCTTGGTTTTCTCATTTGTGAAATGGGGACACTGATATCGCATAGGATTGTTGTGAGAATTAATAACAAATATTTTGTAATATTTCTTTGGTATCCTGAAATGAACTTCATAGACAATATAGCATACTTATGTATACACCTATGTATAAAATCACTCATACCACCTCATTGCCTCCAAGTAAGTAATGTTAGATCAGCTCCCCTGTGGGCAACACTGAAACACAGAAAGGAGATGGGAGAGTAGAATGCCAAGTTGCCCTGCATCTCACTACCTTATTTTATCTCACTGATGCTGGGTGGGGATAGAGGCTCAGGCTCCCACCAGGCTCTACTGACATACGTAGGCTGGGGGAGGGGAGTGAAGCCCAGAGGTGATGAGTCCCACCTCATGACACTTCATGAAGTCTTGTCACTGCTGGACTCTGTTGACACTACCCTAGAGAGAGAGTCAGAGCACCATCTTCTGCCAGGTGGGGGTTAGAAGATGACCTCCCCACTCATCCCTGCCAGCACTATCCCAGTTGGGGAATCAGCACCACCAAGCAGGGAATGAAGGATCAGCTCCTTGCTGGACACTGCCAACACTTCCCAGTGAGGAAAAGGGAATAAATCCATACAAATATTCCCAATGGGTTTTTCAGAAAGTGGAAAAACAATTCAGTGGAGGAAGAAAGCCTTTTCCATGGGTGGTGCTGGAGCAATTGGACATCCGTAGGCAAAAAAAAAAAAAAAAAAAAAAGAAAAAGAAAGAAACGATTTAACAATGAATATAAAAATTAGCTCCAAGATAAAATAAAATAGAAATTAAATGTAAAATGTGAAACTGAAAAACTTTTAGAAGAAAACAGGAGAGAAAAATCTTTGGGGCCTAGGGCCAAGTGAAGAGTTCTTAGGTATCACACCAAAAGCTTGACCCATAAAAGAAAAATAGATGAATTGGACTGCATCAAAATTAAAAATTTTGTTCTGTGAAAGATTTTTTTTTTTTTTTGAGAAGGAGTCTCGCTTTGTTGCCCAGGCTGGAGTGCAGTGGCACGATCTTAGCTCACTGCAAACTCTGCCTCCCGGGTTCAAGCAATTCTCCTGCCTCAGCCTCTCAAGTAGGTGGGACTGCAGGCATGCGCCACCATGCCTGGCTAATTTTTGTATTTTTAGTAGAGACAGGCTGGTCTCGAACTCGTGACCTCAAGTAATCTGCCCACCTCAGCCTCCCCAAGTGCTGGGATTATAGGTGAGAGCCACTGCACCTGGCCTTATGAAAGACCTTTTTAAGAGGATGAAAAGACAAGCTATAGACTTGGAGAAAATATTTGCAAACCATGTATCTGACAAAGGACTACTATGTAAAATATATCAGTAGCTCTAAAAACTCAACAGTGAAACAGACAATTCAGTTAGGCAATGGGAAAAAGACATGAAGAGACATTTCACCAAAGCAGATATACAGATGTCAAATAAGCACATTAAAACGATGTTCAACATCATTAGCCATTGGGGTAATGCAAATTAAGCCACAGTGAGATATCACTGCACACCTACTGAAATGGCTAAAATAAAAAAAATAGTGATAACACCAAATGCTAGCAAAGAGGAGAAAACAGATTGTGTGCAATTGCTGGTGGGAAGGTAAAATGATGCAGCCTCTCTGAAAACGAGTGTGGCAGTTTCTAACAACATGAAACATGCACTTTCTAGTAATCCGACCAGCAGTTTTACTCTGGGCATTTATTCCAGAGAAATGAAAACTTATATTCACACAAAAGCCAGTATGTGAATGTTCATAGCAGCCTCGTTCATAATACCTCAAAACTGGAAACAACCTTGAAATCCCTCAATGGGTGAATGTTTAAACAACCTATGGTGCATCCATACCATGGAAAACTATACAGCAATAAACATGAAAGAACTATTGATATATTCAACAATTTGGATGAATCTCCAGAGAATTATGCCAGGTAAAAAAAAGCCAATCCCAACAGTTGCATACTGGATGATTCCATTTATATAACCTTCTGGGAATCACAAAATTATAGAAATGGAGAACAGATTAGTGATTGCAGGGGTTAGGGACAGAGTTGTGAGGGGGGTGGTGTAAGGGGAGGGAAGTGGTTGTGATTGTAGAAGGCGACAGGCAGGATCCCTGTGGTTATGGAAAAGTTCTATATCTTGCTCATCTTAATGTCAATATCCTGGTTGTGATATTGTACTGTACTTTTGCAGGATGTTGCCATTGGGAGAAACTGGGTAAAGGGTACATAGACTCATTCTGTTTCCTTTCCTTTCCTTTCTTTTCCTTTTCCTTCTCCTTTTCCTTCCCCTCCTCTCCCCTCCCCTCCCCTCTCCTTTCCTTTCCTTTTTTTCAGACAGAGTCTCTCTTTCTTACTCAGGCTGGAGTGCAGTGGTGTGATCTCAGCTCACTGCAACCTCCAACTCCTAGGTTCAGGTGATTCCCATGCCTCAGCCTCCCAAGTAGCTGGGATTATAGGTGTGCACCACCACACCTGGCTAATTTTTGTATTTTTTTTTGTTTTTTTTTGAGACGGAGTCTCGCTCTTTCACCCAGGCTGGAGTGCAGTGGCGCGATCTTGGCTCACTGCAGGCTCCGCCCCCCGGGGTTCACGCCATTCTCCTGCCTCAGCCTCCCGCGTAGCTGGGACTACAGGCGCCTGCCACCTCGCCCGGCTAATTTTTTGTATTTTTAGTAGAGACGGGGTTTCACCATGTTGGCCAGGCTGGTCTTGAACTCCTAACCTCAGGTGATCCACCTGCCTTAGCCTCCCAAAGTGCTCGGATTACAGGCATGAGCCACCACGGCCAGCCCCTCTGTATTATTTCTTGAAACTGCTTGTGAATCTGAACTATCTTGAAATAAAAGGTTTAATTTTAAAAAAGATAAATCAGGGCTACTACCAATAATGAAAATAAATACTCATTATTAAAACTGCAAATCTTCCTTAAGCATTTAAATTCAGTTTAAGAATCTTACAATTTTTATAAACACTTGTAAGGGGGTTTTGGAACTTGGTTAATTAAATTCTCCTAAACCTTTTAAGCCACATCTTAAAATTTAACGTATTCATTTTCATTTTCAAATAGTTCACTTGTCTGATTAACAAAAACCACTGGGTATTTACATAATTCTTGTATATCTAATACTTAAACTTCTAAATATGGGTAATCTGGCCGGGTGCGGTGGCTCATACCTGTAATCCCAGCACTTTGGGAGGCTGAGGCAGGTGGATCACCTGAGGTCAGGAGTTCAAGACTAGCCTGGCCAACATGGCAAAACCCTGTCTCTACTAAAAATTAAAAAATTAGCTGGGTATGGTGGCGGGCGCCTGTTATCCCAGCTATTCGGGAGGCTGAGGCAGGAGAATTGCTTGAACCTGGGAGGCAGAAGTTGCAGTGAGCCAAGATCTCGCCATTGAACTCCAGCCTGGGCAACGGAGCCAGACTCCTTCTCAAAAAAAAAAAAAATTAATATAGGTAATCTTATGCTCTCTTACGTA
This sequence comes from Nomascus leucogenys, assembly GCF_006542625.1. Taxonomy (NCBI): domain Eukaryota; kingdom Metazoa; phylum Chordata; class Mammalia; order Primates; family Hylobatidae; genus Nomascus; species Nomascus leucogenys. The sequence goes on along the minus strand of NC_044393.1, from coordinate 32,938,097 downwards.
ATAAAAGTGATTTATACATATTTAATAAGGGTGTCTTAAACCTTTCAACTTAAATCTAAATCAAAATCCCACTTACACTTTTAAAATTAGAATCACGAGATTAACCTATTAATCATTCCATCTCTTACATAATACAACTAAAAACTGGATATATACAGGTAATTTATAAATTAAACACAAAATTAATTTACTTAATCATCTCCATAGTTAATGCCAGCATTTCTCAGGATGAAGGACATTGATCTATTAAAGAGATTAATATGTTTCCCAGATGAGCTGGGTTGTACCTGAAGCAGGGATTTTGGTGGGGACTGAGAATAGAGCTGGATCCACCTGGGTGATTTGTCTCATGTCGTTGCACGACAGGCGGAGAGGAAACAGGGATTCTAAGAATATGCCCCCCAAATGCCTGTACTCCATATCTGGCAGAACCACAGCTCTTAGCGTGTTTCAGAGACAGCCAGTTGGAGTTTTGCATACCTGCTGTGCCTTTGTCTGGTGTTGTGGTCCCACTTCTCAGGTCACTAGAAGTAAGAGTAACAACTGGTAATGCGTATCCAGCACTGAATATGCATCAGGCACTATTCCAAACACCTTTAAGGTATAATAACTTCTTTCTTCTTCACGAAGACTCTATGAGGTGGGCATGATGATTATTCCCATTTTATAGGTGGACGAATGGAGGGACACAGAGGTCATTTGACTTGCTCAAGGTCACACAGCTAGTAGAAGGCAGAGCCTGGATTTTTTAAAAATTTATTTTTATGATTATATATATTTTTTGAGATGGAGTCTCTGTCACCCAGGCTGGAGTGCAGTGGCGTGATCTCGCACCACTGCAACTTCCACCTCCCAAGTTCAAACGATTCTCTTGCCTCAGCCTCCCAAGTAGCTGGGATTACAGGTGCCCACCACCATGTCCATCTAATTTTTTTGTATTTTTAGTAGAGACTGGGTTTCACCATGTAGGCCAGGCTGATCTTGAACTCTTGACCACAGGTGATCTGCCTGCCTTGGCCTCCCAAAGTGTTGAGATTACAGGCGTGAGCTGCCATGCCTGGTCAAGAGCCTGGGTTTAAACTTGGACTGTCTGACTCATTAGTTCTTGTTCTTAACCCCTATCCCATCAGGCCTTCTGTCAGCCAGGTTGGTGGGACAGCAGGGATTTGGATTCAGGCCTGCCAGACTCTGGTCTTTCTGCTCTCCTGTTCTGCAGTAGCTACTGGAAAGACACAAGGAGTGGGAGTTCCCGACTCTCTGACTGGACAGTTGAGAGTGGGGTTCCTGGCTGCCCCGCCCTCCCCTCTGTCCATGCCTATAGTTATTGCTTTCACCTGGGCTTGTTCCTCCCTTATGTCGAGGCCCTGAGTAGGTCCTGGGAGCTTAGTGAAGGGTGTGAATTTCACCCTGTCTAGTGTCACATTATAAGGCAGCCAGAGGGTGGAGCTGGGGTCTGGCCCCCCTCTCATTAATGGTGCGCTCCTGGGAACCTGGCCTCAGGCTTGCCTGGACCCTCACTCTCTCCCTGTCCTTTCCTGTCTATCCCTAGTGTTTCACTCCAAGCCCATTATGGTGGTGACAAGCTGCCAGCCGAAGAATCCACGAGAACTACATAGAAGGCAGAAGTTGGACCCTGGGAAGATGCAGGCCGAAATCCGGTTAATGAAGGTATGAGGCACATCTTCCCTGGACACTGGGCCCAGGACAGGGACGGGGATGATGGCTCTAGCAAACATGTGCTGAGAACTTTGTGGGTGCCAGACTTGACTAATTTCTTCCTCACAGGAACTGAGTGAGCATGCTTATCCTCGTTCCTATTTCACAAACCGGGAAACTGAGGTGCAGGGAGATAAATGACATGCACCAGGTCACACAGCCAGGAAATGGCAGGATCAGGGGTCAAAACCAGTTAAACAAAGCATTTGCTGTTCTGTTTAAGACTCAAGAAATAATCAGAATTGCTTGTTATTTTGTTGTATTAGGAATACGATCTAGTGGCTTATTTATCTTAAAATTTCCAGCAACTTGGCCGGGTGTGGTGGCTCATGCCTGTAATCCCAGCACTTTGGGAGATCTAGGTGGGTGGATCATTTGAGGTCAGGAGTTTGAGACCAGCCTGGCCAACATGGTGAAACCCCATTTCTACTCAAACTACAAAAATTAGCTGGGTGTGGTGGCACACACCTGTAGTCCCAGCTACTCAGGAGGCTGAGGCAGGAGACTCGCTTGAACCTGGGAGGCAGAAGTTGCAGTGAGCTGAGATGGTGCCACTGCGCTCCAGCCTGGGAGACAGAGTGAGACTCCATCTCAAAAAAAAAAAAATTCCAGTAAATTAAACTTTCATACAGTGTACTTTGAAGCAAGCCTTAGAAACTGACAATTAAAATTTTCACATCAATTGATACAATTGTAGGTAATTAATTTCCTCGCTATACATTGTTTTATGGCTTCTGTAATTATCTGAACAATGTTTCAAAGTATTTGAAATGCCTAAAGGAAGACGAGTCCTTAGCATACATAGCAGAAAGTAAAATACTAAGTATTATAAAGACTACAAAATACTATAGAATAATTCTTCAAGATAGTTTTTAATAGCTCAATGAACAATGACTACTATATAAAGAACAAGGGAAAATATAATTTGCTTTGAAACCTTTTTTTCCCCTTTAACCTTTTATCTTGCAAAATGGTTTAGAGGTGGCCCAGTATTCTTAAAGGAGGAACTCATATTTCTGTTAGTTTTATTCATTTATTTATTTTTTGAGACAGAAGTTTCACTCTGTTGCCCAGGCTGGAGTGTAGTAGCAAGATCTCAGGTCACTGCAACCTCCACCTCCCAGGTTTGAGTGAGTCTTCTGCCTCAGCCTGCTGAGTACCTGGGATTACAGGTGCCCACCACTATGCACAGCTAATTTTTTGTATTGTTAGTAGAGATGGGGTTTCACCACATTGGCCAGGCTGGTTTCCAACTCCTGACCTTAGGTGATCCACCCGCCTTGGCCTCCCAAAGTGCTGGGATTATAGGTGTGAGCCACCGTGTCCAGCCATTTCTGTTATTTTTATCCTAACTTTAGAGGGGTTTAGATGTTTTTGATTGATGTAGAAGCTGAACGTGGACAATTTGGATCTAAAACTTGTGCTCCTAACCAGTCCAGTTCTTAATACTGTCTCTTACAATCTTTCATTCATTTAATGAATCAACAAATACTGATTGAGCACCTACCATGTGCCAGGTTCTGTTCTGAGTATGAGGATTCACCAGTAATGTGGCCTGTGATCTTAGGGAACTTACATTCTATTGGATGGGGGAGACTGACAATCCACAAGAGAAAGATATTTGAAATGATGATAAGAGCTAAAGAGAAGCCTAAGAATAAGGTTAGGGGGCTAGAGGCATGGAGGAGAGTGTGGCAGTAATTGTTTTAGGTAGGGTGCTAATGAGAGGCTGCTAAGGTGGGTGACATTTGAACTGAAACCCTAGTGCTGCTGTTTCAGTGGGCCTAGGACTTGGAGAATAACATTTTTCACAAGATACTTCTGGGTATTTTGGTCTGGAGATGTGGAGACAAGATAGTGGAGTGGCTAGGAGCCAGGACTTCAAGGATGACAGCTCTGCTATGTGTGACCTTGAATAAGTTACTGAATTTAATCCTTGGTGTCCACATTGATTGATTGAGACAGGGTCTCGCTGTGTCATCCAGGCTGGAGCACGGTGGCATGATCATGGCTCACTGCAGCCTGGACCTTCCGAGCCCAAGTGATCCTCCCACCTCAGCCTCTCAGAGTAGCTGGGACTATAGACATGCACTATCATGCCCAGCTAATTTTTGTAGAGATGGGATCTCCCTTTGTTGCCCAGGGCTCTAACTCCTGGGCTCAAGTAGTCCTTCCACCTTGCTCTTCCAAAGTGCTAGGATTACAGGTGTGAACCACTGTGCCTGACTGCTGTCCACTTTTATGAAGTTGGCCTAATAATAGTGCCCATCTCTTAGTCTTGCTGTGAGGGTGATGTGCTGATGTGCTGCAGTGCGTATGAAGTGCTTAGCACAGTATCAGCCACATAGTAAGCACTCAATACATCAGCATGATTACTGTTATATGAGAAATAAAGGAGCTGAGGGCTAGGAAGGGGTAGTTTTTAGTAAAGAACGGAGAAATGAGGAAGTACAGGAACAAATAAAAGAGGAAATATTTATGGCAGGGGTACAGAGTTAGAGCCAGAGACAGTAGTATCAGCTATTGTTCACTGAGTGCACATGAGTGCACTCTCACTAAGTGGCTTGATTGTGAATTTCATCTCATTTATTTATTTATTCTTTGTTTTTTTAAAGAGAGGGTCTTGCTCTGTCACCCAGGCTGAAGTGAAATGGCACAATCATAGCTCACTGCAGCCGTAAACTCCTGGGCTCAAGAGATCCTCCTGCCTCAGCCTCCCAAGTAGCTAGGACTATAGGTGCACACCACCATGCCCAGCTAACATTTTAATTTTTTAAAATTGTGTTTATTTATTTATTTACTTTTTGAGACAAGTTCTTGCTCTGTTACCCAGGCTGGAGTGTGGTGGCACAATCTCGACCTTAACTGCAGCCTTGATCTTCTGGGCTCAAACATTCCTCCCACCTCAGACTCCTGAGTAGCTAGGACTGTAGGCGTACACCACCATGCCCAGCTAATTTTGTTTATTTTTTGTAGAGATGAGGTCTCACTGTGTTGCCCAGGCTGGTCTTGAACCCCTGGCCTTGAGTGAACCTCCCACCTGGGCCTCCCAAAGTGTTGGGATTACAGGCATAAGTCACTGCACCTGTCCAATCTCATTTTTATTTTACGGCAGTTCTCTAAAACAGGTATTAGTTTCCTTACCTTTAGAATGAATATAAGGAGGCTCTGAGACATTAACTAACTTACCCAGATTCTCTTAGATGGTAAGTGGCTGAGCTGGGAGTTGACCCAAGGTGTGTCTAGGTTCAACATCCAAGTCTTAGTCACTACGTGGTTCAGCCATGCCTTGCAGTTTTAAGGCTACTCAGTTCTTGTTTTAGCGTAGTGGAAAGACAGATATTGGGACTCAGAAGTCTGGCTTTCCAGTTCCAGCCCTGCCACTTCTTGACTGTGTGACACTGGGCAAATCATTAAACTCTCTGAGCCTCCACTCATCAGCAAAATAGAGTTAGTAAACATAGAGCTGTTGGAGGGTGAACGGATACCATGTGCCACCTGCAGAGCAAGGCACAGCACCTGGCCTGGCATGTAGAGGGCCCTCAACAATTGTTATTGTTACTGTAGGTTTTATGCACCTGCTGGGTGTAACCTTCGGGGAGTCACTTAACCCTCAGACCCTCTTGTTCCACAGGGTACTGTTGTGTGAAATGAGAGTACTCATTGGCTCCGCGGCCTGCCAGGAAATGCTGACGTTTATCATCCATTTTGCCTCCCCTGCTTCTCCTCCAGACATGGGGGTTGCTCTGCCACCTTCTTACCTACCTGGGGCGTTTATTATTATTATTGGGACGGAATCTTCCTCTGTCGCCCAGGCTGGAGTGCAGTGGCGCGATCTCGGCTCACTGCAACCTCCGCCTCCCAGGTTCAAGCGATTCTCCTGCCTCAGCACCCCCAGTAGCTGGGATTACAGGCATGCGCCACCACGCTCGGCTAATTTTTGTATTTTTAGTAGAGACGGGGTTTCACCATGTTGGTCAGGCTGGTCTCGAACTTTTTTTTTTTTTTTTTTTTTTTTTTTTTTTTTTTTTTTTTTTTTTTATTATTAGGTTACACATGGAAGTCGGGAATAGAATGGGGGGGGAGTTAAAAAGGAGAGGGACTTTATTGGATCAGTAAAACCAATCCTATTGAAAAAAGAAAAAAAAAAAAAAAAGGGAAAAAAAAAAAAAAAAAAAAAAAGTATGACTCAGGTAGACCTGCTTTTTGTACTGAGTTGGTTGGTTTTTGTTGTTTTTTCATGTTTCGCCAAGTTGGCCAGACTGGTCTCGAACTCCTAGCCGAAGTGATCACCCGCCTCGCCCCCCAGAGTGCCGGGACCACAGGCGTGAGCCACCACGTCCAGCCCCCACATTGCTTCTGGCCTCCATTGTAGACCTCCCAGACGGAGCGGCCGGGCAGAGGCGCTCCTCACTTCTTCCCAGACACGGGGCGGCCGGGCAGAGGCGCTCCTCACTTCCCAGACGGGGCGGCCAGGCAGAGACGCTCCTCACTTCTTCCCAGACGATAGGTGGCCGGGCAGAGGCGCCCCTCACTTCCCAGACAATGGGTGGCCGGGCAGAGGCGCTCCTCACTTCCCAGACGATGGGTGGCCGGGCAGAGGCGCTCCTCACTTCCCAGACGGGGCGGCCGGGCAGAGGCGCTCCTCACTTCCCAGACGGGGCAGCCGGGCAGAGGCGCTCCTCACTTCTTCCCGGACGGGGCGGCCGGGCAGAGGCGCTCCTCACTTCCCAGACGGGGCGGCCGGGCAGAGGCGCTCCTCACTTCTTCCCGGACGGGGCGGCCAGGCAGAGGCGCTCCTCACTTCTTCCCAGATGGGGCGGCCGGGCAGAGGCGCTCCTCACTTCTTCCCGGACGGGGCGGCCGGGCAGAGGCGGTCCTCACTTCCCAGACGGGGCGGCCGGGCAGAGGCACTCCTCACTTCTTCCCGGACGGGGTGGCCGGGCAGAGGCGCTCCTCACTTCTTCCTGTACGGGGCGGCCGGGCAGAGGTGCTCCTCACTTCTTCCCGGACGGGGCGGCCGGGCAGAGGCGCTCCTCACTTCCCTGACGGGGCGGCCGGGCAGAGGCGCTCCTCACTTCCCAGACGGTGGGTGGCCGGGCAGAGGCGCTCCTCACTTCCCAGACGGTGGGTGGCCGGGCAGAGGCGCTCCTCACTTCCCAGACGGGGGGGCCGGGCAGAGGCGCTCCTCACTTCCCAGACGGGGCGGCCGGGCAGAGGCGCTCCTCACTTCCCAGACGGTGGGTGGCCGGGCAGAGGCGCTCCTCACTTCCCAGACGGTGGGTGGCCGGGCAGAGGCGCTCCTCACTTCCCAGACGGTGGGTGGCCGGGCAGAGGCGCTCCTCACTTCCCAGACGGTGGGTGGCCGGGCAGAGGCGCTCCTCACTTCCCAGACGGTGGGTGGCCGGGCAGAGGCGCTCCTCACTTCCCAGACGGTGGGTGGCCGGGCAGAGGCGCTCCTCACTTCCCAGACGGTGGGTGGCCGGGCAGAGGCGCTCCTCACTTCCCAGACGGTGGGTGGCCGGGCAGAGGCGCTCCTCACTTCCCAGACGGTGGGTGGCCGGGCAGAGGCGCTCCTCACTTCCCAGACGCGGCGGCCGGGCAGAGGCGCTCCTCACTTCCCAGACGGTGGGTGGCCGGGCAGAGGCGCTCCTCACTTCCCAGACGGTGGGTGGCCGGGCAGAGGCGCTCCTCATCTCCCAGACGATGGGTGGCCGGGCAGAGGCGCTCCTCACTTCCCAGACGGGGCGGCCGGGCAGAGGCGCTCCTCACTTCCCAGACGCGGCGGCCGGGCAGAGGCGCTCCTCATCTCCCACGATGGTCTCGAACTCTTGACCTCGTGATCGGCCCACCTTGGCCTCCCAAAGTGCTGGGATTACAGACGTGAGCCACCCCGCCCGGCCCTTATTATTATTTATATATTTCATTGATTCTGAGAAGCCATTGATATTAAGGCACATCTTTACCCACTAATAATATATTTGTTGATTAGATGGTGACACGCCACCAATTGTAAGATGCACCCGCACCTCAGGGATGTGGAATGATGGGTAAACGTGTGTTTCCGAACTGATGAGAATCCCGGAGCTCCCGGGCGGTGCAGACAATGGGGAACCGCCGCCCAGCTTGGGCCGCAGTTACCAGCAGAAGGCCGCAAGGGGGCGGGAGTCTGGCGGAGTTGGGGCAGCGGTCCACCGGCTTTCGGGGGCTCCGGCCGGGCAGGGCGCAGCGCCGTCTCTCTACTCTTCTCTCCGCCCGCAGACAATGCTCAGGAACGGGAGGACCGCTCTGCGAGAGCTCCAAAGCCATGAGAACTTCCTCACCAAGCTCAACGAGGAGCTGATCGAGACCATCCAGGACATGGAGAGCAGCACGACCCTGAACGTGCGGGCCCTGCTGCAGCAGCAGGACATACTGGCGGTGAGACCCACGCCTCTGCCCTCGGCGCCGGCCGTGCCCGGGCATCCGCCCGCCCTCCTTCCCTCCCTCCGCGCACTCGCGCGCCCTCTCCTGCCTTTCCCTGCCCACTGCACATGCTGCTTCCTCCAACCGGAAGACGCATTTCTTCACCCTTCACTCCCCTCACCTGGGCTTTGCAAGAGGACCGAGATGGGAGTTTCATCCCAACGCGCCAGCACTCACTGGCCAGGAGACTTTGAGTTAACTTTGCCTCCCTGAGCTCTGTGAAATGCGGCACAATAGCACCCGTCCCAGAGGGGGTTTACCTGGCACATATTGTACCCGTGCAACAGAGGTCGCTGCTACCACCAACAGCATTTGCAAACACCTCTACGTGCAATAGCAAGCGATCTGTATGTATTTATATAGTCCTTACAACAGCCCTATGGGTGGACACTGTTATTGTCCCGATTAGCCTCTGGTCAGATTTCTGGGAATGAGGTTGGGATTGGGGACTCCTGAGGAAGTGCTGGGTGGCTGCCTCTGAGAGCCAGCAGAGCCTGTGGGTGAGTTGACCCCACCCCTCCCTCAGACCATCATCAACATCTTGGAGTATTCAAACAAGAAGAGGCTGCAGGAATTGAAGTCTGAGCTTCAGGAGTGGGAAGAAAAGAAGAAATGCAAGATGAGCTGTAAGAATCCCTGGACGAACTCCTTGACCCTCCCCCCTGGCACCTTGGGGAGGTCAGCAGCAGAGCATTCACCTTGTACTTGCCATTCAGAAACCCTCAGCCCCATCGTCTCTCTTCTAGGCAGATGGGAAGGCTAAGATACAGAGCGAATAGCCTACTTACCCAACACTTAGCTCTTTCCAGGCCCCGTGTCTGGGTCTCTGCCAATGTCTGTGTTGTTACAGGCACACACTCAGTCATTGCAACTACTTGGAGGCAGGGAAGCTGTCCTCCCATTTTACAGATGAGGAAACCGAGGCTAACAGAGGTGAAGTAGCTTGTGGAAGGTTATATAGCTAGGAGCCAGAATCCAGTCCTAGCCTGGCTCTGTTTCCTGCCAAGGTCCTTCTGGGAGTCAGTGGCTGGGCTAGAACCTAGGTCTCCTGGCTTCCATCCTGCCTGGCCTGTGGTTCCTTTTCCCTGAGCAGACTACACACCTGCTGAGCAGAGGGGCGGTGGATCAGGCAACCCCAGACATTGGGGATCTCCCTCTGGAGGAAGACAGGATAGACTTTGTCTTAATCCTGCCATGAGTTGTGTCTTGGGAGCCACTGTCACCCCATCTGCCTGGTCTCACTTCCTTGAGTGTGTCTCTGAGGAGACTGAAGTCTGGAGAGGGACAGTCTTGGCGAGGGCCACACCACAAGTCAGTGGCAGAGTGGGGATTAGTCTAGGGATCGTGCACCAATTCCCTTCCTTTTTCCTACCCAGCATTGCCTCTTCTCCTGCAGGGGTGGAAAACCCTCTAGAGCCTTAACTTTTAACCACCTCCCATCCCTGTGTGAGCTCGCCTCAGCCCAGACCCCAATTACTGGCCAAGGAGACCTTGCCTCCTGGGCCTCCTGGGGCTCAGGTGCTTGAGGGAAGGTCTTGCCTCCTGTCCCTGCTGACCTCCCTACCCCTCCCCAGATCTAGAGCAGCAGGCAGAGCAGCTGAATGCCAAGATTGAGAAGACCCAGGAGGAAGTGAACTTCCTGAGCACTTATATGGACCATGAGTATTCCGTCAAGTCTGTCCAGATCGCCACCCTTATGCGCCAGCTGCAGCAGGTTAAGGACAGCCAGCAGGTAGGGGAGCCCCTGCCCCTCCCCCACCAGAGTGTGTGGGAGGCAGGACTGGTGGCCAACACCCTTCTGCTGGCTCCCAGGATGAGCTGGATGACCTCAGTGAGATGCGCAGAAAGGTCCTGGAGTCCTTGTCCAACAAGATTCAGAAGAAGAAGAAAAAAATTCTGAGTTCTGTGGTGGCGGTGAGTAGCCAGTTGCTGTGTGGGAGTGGGGATCCAGGTCTCACCCCCACCCTGCCCTCTTCCCCATCCTCTGCCTCCAGGCCCACTGCAGCCCCATCGGTCTCTACCATGTTCTGCTGCCCAGGAAGAGGCACCTGGGGGCCAGACCTCTTCTTCCTCCACAGGAAACCCAGCGTCCCTATGAAGAGGCTCTCCTACAGAAGATGTGGGAAAGCCAAGACTTCCTGAAATGCATGCAAAGGTTCAGAGAAGTACGTGGGCAAGGAAGGTGGTGGTCCCTGTAGGGGAGCAGTGGGTGGGCAGTCCCCACGGCCTGTGGGAATGAGTCAGGCTTCTCCTGATCTGGCGCTCAGAAGGTCTCTGACTCTGGTATTGGCCTTCCTCCTTGCCGGTGCCATTACTGTCACTTGTCTTTCATCTGGGAAGGCGATTGGCACTGACCTAGGCCTTGCCTCATTAGCCAGTATTGCCGGCTAATGACCCGTTTGCAACATCACCAAGCATCACCTATTCAGCCATTAACCACCGTGCATCTTTAGCCCTTGATTCTTGTCACTGCCCACCACCCATTATCAGTGTTAATGAACTTCACCATCACTGCCTTCTTGAATTAATTTTCATTATCTTGCCTCTTCATTGGTTTTTAATGTGCATGCCCTTCATATCTCTGCCAGCCTCCATTCATTCCCATGATTGAGCATTCCCCGCCACTTTGTAACCTGTCTCCATTCTCCATGATCCTTCACCTGTTTCAGCACCACTGAATATTGTGACTATCTTGGAAGCCAGCCTCACCCTGCATGGGGAGGTCCCCTCTCTGGAGTCCAGCAAGTCCCAATGATAGAGCCCATACCATTTCCCCAGATAGCTTTGCTCCTCGTTCATTTTGGCCTTTCTCCCTTTGGTTGGGGGCCATTTGGCTTCTCCCTTCTCCCCTGCTGTGCCTTTCCTCTCAGTTTATTGACCAGTTTAAGGAGAACATGCCCGTATTAAGGGCCGAGGTGGAAGAGCTCCAAGCCCAGACCCGGGAACCCCGAGAGGTCATATTTGAGGATGTTCTGCTTCGGAGACCCAAGTATGTGATCTTTTTGCCATTGCCTCTTAAACCAGCCACACTCAAAGCTCACAGAGGCTCTCTGTTCTTGGGGAAGGCAGCCTGGTGTGGATGGCAGAACCCTGTACAGGGAGGGAGGGGCCTGGGTTTCCACCTTGGATCTGCCACTGACCAGGGGCAGATGTGACCTTTCCCATCTCTGCAAAGGCCTCCAATTCCCGTCTGTACACAGCAGGCTGGGTTGTGTAATCTCTAAGGGCCCTGCTAGTTCCCAGATCCCATGTATCAACCGAGTGGGTACAGCCTTCCACTTCTGGGTTTTTGAGGAAGGCAGAGTTGAGTGGGGTGGTTGGCTTCAGGAAAGAATAGCTTGGAAGACACTCCACAAGAAGAGAAGGATGTCCTGTTCACTTGGCAGGTTTTTGGGCCCCAGAAACCAATTCTTTGCCTGCCCTTCCTTGGGGCAAGCCCTATGCGGTTGGGTTGGGGGTCCCCCAGGCTTACCTCTCCTTGATGACACCACAGGACCATGTGTGGCAGAGCCTAGCATTTGCAAATTCTTTAATTTTTCTTCTTCATCTGTCTCTCCCTCCTGTCCTTTTCCTTCCTTCTCCTCTCCTATTGCCATGTCTTCCTTTTCTTCTATTTCTAAGCCGCCCCTGCCCCCAGAACAAAATACTATTGGATTTATGAAGTGCCTCTGAATGCCAGGCACCATGTGAATGAAAACAGTCCTCGGTCCCACCCTCATGGAACCAAAGAGGGAACTGGACATGAGTCGATAATGAGCCACAAATAAATGTGGAGTTGCTGCGTAGCCTGGAGCTACTGAGTAGAGTACATGCCACTGCGAAAGTGACTCTTAGGAGCTGGGAGTGGTGGCTCACGCCTGTAATCCCAGCAATTTGGGAGGCCAAGGCGGGTGGATCATGAGGTCAGGAGTTCAAGACCAGCCTGGCCAAGATGTTGAAACCCTGTCTCTACTAAAAATACAAAAATTAGCTGGGCGTGGTGGCGGGTGCCTGTAATCCCAGCTACTCAGGAGGCTGAGGCAGAGAATTGCTTGAACCTTGAAGGCGGAGGTTGCAGTGAGCCGAGATCATGCCACAGCATTCCAGTCTGGGTGACTGAGACTCCATCTAAAAAAAATTTTTTTTAATTAAAAAAAAAGAAAAAAGAAAGCAACTGTTAGGACAGCGAGTCTGGGCAGTCAAGGAAGGTTTTCCTGAGGATGTGACATTTGAACTGAGGCTTGAAGGATGCATAGAAATTCACTAGGTGAAGGAGACTGATGGGGGAGCTGAAGGAAGAGCAATTCTAGGGGGTGGTGCTAGGGTCTCCGGGGGATGTAATAAGTAGTCACTCGTTGTCTTTACCTGAGCTCTGAACACAGTGAATGAGACTGAAAGGGGTAAGGTGCATGTGGGCCCGGTTTATTCTGGTAAAGCTGATTTTAGAGACTGTGTTGGCCTCTGAATAGCGAACCCAGAATTAGGCAAATCGCACCACCCGATCGTGGTGGAGTTGGACCCACGTGGAGCCAGGCCTTGGGGCAGGGAAGAGTGGAGTCCTTTCAGGTTTCTTGCTGCTGAGAGAGAAAGGGACTGGGCTCCCTGTGTCCCCTTCCTCTCCTCACACTCACCATTCTGGTGGTCATACCACCTTTCCAAAAGCAGAATATAAAGGGGCAGAGAAAGGCCAGTAGCAGTGCACGCATGGATGCCCTTCCACGTGGAAGGGAACACCAGGAGCAAGGAAGCAGATTTTCCCTCTTAAAAAGTAGAAATGGCACACTGTTAAGCAGAGCCTCACCAGCTGGAACATGCCTAGGAAACACCTGGAGATCGTGTTAAAAAGCAGATTCCAAGTCAGTAGGTCTCAGTGGGGCTCATGAATCTGCATTTCTTTCTTTTTTCTTTTTTCTTTTCTTTTCTTTTCTTTTCCTTCTTTCCTTCCTTCCTTGTTTCATTCCTTCCTTTCTCTCTTTTCTCTTTCTTTCTTTCTCTTTCTCTTTCTTTCTTTTTTTCTTTCCTTCCTTCCATCTCTCTCTCTCTCTCTCTCTCTTTCTTTCTTTCTTTCTTTCTTTCTTTCTTTCTTTCTTTCCTTCTTTCCTTCCTTCCTTCCTTCCTTCCTTCCTTCCTTCCTTCTCTTCTTTCTTGCTTTCTCTCTCCCTCTCTTTTTTCTTTCTTTTTCTTTCTTCGTTTTTTGAGACAGAGTCTAGCTCTGTCTCTCAGGCTGGAGTGCAGTGGTGCCATCTCAGCTCACTGCAACCTCCGCCTCCCGGGTTCAAGTGATTCTCTTGTCTCAGCCTCCTGAGTAGCTGGGGTTACAGGTGTGCACCACCATGCCTGGCTAATTTCTATATTTTTAGTAGAGACAGGGTTTTGCCATGTTGGCCAGGCTGGTCTCAAACTCCTGACCTCAAGTGATCTGCCTGCCTTGGCCTCCCAAAGTGCTGGGATTACAGGTGTGAACCACCATGCCCAGCCTGATTCTGCATTTCTAAGAAGCTCCCTGGTGATGCTTATGTTACTGTTCTATGAACCAACCACATGTTGAGCCTTGAGCTGTGAAGGAGCTGTGGTTGGAAGGAATTTGGCATTGACACGGAGCTGAGTGAGGCCAGAGTGGTTGGAATGCAGAGTGACAGGGAGAGTGGCGGGAAGGGAGCAGGGCAACTCAGCCCCTAGGGACCTCCATGCAGTGCCCTATAGGCCCGGATTTTCTGCCTGATCCCAGAAGCAAAGGATCTTAAGCCACATGATCAGATTTGTATTCCAAAAAAGTCAGTTTGAAAAGAGCATGGTGGGCTAGGTGTGGTGGCTCACGCCTGTAATCTCAGCGTTTTGGGAGGCCAAGGTGGGAGGATTGCTTAAGCCCAGGAGTTCGAGACCAGCTTGGGCAACATGGTGAAACCCCATCTCTACAAAAAATACAAAAGTTAGCCAGGCATGGTGGCGTGCGCCTGTAGTCCCAGCTACAGTGAAGGCTAAGGCAGGAGGATTGCTTGAGCCCTAGAGGCAGAGGTTGTAGTGAGCCAAGATGCTGCTACTGCCTTCCGGCCTGCATAATAGAGCAAGACTCTTTCTTAAAAGAAAAGAGCATGAGGATGAGATTGGCAAGGAGCCAGAGTGGCAGCTGGAATTCTAGTGGGTGTGAGGGCAGTTGTCCAGGGGAACATGGGAAGTGGCCTGGCCAAGAGTGTGGCAGAAGAAATGGGAGAAATAGATTGGAGAAATATTTAGGAAAGTAAGAAGGACTTGTATGACTTAGGAAGTACAGGAAAGGGAGGTATCAAGAATAACCCCTGGGTTCCTGACTTTTGTAATGGGGTGATGGTGGTGTCAAATGCAGAGATTGGGAAGGCTGGGACGGGGTGAGGGATGTGTATGTAGGCACAGTCGAAAGTTTACTTGGAGGCAGGCATGGTGGCTCACACCTGTAATCCCAGTGCTTTAGGAGGCTGAGGAGGAAGGATCGCTTGAGGCTGGGAGTTCGAGACCAGGGGGACAACATAGTGAGACCTCCATCTCTATAAAAAATAAAAAAATTAGCCAGATGTGGTGGCACGTGCCTGTGGTCCCAGCTATTTGGGAGGCAGGAGGATGGATTGAGGAGTTCCAGGCTGCAGTGAGCTGTGATTGCACCACTGCATTCCAGCCTGGGTGACCGAGTGAGACCATGTCTCAAACAAAACAAAACAAAACAAAACACAACAAAACAAAAACCACACAGCTGACTTGGACAGTAAGTTTGGTTTATTTGAGGTACCTAGGTGGAGTCATTGGGTGGGCAATTGACAAGATGAGTGTAGACCTCAGAGGACAGATATTGGCTGGAAGTAGAAATTTAGGTGTTGCCAGCATAGAGATGAACTTTTTTTTTTTACTATTATTGTGAAAAATTTCAAATATAAAGAAGAGAGAATGACATAATGAATAGCCAGTTTTGCCCAACTAGATTTAGAAATTGTTTTTTTTCTATATTGGTTTCATGTTCATTCTTTTTTTTTGAATAGTATTGTATCCTGACATTTCCTGCCTAAATACTTCATGTGTATCAGTAGATTATTGAAACCATGAGAGAGGATGGTCTCCTTGGAAGAGAGAAAAGAGAGTGAAAGAGAATGTAATCCTTCAGCCTCTTAAATGTTTGTGCAGGTCCCTGCGATGGGGAATATATTGCTGATGGGAATCCATCTCTCTTGCTACTTTCATGGAAATAATAATGCCTGTCATTTACTGAGCACTGATACCTGCTGGCATGGTCTCATTTAATCTTTCCACCAATGACTGAGGTTAGAATATTAAGCCCATTTGACAGATGAGGAAACTGAGGCGCACCTGGGGTCTGGCATTTAATGAGTGCTTTTCATTTAAGTGCCAACTGAAGGAGTGAGGCTGGGAGAGTAGAAATAGCTTGCTCAAGGTGACACGGAGTCAAAGTTATCAAACCTGTCATCCTCACACCAAAGCCAGTGATCATCTTGAGGGCCCTCAGCATTTCGGAGCTGAGTTCCTGCTCCCACTTGACCTCAGACTTGTCAGGGGAACATTCGTCCTACCAAACTCATGTCTTTTCCATTTTTGGTGTGTGTGTGTGTGTGTGTGTGTGTGTGTGTGTGTGTATGCTTGTGTATGCACAGTTGGGCTTTGAGTCACAGACAGGTCACAGATTGTACTTTGGGATTGCCCCCCAACGCAAGTACGTACCAGAGTTCTAAAAAGCAGGGCTCCTCTGAGCGGGTGCTCCCACACCGCCACCTCTGGTCTCTCATGGCCCTCTGTGCTGCCTCCCACCAGGTGCACCC
This sequence comes from Nomascus leucogenys, assembly GCF_006542625.1. NCBI lineage: Eukaryota > Metazoa > Chordata > Mammalia > Primates > Hylobatidae > Nomascus > Nomascus leucogenys. The sequence continues at coordinate 32,922,138 of NC_044393.1, read as the reverse complement.
CAGACATGGATGTCATCCTCAACATTCCTGTGGAAGAGCCACTACCCTTCTAGATGGCAGTGCCATGGGCCGCCCTCCCCTCCTGCTCTCTTCCCAGCACCTGGAGCCTTGGATCATTTACTTCCAGGACCAGATCTCCATTCAGACCCTGATCTACAGTCTCCCTGCTCCCTCTGCCCTTCCTCCCTCTTTCTTTCCCTCCCTCCTTCCCTTCTTCCCCCTTCCCTTCCCTCCCTCCCTCCCTTCTTCCCCCTTCCCTTCCCTCCTCCTTCCTTCCTCCTCTCCCTCCCTCCTTTCTTTCCTTCCTGCAGTTTTTTCCTCTCTTCTTCCCTTCTTTCTGGTTGGTGCTGCTGGGCCAGGTGGGAATTTCCAATTAAATCTGCTACTCCTTTTTTACCAATAAAGGTGGATTTACATTTGCTTTTTTGCCAGTATCTCGGGGTCCCCAGCTAGGCCTTGCAGAAGATGTGGTGGGAATGGACTTCGTCTTTTGATAAGGGGCGGGCAACTGTGCTAACTGCATCTAGGGCTCAAAACTTCTCCAGAAGAAGTGCTGGAGCAACCCCCTGCCTGACCCCGCCCTCTCCATGGCTCTGTGGCTCTGGGCCATGCCCTCCTGGTGCAGTGGGAGCCCAGCTTCTCTCCAATCTGTGCTCAGACCTGTTGAGGGCATTGTCGGGGCTGACAGGTTTATTGATTTTAATACCCCTGGGAACTTGCTAGGCCTCCAGTGCTTGGAACAACTCAGAAGGGCTATTCTGGCTCCAGAACTTCCTGAAGGCTCAGCTGCAACTACCCTTGGGCCTGCATTGCAGCTGGACTTCTCCCTGTTCCCAATCCTGCATACTTCTGTCTTCCTCAGTTGTTGATTCCAAGAGCACTCATTAATCAACGTTCTACACCCTACACTCCATCTCAGAGTTGGCCTCTCTGGGGACCTAGATTGCTACAACCCCCAAGAGGCTCTGGTCACTCACAGATGCACTTTGTTTTAAGATACTGGGTTACAGGTAACAAAACAACCAAATCACATTGGCCTAAACTATGAAGGGCTCAGGTCAATAAATAGCTTAGGTGAGGCTTTATCCAGAAATCAAGTGATGGCACCAAGGACTTGGTTTCTATTTATCTACTTTGTGTTCTGAGGTGTTGCCCTTTTCTTCAGGTCAGCACTGCTTGTGGCCCCAATAGGCCAGCATCTCCCAGGGTTGTGCAGGTCCTTGTACATGTCCTGTTGGAAAGAGAGAGACTGGCTGTGTCCCAGAATTTTCAGCCAGTGTATTAAGATTCACTGTAATTGGGCTGGGCACAGTGGCTCACACCTGTAATCCTAGCACTTTGGGAGGCCGAGGTGGGTGGATCACTTGAGGCCAGGAGTTCGAGACCATTTTGGCCAACATGGCAACACCCTGTCTCTACTAAAAATACAGAAATTAGCTGGGCATGGCAGCAGGCGCCTGTAATCCCAGCTACTCAGGAGGCTGAAGCAGGATAATCGCTTGAACCTGGGAGGCAGAGGTTGCAGTGAGCTGAGATTGTGCCACTGCACTCCAGTCTGGGTGACAGGGGATGAGACTCCGTCTTAAAAAAAAAAAAATTCAGTCTAATTGAACCAGCTTATATTACACACCCACTTTGAGCCGGTCTTGGAGGTGGAGCATGCCTGCTGGTTTAGTTGAGGTCACCAGCTCTACCTTGGAGCAGGGAAGGGATGGTTAAGGTGGAATATGTGACCTAGGCTGAGCCAACAGATACTCCCCAGAGCCATATGAATCTCCAAGCAGAAATGGACCATGTTGAACACAATAGCAAACACTTCAATGGAACCTACTTTATGCTTTACATATATCAACTCACTACATCCTCACAACAACAACCCTGTGAAGGAGGTATTGTTTATTGTTATTTTCATTTTACAGATGAAGAAACCAAAGGATGAAAAGGCGAAGTGATTTTTCAAGTCACCAGGTTACTAAGTGGCAGGGGCAGTTTGCTTTTAACCGCTGTACAATCAGGAGCTCAGCTGAGCAGGAGAGAGCTGAACTGCCAAGTGCTGGCGTAGCTGATTAATGATGGCCTGGCATGGTGGCTCATGCCTGTAATCCTCACACTTTCGGAGGCTGAGGCCAGTGGATTGCTTGATCTCAGGAATTTGAGACCAGCCTGGGCAACACGGTGAAACCCCGTCTCTATAAAAAATAAAAAAATTAGCTGGGCATGATGGCGTGCACCTGTAGTCCTAGCTACTAGGAAGACTGAGGTGGGAGGATTGCTTGAGCCCAGGAGGCGGAGGTTGCAGTGAGCCGAGATCGCACCACTGCACTCCAGCCTGGATGACAGAGCGAAACCCTGTCTCAAAACAAAAAAAGTCAAAGCAAGTAATAGCCAAGCCCCAAATCTCTTCTTATTACAGTACAAGAAAGAGGCTAAACCAGAGAACCTGGCTTGTTTTATTTTGTAGAACACAGATCCACCTGTTCTAATTTCCTCATAGAATGATGCCATCTGGGGTTGGGTGGATGAGCATAGGTGTGGGGTTGGTCTCACTGCAGAAAAGCTTCCAGCAAAAAGGCTCCTGCAGTTGTATGGACCTGGGGGCCAGGGATGGGGTGGGGAAGGGAGAGTGGGAAAACTTCTGAGTCAGCATGGAGGAAAGTGTCTTCAAGGATTCTCCACTCCCCCATGATAAGGAGGTCCTGGCCGAAGGCCTACCCCCCTGCAATGAAGACGTGTCTGAATGAAGACCTGGGTTGGGGGCGGAGATGTTTGTGAGAGGTCGACTGTCCAGGAGGCCTGAGTCTGTGCCTGCAACTGTCTTTAAAGACTGCAACGCATCAGCTGTGCACAACTCAGCTGTGAGGCCTGCCAGGTAAAACCTGTCATTGCCTGCGGTTGGGCTGAAAAATTACACATAGGTTTTTAGCCAAGAGCTGGACTTTTTGTGAAGGGATACATGAGTTCAGAGGAGGAAAACCAAGAAAGGAAGCCTGGACATAGATTCCCTCACATTGCACGTAGCCCTCATGCCTCTGAATGCACCAGAGAGTGACCCCGCACATGTACAGCATCTGTACATGGGTGTCTTCCCAGGTACTCAGAGCCGCATGCGCAGCTCTCACAGGCAGCTACACCTGCATGCACATGCACATGGATGCATACTGGGACTGTTTGTTTTCTTTTTTTCTTTTTTGAGACAAAGTCTTGCTCTGTCGCCGAGGTTGGAGTGCAGTGGCACAATCTCTGCTCACTGCAACTTCCTCCCCCGGGTTCAAGCGATTCTCCTGCCTCAGCCTCCTGAGTAGCTGGGATTACTGAGGCCCGCCACCACGCCCAGCTAATTTTTGTATTTTAGTAGAGACGGGGTTTCACCATGTTGACCAGGCTGGTCTCCAACTCCTGACCTCAGGTGATCCATCCGCCTTGGCCTTCCAAAGTGCTGGGATTACAGGTGTGAGCCACTGCGCCTGGCCCATCTATCATTCTTTATTGGAGTACCGGAGGGCAGCAGGAGTGAGAAAGAAGAGGTTTATGGGAACCCGAGGTTGAAGGGGAAATCAGCACTGGATATCACCTTTAATGGGAAGGACAGGCAACTGAGACGTCTCCAGAGCACTTAATAAGCTGTAGAGGTACTATTTAGATGACCAGACATTATTATTATTTTTAATGTATTTTTTATTTTTATAGATTTACGGGGTACAAATGCATATATTGCATAGTGGTGGAGTGGGCTTCTAGTGCCCCATTACCCGGATAGTGAATGTTGCACCCAGTAGGTAATTTTTCAACCCCCACCCCTCTCCCCCCCCATCGTTTGTAGCCTCCAAACTATTATTCTCTCTCTATTATTCCAATCTATACCACACATTATTTTTTAATTTTAGTAGGAGTTGGTTGAAAACCCTATTCTGGGGCTCGGTGAGTCCGGCTAACTGGGTAAATGGAAGTTCCATGGAATTTCCTGGGCCCTAAGGCCCGTGTCTGTGTATCTTGTGAAGTGTGAGTCTTGACCTGGATCTCTTGTGTCTGGGACGCCAATAGACATTGGGAAGTCTTTGGCAAGGCCCTGAAAAGTGTCTGGTGTACCCGCGTTTAGCCAACGTGTGCGACCGCCAGGGCGCGGGTATACCGAGTACTGCCGGCAGATGGCGGTAAAGACTGGCACAAATCAATCAGCCAACAGCTTCAAGGGCGGGCTGTGGGGCGTGGGGGAGTGGTGTGGAATGCATCCTGGTTGTAAGACGCCAAGGGCGCATTTTATTGCAGAATTCGCAATTGGAGATGACCATTTTGGCCTTTAGTGTGGCGAAAGAGAGAGAGGCCTTTGTTCTGCGCGCATTGCTAGTGCCCAGTCCCTGCCTACACGAGCTGGCTTTGAGCCCCCTCTCCCACGTTCAGCTCCTGTCCCCATTTCTACTCCCTCCAGCCTTCCTTCTTCGCGCCAACCAAGCTTATTTCCTGCCCTGTCTTTACAGGGCCGGTGGGTCATCAGCTTTGCATGTTGTCCTCAAGGTCTTCACGTGGCTGGCTTATCATGCAGTCAGCTGTTTTCCTTTCTTAGAGAGGTCTTGCCTGACCACCATTTCTAACCAGGTTCTTCCTCCTCATCACTTTCCGTCTATCACTCTGTTTTCTTTGTAGCTGTGATCACTACCTGATTTTATACATTCATTTTTTTAATGTTTATTACACATTCTGCTAGGTGAAATAAGTCAAACACAGAAAAACAAATACTTCATGTTCTCACTTATACATGGAATCTAAAACAATTGAGCTGTAGTCAAAAACCACCAGGGATCATGGCAGATGGGAGGCAGGACTAGACTGCAGCTCCCACTCCGACGGACAGAGCAGCGTGTGGAGGCTCGCATCATTAAGTTTTGCTTCAGAAGGACTGCAGGAACCCATTAGGAAAGGCAAGAGAACCTACAGACCCTCTGAAGGAAAACAGATTGCTCCTTGGGGAGGGCTGCTAGAGGCCCAGAGCGGCCATAGGGAGAAGGAAACCTCCAGCTGAACTTTGTAACAATTTGAACTGATCAAGAAGCCTCCTGGCCAGAACTCAGAAAAGAATGTATTTGTCCTAATGCTCTCCCTCCCCTTTCCCCCACACCCGAACTTTATGCATTTTAACATGTTTATTAGATTCACCGAATCGCTTAGCCTTTTGGAACTCCCTCGAGTTACACTTTTAAAGTCACTTTCCCCTTTCTCAAGCCCCTAGCAGGCTGAGCTCTTATCTGCGGCCTCTGGGGAAGAATCAGCTTCCAAGATCATTCGTGTTGTTGATAGAATTCAATTCCTTGCACATGTAGAATTGAAGACCCCACTTCCTTGCTGGCTGCCACCTGGGGGCTGCTTTCAGCTTCTAGGGGCCATCCACGTTCTTCATCATGTGCCCCTGCATCTTCAAGCCACTATACCATATTTATTTATTTATTTATTTGTTTGAGATGGAGTCTTGCTCTGTTGCCCAGGCTGAAGGGCAGTGGCACGATCTCAGCTCATTGCAACCTCTGCCTCTCAGGTTCAAGCAATTTCTGGCTTTTTTTTTTTTTTTTTGTATTTTTAGTACAGATGGAGTTTCACCATGTTGGCCAGGCTAGTCTCCAACTCCTGACCTCAAGTGATCCACCCACCTTGGCCTCCCAAAGTGCTAGCATTACAGGCGTGAGCCACCGCACCCGGCACCATTATACCATTTTCAATATTCAATTGAAATATTCAATTTCATAATAGCATTTTAGCTTTAGTGGTTAAAATCTGCCTAGAAGTAGATTAACAATACAACCTCTTAAGATATTTTCCCTTTTACTACTCCTTTTCCTCCTTCTGTCCTTTCCAAGGCCAATAACGCAATCAGTGTACAATCATCCTTCAAATAAGATTTAAAATTATTTTTCTTCTTCTTTGCAGGGAAAAAAAACTAGCAAAGAAACATGAATAAACTAAGCACATACCTATTAAAAAGTTATTGAGGCCGGGCGCGGTGGCTTACGCCTGTAATCCCAGCACTTTGGGAGGCCAAGGCAGGCAGATAAGGAGGTCAGGAGTTCGAGACCAGCCTGGCCAACATGGTGAAACCCCATCTCTACTAAAAGTACAAACAATAGCTGGGCATGGTGGCCGGTGCCTGTAATCCCAGCTACTCAAGAGGCCGAGGCAGGAGAATCATTTGAATCTGGGAGTCGGAAGTTGCAGTGAACCGAGATTGTGCCATTGCACTCCAGCCTGGGTGACAAGGCAAGACTCCATCTCAAAAAAAAAAAAAAAAAAAAAAAAGAGTTATTGAGATTGAGATTGAGCATATTTAAAGCTGGATTTTCATCTTTTCAAGCATTAAATGCTGGTCACAATAACTGTTTCAGTCAGCTTTAAGGCTGCTCATTGCAGCAAAATGAAAAGACAAGAGGAAAAGAAAAGGAAAGAATCCTTAAGTCTTTTCACAGGCGAATTGCTTACCTAAATTAACAAAGAAGTTTAAGTTACAGCTCTTGAGAATTTATATTTTAATATTTTATATTAATATTTTATAAGAGCCACTTTTGTATAAAAGTTCTCTATTATCTTCATATACTGAATAAGTTTGTCCCACCAAATGATATTTTTGTGATTGTATCTTTTACTTTTTGATTCTAAAATTAACATACAGTAAAAAAGATGACATTTGGGTGTACGGTTGCACGAGTTTTCACCACCAGCATGATCAGGGTGCAGTTCTATCACCTCCCCAAATTCCCTTGGTCTCCTGGACCACCACAGAGAGGAATTCTTTTATATTCTGCCTAGGAAATCAAAGCTTGGCTGACAGGCCAGTTGAAGTTGAAGCTGAGGGTAGAGGGAGCAGCCATCTTGCAGTCCAACAGGTGTTCTTTCAATCCTTGCATGTTAACATTAACAGGCTTTCATTACATATTAAAAGCCTATTTATTTTATACAATAAATAATTAAAACTATAAGGAAAAACAGTTTCATTGATACATGAAATTTAGGTAAATTGCTTCCTTGAGACACAATCCCCAAATCGTTGGTAGTGCTGTCAGTGGTAAACCATTAAAGGATGCAACAAGACCCCTGGGAAAGACAGGATGCTGTACCTCATTTCTACCCCTTCATCCACAACACTGAAGAGGGGGAGACAGAACTGAGAAGACTCCTACTGCCATTCATGCCTACAGGCCAGTGCTGAGCTGCCCTCAGCCCCACCTCAGCTTTCCTCCTATGCTCGTCAGCACCCAAGGTCTGTAGGGGTCCAAGGTGGCAGGGGGCTGGTATGTCAGTACTGCCCCAAGCGTGTGCACACCCAGCAGGCTATGACAGCACCTGGGCTTGGCCTCAACTTTGCTCCAAGATTAGAGTGGGCACCGACAGCAGGGAGATGCCAGGCTGTGGGAGCAGGCACTTCTAAGCCTGTGAGGGCAGTGGGGACTTCCCTGACCCTCAAGAGTGTAGAGATGTATGGTTCCGCAGCCATGGTTTGGGCGCCTGCAGCTGCACCCAAAAGGGCAAGGCCCCTGCCTGCTCCCAGCACCCATGAGAGCACAGGGAGGCCGGGGTTCACAGCCACGACTTAAGTGGCTGCAGTTGCACCTGGGGGAGCTCCTGCCGCACCAACTTGGAAGGTGTGGGGCTCTCATTGTCCCCAGCTCTGCAGCTCTGTGGAATGTGCAGCCCCAGCTGTTCCTCCCTGCTGCAGCTGGCTTGATGGCAGCGTCCACTCCAGATGGGCCGCCACGGCCATCACCAGCTACTTGGGAGGCTGAGGCATGAGAATCACACACACACACACACACACACACACACACACACACACACACACACACACCAGCTGGTGTCTCACTAGGTTGAGTGCTCCCTAAATCTACTGCCTCTGAGCCCAGCACAGCACTAGGAGTTGCCTAGGAATTGCAGTTCTTGTGGCCTATACAGCCTTTCAAGTTTATTTAGGACCCCAGAGCTCTTTAGCCCATGGTGATGAGGCTTGCTGAAACTGAAGTTCCGACCTCTGGGATGGGTGATTTCCCCCTGGCTAGGAATGGTCTAAATGATCCCTTTCTGGGCACCTGCTGAGTTCTGCCTGGTGTTAGCAGCACTGAGTTCCAATGTCAAATCCCACAATCACTGTGCTTTCCCTCCTGCAAGTACACATATTCTCTCTCCACACCACACAGCTGCTGCCTGAGGATTGGGGAGAGGTGGTGTCAGCAATTCAGGACTGTCTTTCCTAGCTTCTCAGTGCCTCTTTAAGTGATATGAAGTTAAAACTAGGTACTGTGATCACTCACCTCATTTTTTATTCTTATGAAGATACTTTTTTGTGTAGATAGTTGTCAACTTTGGTGTTCTAGTGGGAAGGATGATCAGTGGAGACTTCTATTCAGCCATCTTACACCACCGCCTCTTCACTACTTTAAACTACGCTGCTATGATTGTGCTGTATATACATTAATCTTTTTGATATGAACTCTAATCATTTCCCCAGAATATACCCCTAAAAGTAGAGTCTCTGAGCCACAGAACATGAACATTTTTAAGGGTTTTGAAAGGTGTATGGATAAATGTCTTCCAGAATTGACGTATTTGGTTATAAACAGGAGCATCTGATGATAAGACTTATTTCTATTTATGCCTTGTCAAACTTGGGTTTGTTAATTCTCTGACAATCTGATAGGTAAAAAACAAGATCTCATTGTAGTCTTAATCTGCATTTATTTGATCACAAATCAGACAGATTTTTTCCCATTTTTCAGGCCATTTTTGGAGTTAAAAAGCTAGTTCATATCACTTTTTCATTTTCTACTAGGGGTTTCATGTTTTCCCTGTTGCTTCATATGAACGTGTTATATTTTATCAGTATCAATACTTCATCACATGTCTCAGTTTGTCATATGTCTTTAAACTATTTATGATACTTTAATTTTTCTGTTTCACTGTGAGATTTATTTTATTAAAATAATAGCTTTTTTGGAAGTTTAAATTGACATACAATAAACTGAACACATTTAAAGTTTACCATTTGGTAATTTTTTGACTTACATACACCCCCCATTAAGCCATTACCACAATCAAGATTATGAATGTATCTTTTTTTTTTTTTTTTTTTTGAGACAGAGTCTCGCCCTGTTGCCCAGTCTGGAGTGCAGTGGCGCGATCTCGGCTCACTGCAAGCTCCGCCTGCTGGGTTCACGCCATTCTCCTGCCTCAGCCTCCCGAGTAGCTGGGAATACAGGTGCCCGCCACTATGCCCGGCTAATTTTTTGTATATTTAGTAGAGATGGGGTTTCACCGTGTTAGCCAGGATGGTCTCGATCTCCTGACCTCGTGATCCACCCGCCTGGGCCACCCAAAGTGCTGGGATTACAGGTGTGAGCCACCACGCCCTCAAAGTGTCCTCAGGTCCCTTTACATTCTTTCAGCCCTCTCCATGCACCTTTCCCATCCCCTGACAACCAGTGATCTGCTTTCTGTCATTAGATTCTTACTTTCTATTTTAAAGAATTTTATGTAATTTTAAAAGAATTTAAAGAACTTTATGTAAATAGAATCATACGGAATATACTTTTTTGGTAACTAGTTATTAAAAAAATGCAAATTGAAAGCATAATGAAATACCACTACACATCTATTAGAATGATGAAAATGCAAAAGACTGACCATATCACATCCTGGTGAGGAACAGCTGGAACTTTCACATACTGCTGATGGGCACATCCACTGGCACAACCATTTTGGAAAACAATTTTGTATTTCCTTAAAAACCTAAACATTCTCAAGCCTGTAATCTCAGCACTTTGGGAGGCCAAGGTGGGCGGATCACCTGAGGTCGGGAGTTCGAGGCCAGCCGGACCAACATGGAGAAACCCCGTCTCTACTAAAAATACAAAAATTAGCCGGGGGTTGGGGGGTGCATGCCTGTAATCCCAGCTACTCAGGAGGCTGAGGCAGGACAACTGCTTGAACCCGGGAGGCGGAGGTTGCAGTGAGCTGAGATCGCGCCATTGCACTCCAGCCCGGGCAACAAGAGCGAAACTCCGTCTCAAAAAAAAAAAAAAAAAAGCTAAACATTCACCTACCATATGATTCAGACATTCCACTCCTAGGTATTTACCTTAGGGAAATGAAAGCATACATCCATACAAAGATTTGTACATAAATGTTCATAGAAGCTTTATTTGTAATAGCCATAAACTGGGAACAACCCAAATGTCCATCAACAAATCAGTGTACAAATGAATACTATTCATATGACGGAAGAGTATTTATAAACAAAAACAAATGGACTCCTGCAATATCCAATAAGATGGATGAATTTCAAAATGATATCTTTTGACATACACAAGAACTTAATATTTAATGCAACCTAATCAATTTATTCTTACATGAGTTCTGCCTCTATTGTTATATTTATAAGAATTTCCTTGCTCTTAAATTGAATATTTGACCACACAATCTTTTAATACTTTACTTTTACACGGTCATTTTAAAACCATCTAGAATTAATTTTGGTCTAAGATATAAGTTAGGGAATGAGCATTAACATCTTTTCTTATCTGGTTTGCTAGTTTTTAGGACCGTTTTTAATTATTTAGGCCTGAGTGTTTTGGTTTGTTCTTCTCAGATAGAAGTTAGTACCTGTCAAATAAATATTATATAAAACTAATGGGCATCAAACTGTAAGAGGAAATTTATGCATAATTCTGCTTTCCAACCAAACAAAAAAGTCATAATTTTCATGAGTTTTGTATCATATAAGGAGACAATTTTGACAACTACAGCATAAATGCAATTTTGAGTAACGTTATTATGTTCCATTATTCTATAAGCATTCTATTTGTTTGTATGTATAGATGGCATTAGTATATAATATTTCACCATTTAGATTTTTTCATTTTCTCAGCATTTTAAATAATATTATATGGAAAGCCTTTGTGCCCATAACTTTGTGCTTCTCTTGGTTAATTTATGATGAGCCAGTTCCCAGAAGTAATGTTTAGTAGATTAAACAAGTAGAGTTCTGCTTCTCTGTGCTTATTTCCGCACAGCTTCCCAAAAGGATTATGCCAATTTGACACCATGGGTAGGCACGTTTGAGTCACCAGCATCATGCCATCCTTGCTTTTGGGGTGTACTACCAATGGTGGCTATGTATTCTGTCTGCTTTGTTACTCAAATGAATAAATAAATACCTCACAAGTCAGTCTACCTAGCTGGCCAAACCTAGACTTTCAGCTCCTTTCTCTCCCTCCTTATACTCTGTGGCAGCCATGGGGGTGCACTGTTCAGATTTCCTTTCAAGAGAACTTGCTTCAAGGAGATAGTTGGTGGACAGCCTCAAGCTGTCATACTTCCAGACCTATGGTAGCAGTCACCTCATGTTCTCCAAGGGCTGTTCTCAGCCAAAGACTGAACCCCTGGGATATGAGAACCTGGCTATTCCTGCACTGTATGAGCTCCTCTGAAGGGCAAGCCTTGCTTTGGGCCTCCCCATCTGTTTGGCTGAGACTTTCTTAGAGCTGCAGTCTCAGTCTCCTTCTATTCGATCCTCCTCTATCCCTCTGTCTTTTGATAGGTATCAGGCCAGCATTGCAGTCTGAAGGCTCTCCCTGCCTTTTGCTGCTCTCTCTCACCTTTGTCCATCAGAGTTCTGTTCTCCCAGTCAATCTTTTGCATGTCCAGTTCTGTCTTGACATTTTTCATTTGGAGGACCCAAACTGACAGATCCCCTGTGGATGAGTCTGCATGGTGATTGTTCTCATAAGATAGACACAAACTCTAAATTAGTTATTAGATGAATGACAGAATGATAGAAGACAGAAGTTTTGGGGTTGGCTGTAGATATCTGCCCCATAAAGAGGAGTCTTGGCTAGTTCTCAACAATGTAGGAGGAATTGGAACTGCGGAAATAAGATTTCTTTCAGTTGGTGGAGGCGATAGCAGTGGTTATTATGATGTTACAGTCGTTTGTTGCTTCTTGTCTTTCCTTTGTGTGTTTCTTCTCTTTGATTGCCATTGGTTACCGATGAGCTGTGGTAGGTCAGGCTTCGGCAGGAAGGAGTAGCTGGCGCAGCATTTTCTGGAAGCGTTGCACATGAACAATGCTGTCTCCCCCCGGTGGCAATATGTCCTGCAGTATCCTTGGGTGTCACTCACACATTTTGACCCACCTCCACTGGCTGTATGGGAGAGGACAAGACAGAGAAGTCGTGGTTAGAAGCAGCACAGGACTGCTAACGCGTCAGCGCCAGATGGGAGTGTTTGGCTTTTTGTTCTGAGATGTGTCCTTAGGATGTTGTGCAAATGAGACTTGGGAAAGCCAGTGATGAGGAGACAAAATCTCCCTGGATTGATGGCCTTGGGGAACTCTGTCTGAGGAGCTCTTCTTCTTTGCCAGTATCTGCATCTTTGAAGCTTTTTGCTAAATTTGATACTGCAGAATAGGATGTATGGGTAAAAACAGGGGTGGGGAGCCAGGTCTTCATGGGTAAAAACAGGGGTGGGGAGCCAGGTCTTCATGGGTAAAAACAGGGGTGGGGAGCCAGGTCTTTATGGTCAGGGAGGAGTTTGGATGCTCAGAAGGGAGAAATGGGGCTATTCTCACTCACCCCACAGGCTCACTTTTAAGGTGTTTCTGCCTTACTTGTTTTCATAGACTCTAAAACTGTAAATATCAGTCAACCTGGGGCAAAGTGGGAGGAGTCAAATCATTCTCCAAAATCACTAAAAAGAAAATAATGGTTGCTAGTGACAGGGCATTTTTGCATTCACACAGTGCCGCGTACCATTTCACCATGTGGTGAAATCTGTTTGCCTCAGTACTCTGTGTCTGCCATTGGCTCATAGCAGGGGCCTCTTCGGAGCACCCTCAGGCCTCTTTGGCTTTCTTCACATCCGTTGCCTGGCCCTCCTCTGATCTCTCTCTCTCCCTGCTCTCTGTGTGTCTGCCTCTCTTTCTGACTCTGCATTATCTCCTAGCTCCAGGGTTTGAGCTGAACCCGTTACTTACCATCCTGTGGGAACTAGCCCTCTAAGAGGTCTACTTCCATCCCCCACCTGCCAGCTGTCTGTTGAGCATAGGGACGGGAACCTCAGTCTCTTCCTTCTAGGCTCAAAATCTCCTTTGAGCTCCAACCCAGGGCTGATCTCAATGGATGCACATGGTGATGACAGAAGCCTTCAGTGTCTTAGGAGGTTAGATATAAGGAGCTCACATAAAGTGAAAGAAGATATTTTGGTTCAGGTTGAGGGTGACTATCATTTTAGAATAGAAAACAAATTTTTGTAAAGATTATATAGGGTGGTGTTTGGGTGTGGGATATCAAGGCTAGTGGTGGTTGTTAGGAGATCTCTACCTTAGACTGGAACTCAGTGGGGTGAGCCCTGCCTCCACCCAGCCTGGCTCATCTATCACCAGAGCAACCAGATCTGCTAGTGTTCCTCGTTCCCAGTTTTCCTTTCCTCCTATTTATCCAGTTTACCTGGGATCACCTGGGTCAGGAATCTGAGGGCTGCCAAGACCAGGAGCAGGAACTTCATGGCTGAAGGGGTGGCTTGGGGAGCTGGTGGTGGTTTAATGGAGTTGGGTCCCTCTGTAATGTGCCTGGAGCTACTGCCTTTATAGGATCCACATGATGCCAGGATACTGGGCAGTGAACCAAGGGAGACTTTTCTGTTACCCAGAGCAGTCAGATTAGATCAGAATGTCTACTGGACTGGAGCCTGGATTGATTTATTGAGCGCCTGTGTTCTAGACCGTAGGAGGGGGAGAGGTAGAGCAAAGAGTGCCCAGCGTTCATCTCTAAAACTATGCGTTCCTGCCAGTGTTGGTGAGATGTGGGGAAACTAGCATTCTCTTGGCATTGTTGCTGGGAGTGTTAATTGGTACAGTTCTTCTTTTGTAGCACAATTTGGCAATATATATCAGAAGCCTTAAAATGTGCCTATTTTTTTACTCAGAAACTTTGTACCTTGGGCTTTTGTTTAATGGGAATAATTGAACAAGTAGATAAAGACGTTTATCTTAACATTACAGTAACAGAAAACCAAAAGCCACCTAAATGGTGATAAAACATGGATCTAATCTAATATAGAAAATATAGAATATAATAGAGCAGTATGCAGTTATTAAAAATGATGAAAAAGTATAAAAATGTAGGCTACAATATATGAATCTAGAATAACTTAATCTGTGGTAAAGGAACATCTATGTGCCAACACATGTATGTATATATGTATGTAGTATGTATGTATGTGTATCTGTCTGTCTATTTATCTGTCTATCTATCTATCTATCATCTCTCTATCTATTTGTCTAAAATGTCTGAGTTTGGAGACAATGATTATGTGTACTTTCACGATTAGAAAAAAAAGATAGTTTATAGAAAAACAACTTATTGTTTGAATTTTAATATGAATACTCTTACCTCTAAATTTTTGCTTTCTTCCCCTAGAGTTTAAGGTTTCTGGAGGTTAGAGACTTTGCCATCTCCACATTGTTCTCAAGAAATATTTTGTGTTTTCCTCCCCACGATAGCATCCTTTGGAGTCTGTTTCCCATCGAGACAGTTCTTTTGTGTTCCAGCTCACTTTTCCAGAATCCTTTCTCTAATGCGGTGCCTGTTGTATAAGGGAATAATCTCAGGAGTCCTGGTTTGGGCCAGCTGAGTAGAGCAGCTCTAGCGTCTCACGTTTTCCTGGTCTAAAAAACCTGGTTTGATTTCAAGCACAAAACAAAATAAAAGATCCGGGACTTGGTAAGAATATGTCCCAAGACTTTAGCAGTCTTTACAGTCGCTCAGATTTGTAAAAATATCTTAAAATCTGTAATTTTTCCAAATAAGTGATGTAAATTATAATCCTAAAATAGATACAATCCCCTTTGTGCCTTTAGTAAACCTATAACCACAGAAGCAAAGGCTTTTGTGTTTCTGTGCATAGTCTTCAATGAGTTAATTGTCTTTTTACCCTTCACTTATTAAGCAATGATGACATTTATTTTCTCCTTGTTTCCATACAGCATGCACAGTCCATTGGATGTCATAAATATAAGTCACTCCAATTTCCTCAACCCATTAAAAAATCTTTTCATTTAAAAATAATTTAAACATACCAGCTGCAAAATACAAATTGTACAATACCTTTTTCCCAGCTCCCCTGAGATTTGCCTATTGTTGACATTTTATCTTTCTTGCTTTAGCATTTGCCCCCCTCTCTCTATCTATAGATATATACATATCTATATTAGTCTCTCTATAGATCTTTGTATATTTTCTTCTTTGAATCTGTTGAGCATAAGTTATATGCTCATGGCCTTATATTATCGTGGCCTTTTACTCCCAAATAATTCAACGTGTATTTCCTAAGAATAGGGATATCCTCCTATATGACAGTATAGTTACTATAACTCCATAAATTTAAATGGACACCACTTTTATCTAGTCTACCATCTATCCATATATATATATTATATATATATATATCTGTATTCCAATTTGCCAATTGACCGAATAATGCCTTTTATAGCATTCATTTCCTCCTTGAGTTGAGATTTCAGTGTTAGGTCAGATATTGTATTGTTTTTAAAATGTATTTTTTAATTAAAATTTTATTTTTAATTGACATAATTATACATATTTATGGGATACAGAATGATATTTCAATACATGTACACAATGTGTAATGATCAAATCAGCGTACCTCAAACATTTCTCATTTCTTTGTGCGAGAACATTCAAAATCCTCTCTTCTAGCTATTTGAAAATATGCAATAAGTGATTGTTGGCTACAGTCACCCTACAGAGCTATGGAACCCTAGAACTCATCCCTCCTGTCTAGCTGTGATTTTGTATTTGTTAAAACCAACCTCTCCGTATCCCCTTCTACCTGCTACATTATTTTACTCTCTAATTCTGTAAGCTCAACATTTTTTTTTATTTTTTATTTTTGAGACAGAGTCTCGCCCTGTCTCGCAGGCTGGAGTGCAGTGGTACAATCTTGGTTCACTGCAACTCTGTCTCCCAGGTTCAAGCGATTCTCCTGCCTCAGCCTCCTGAGCAGCTGCGATTACAGGCACCTGCCACCACACCTGGCTAATTTTTGTATTTTTAGTAGAGATGGGATTTCACCATGTTGGTCAGGCTGGTCTCAAACTCCTGGCCTCAGGTGATCCACCTGCCTTGGCCTCCCAAAGTGCTGGGATTACAGGTGTGAGCCACCGCGCCCATCCTATAAGCTCAACTTTTTTAGTTCCCACATATAAGTGAGAATGTGCAGCATTTATGTTTCTGTGCCTGACTTATTTCACTTAAGATAATGTCCTCTAGGCCAGGGGTCCCCAAACCCTGGGCTATAGATTGGTACGGGGCCATGACCTGTTAAGAACTGGGAGCACAGCAGGAGGTGAGTGGCAGGTGAGCATTACCCCGGAGCTCCATCTCCTGTCAGATGTGCAGAAGCATTAGATTCTCATAGGAGCACAAACCCTATTATGAACTGCACATGAGAGGGATCTAGGTTGTACACTCCTTATGAGAATCTAACTACTGCCTGATGGTCTGAGATGGAACAGTTTCATCCCGAAACCATCCTCCCACCCCCTTCCAACCATGGAAAAATTGTCTTCCACTATACCAGTGCCTGGTGCCAAAAAGTTTGGGGACCACTGCTCTAGCTCATCCATGTTGCCATGAATGACAGGATTTCATTCTTTTTTATGGCTGAAGAGTATTTTGTTGTTTAAAATATTGTATTCTGTGTTTTGTCTCTTTAATTTCTTGCAATTAGTCAGAGTTTTCCAGAGAATAGGATGGAGATATGAGATAGAGAGAGAGAGATAGACAGAAAGAGATTTATCTTAAGGAATTGAGGACTAAACTCTGATTTTTTATGTTGCCCAAATTCCTACCTAAGGGGTCTAGGGAGTTATGCCCTACAAACCATAAATTCTTACCAGATGGGTTTCATTTGACCCTGTATATTGTGACTTTTCAATCTGACTCTGGCATAACGAGGAAGAAAATCACAATGTTTTGGCCAGGTGCGGTGACTCACGCCTGTAATCCCAGCACTTTGGGAGGCTGAGGGGGGTGAACCACGAGGTCAGGAGATTGAGACCATCCTGGCTAACACAGTAAACTCCGTCTCTAGTAAAAATACAAAAAATTAGCTGGGCGTGGTGGCGGGCGCCTGTAGTCCCAGCTACTCGGGAGGCTGAGGCAGAAGAATGGCATGAACCTGGGAGGCGAAGGTTGCAGTGAACCGAGATGGCACCACTGCACTCCAGCCTGGGGGACAGAGCGAGACTCTGTCTCAAAAAAAAAAAAAAAATCACAATGTTTTATCACAAAATATATTGCCTTGCCACACTTTGAAATTGCCTTACAAAATCTTTTGTGGAAAAAAATCCACATTCTATAGAGAATCGCTTTCCCCCACACCCACCTCCCCCCCTTTCTTTTTTTCCCTTCCTTTCCACATCCAGGAGATAATCAACTAAGAGCCAGGCACCCTTTCAGGTCTGATAAGAAACATTTTACAGTCTGCTCTCTCTCTGAAGTCTGCTATCTGAGAGATTTCTCTTCACAATAAAAAAAAAAAAAAAAAGAAAAGAAAATGTGGTACATACACACAATAGAGTACTATTCAGCCATAAAAAGAATGAGATCCAGTCATTTGCAACAGCATGGATGAAACTAGAGATCATTATATTAAGTGAAATAAACCAGGCAGAGAAAGACAAAAAAAACAAAAACAAAAAACAACAAAAAAAAAACTTGGTCTCCACAATCCTTTGTGTTAACCTGAACATTTCTTTCCATTGATCCCCGCCCCCCGCCCCGTGGGGACTTCCAAGTAACCAGTGTATTTCTTAAATGTATTTGATTGATGTTTCATGCCTTCCTAAAATACACAAAACCAAGCTGCACCCCGACCACCTTGGGCACATGTTCTCAGGACCTCCTGAGGGCTGTGTCACGGGCCATGGTCACTCATATTTGGCTCAGAATAAATCTCTTAAAATATTTTATAGAGTTTGGCTCTTTTTGTCAACAGTAATTTGGTGCCCAAATACGTGAGGCCTCAGAGAAGACTCAGGACCCTAAAGGAGTTGCCCAAAACCAGAGCTAAGGTACCAGCAGGGGCCCATTGAAGCTTCAAGCTTCTCCTCTGGTGGAACTGGTAAGTCCTCCTGAGCCCCAGACCTCCCTTTGATTGACGGTCCTTGATTTATTCTGAGCTGGTTTTCTCCTAAGAAGTTGTTTAAGGATCCTAATTCTAGTTGGGAGATGCGTTCTAAAAGGAATTCTCGATTGCTTTTTCTCCTAAAATCTGTCTAAATTCGGTTTATCTGTGCGCATTTATGTGAGGAACTGAACTATTGTTTTCATAGATAAATAAGAGACTGAGTTTTTCAGCTCCTAGGAGAAAGGGCACTTGCTCCTCCCAGCCAAAGGCACCCCTGGGTGACTGGGGCCTTGTGGGAGTGTCTGGGGGTTAAGCCCCCACAATGTGCAACAGCTCTGCAGGGAAATTTCCAACAAAAATTAATTTAACAAAAGGCTCATCCAGGAAACGCATATAAGGGTAATCACCCAGCATTTTTTTTTTCTTGAGAAAGAGTCTTGCTCTGTCACCCAGGCTGGAGTGCAGTAGCGCGATCTCGGCTCACTGAAACCTCCACCTCCCAGTTTCAAGCGATTCTCCTGCCTCAGCCTCCTGAGTAGCTGGGATTACAGGTGTCCACTACCATGCTCAGCTACTTTTTGTATTTTTAGTACAGATGGGGTTTCACCATGTTGGCCAGGCTGGTTTTGAACTCCAGACCTCAAGGGATCTGTCCACCTCGGCCTCCCAAAGTGCTGGGATTACAGGCATGAGCCACGGCACTGCCCAGTTTATCACTTTTAGAGAGGCAATGTGATAATTTTGGAACCATCACTGACATTCGTAGTGGGTGGGGGAAGAACCCTCTCCTGCCCTGCTCAGGCCTGTCTAATTACCTGTTTTGTGTGTGTGTGTGTGTGTGTGTGTGGTTGGGATGTGTTTGCTATTGTGGGGAAAATATAATTAAAAACAAAATCTTCTCACAACCTAGAAAACCTCTTCACAAAGGTAGAAGAGAAAGAAAACAATTACCATTGAATAAGCATTGAACCAGAATGTGAGGCACATCACAGGCAATTCACAAAGAGTTTGCAAAGACAGAAAAAAATCCTACTTGTTTATATCCTGAAGAAGATAAAACCCATTACAGATATGCTCTCAAGACAAACAATAACTGGTTCTCAAATAGGAGAACTTAGAAGTACCATTTGACATACACATAGTTCATCCTAGATTCACCTGATAATTGGAGTGGCCATCTGTGTTCGCTAGTTGGCTTTAACCAAAGGAAAAACAAAATTCTCACATCCTTGTGACAGGAGGTGGCTTTGTAACTTGGAGCAAGGAACTTGCCAAAGTTAGAGACCTACCCACTCATATAAATTCAGAGATAGGGGCACTGTCTTTCTGGATGCTTACATTTCAAAGAGATGGCTCCTAGGTATTTGAGAAAGATATTCCTGGGTTGTAAAACTGGCTAGAGGCCTATTTACATTTTAAAAAGATTTACATACATTTCAAAGAGACAAAGAGAAGGGCGAGGCGGAGGGGTGTTGGGTAAGTCTCTTTCCTTATTTTTAATAGGGAGAGTTAAGTCTCATATTTAATTTGTATCTGCCCTCACACTATCTGATTGTTGTTGGCTCAGAGCAGATGTTTGGGAGAGTTTCAAACTGTCCCTATTACATATATATGCCTTTATTCTAATTTTAAAAAGTTAATTTTGTTTTTCTTTCTTTAGTTTCTTGAATTAGTTTCTTATTTTTATCTTCCTTTTATGTGTTTGTGTTTTGCTTTAATTACACAAATAGTGCACAATATATTTTCTTTTAATTCTGTGAATTTTAAAAACAATTGTGCACATTGATAAGAATTACGAAAATAAAAAGTTTCTGACAACACCAATTGCTGATAAGGTTGCAGAACAACTGGAAATTGCAGTCACTCTAGAAAATGGTTTGTCAGTTTATTTGAAAGGTAAACATACATGTACCTCAGGACCTAGCAATCCTAAACCTGGTATTTACGCTAGTGAAATGAAAACTTATGGTCACACAAACATCTGTAAAAACTGCTCATATCAACTTTATTTTTATTTATTTATTTGTTTTTGAGACAGAGTCTCTCTCTATTGCCTAGGCTGGAGTGCAGTGGTGTAATCTTGGCTCACTGCAACCTCCACCTCCCGGGTTCAAGTGATTCTCCTGCCTCAGCCTCCCGAGTAGCTGGGATTACAGGTGCGTGCCACCATGCCCAGCTAATTTTTGTATTTTCAGTAGAGTCAGGGTTTCACTATGTTGGCCAGGCTGGTCCCGAACTCTTGACCTCAAGTGATACGCCCACCTTGGCCTCCCAAAGTGTTGGGATTAGAGGCGTGAGCCACCATGCCTGGGTCATCATAGAAACTTTATTTGTGATAGCCAAAAGCTGGAAACAACCCAAATGCCCTTCAATGAATGAATGGATAAACAAATGTACCACATCCATAGAATACAATCATACTCAGCAGTAAAAAGGAATGAGTTATTGATACTGGTAGAAACTTGGATGAATCTCAAAGACATGCTGTTATTACGTCGTTCTCACATTGTTATAGAGATATACCTGGGACTGGGTCATTTGTTAAAAAAAAAAAAAAGGAGGTTTAATTGGCTCACTGTTCAGCAGGCTGTATAGGAAGCATGATGCTGGCATCTGCTTGGCTTCTGGGGAGGCTTCAGGAAACTTACAATCGTGGCGGAAGGCTAAGGGTGAGCAGGCACATGGCATAGCCAGAGCAGGAGCAAGAGAGTGGGGAGATGCTCCATGCTTAAACCAGATCTCTGCAGAACTCACTCACTATCCTTAGGACAGTACCAAGGGGATGGTACTGAACCATTCATGAGAAATCTGTCCCCATGATCCAATTGCCTCTCACTAGGCTCTACCTCCAACATTGGGGATTACAATTCAACATGAGATTTAGGTGGGGACACAGGTACATACCATATCACATGCTGAGAGAAGCTGGTCTCAAAATGTTAAATATTAGATGATTCCATTTATGTCACATTCTTGGAAAACACAAAATTATAGTGATGGAAAATAGATCAGTGGTTGCCAGGGATTACGAGTGGGGTGAAGGTTTGACTACAGAGGGGTTAGCATCAGGGAACTTTTTCTTAGGGTGATGAAACTGTTGTGTGTCCTATTTGTGGTGGTGGTTACATGAATCCAAATATTTATTAAAATCTATAGAACTATATACCAAAAAAAGGTCACATTTACTCTATAATTAACTTGTAAAAAACAAATGATTTATTACACTGTACTTGTTCTTCAGCTTCCTTTTAAAATTTCAATGATAGGTCCAACAGCTCTTTTTATATCTAAAAATATAAATGTCCATTATTCTTTTCTATTGCTGCATAACTTCACATATATGGATGTAGTGTGGTTCAGTTAAACATCCCTCTGTCAAATAAACTGCATGTAATTTATTTTTCCAATTTTTCCTTTTTTTTTTTTGAGACGGAGTCTCGCTGTCGCCCAGGTTGGAGTGCAGTGGCGCGATCTCGGCTCACTGCAGGCTTCGCCTCCGAGGTTCACGCCATTCTCCTGCCTCAGCCTCCCGAGTAGCTGGGACTACAGGCGCCTGCCACCTCACCTGGCTAATTTTTTGTATTTTTAGTAGAGACAGGGTTTCACCGTGTTAGCCAGGATGGTCTCGATCTCCTGACCTTGTGATCCGCCCGCCTCGGCCTCCCAAAGTGCTGGGATTACAGGCGTGAGCCACCGCGCCCGGACCCCACCCCCCACCCTTTTTTTTTTTGAGACGGAGTCTTGCTCTGTTACCCAGGCTGGAGTGCAATGGCATAATCTCAGCTCACTGCAACCTCTGCCTCCCAGGTTCAAGCGATTCTCCCGCTTCAGCCTCCTGAGTAGCTGGGATTACAGGCACGTGCCACCACTTCTGGCTAATTTTTGTATTTTTAGTAGAGGCGGGGTTTCCCTTCCACCATGACCATGTTGGCCAGGCTGGTCTTGAACTCCTGACCTCAGGTGATCCACCCGCCTTGGCCTCCCAAAGTGCTAGGATTATAGGCGTGAGCCACTGCGTCTGGCCCATTTTTTAAAAAACAAAATAAAAATGATTTTTTTTTTTTTTTGAGACGACATCTCACTCTCGTCGCTCAGGCTGTAGTGTGATGGCACCATCTCGGCTCACTGCAACCTCCACCTCCCGGGTTCAAGCAATTCTCCTGCCTCAGCCCCCCAAGTAGGTGGGATTACAGGCACCTACCACCACTCCAGGCTAGTTTTGGTATTTTTAGTAGAGACAGGATTTCACCATGTTGGCCAGGCTGGTCTCGAACTCCTGACCTCAGGTGATCCACCCGCCTCGGCCTCCGAAATTTCTGGGATTACAGGCATGAGCCACCGCACCCGGCCAAAATTGGAAATGATTATTTCTGATTATGCCTCTTTGTTGCACATGGATTAATTTTTTTTTTGAGACGGGGTCTTGCTCTGTCATCCAGGCTGGAGTGCAGTGGCCCGATCTCGGCTCACTACAACCTCCGCCTCCCAGGTTCAAGTGATTCTCCTGCTTCAGCCTCCTGAGTAGCTGGGATTATAGGCGTGCGCTACCACACCCAGCTATTTTTTGTATTTTTAGTAGAGGCGGGGTTCCGCCATGTTGGCCAGGATGGTCTTGATCTCTTGACCTTGTGACCTGCCCACCTCAGCCTCCCAAAGTGCTGGGATTACAGGTGTGAGCCACTGCACTCCCCCAAGGACTAATATATTTTAAGGATAAATAACTACATGCTTCACAAGTGTATTGCCAGCGCCACATTAATAATTTTAAAAAATTTGTCAATGTAATAAATGAAAATTATAAAAATTTCAAAAATATGGAGGCATTGATCAATAAAAACAAAACTTATTTCTTTGAAAAGATCAGTAATCTTAGGTAAGGCTGCTGAGCAAGTTCAGGTCTGTTAGCTTTTTGAGTTTAATTAACTAAATTTAACTTTGAGTTTAATTAGCTTTTAATTTAAAATGTAAAATTTCTTGTTTTCTTTTTTTTTTGAGACGGAGTCTCGCTCTGTTGCCCAGGCTGGTGTGCAGTGGCGCAATCTCGGCTCACTGCAAGCTCCGCCTCCCGGGTTCACGCCATTCTCCTGCCTCAGCCTCTCCGAGTAGCTGGGACTACAGGCGCCTGCCACCGTGCCCGGCTAATTTTTTGTGTTTTTAGTAGAGACGGGGTTTCACTGTGGTCTCGATCTCCTGACCTTGTGATCCGCCCGCCTCAGCCTCCCAAAGTGCTGGGATTACAAGCGTGAGCCACCGCGCCTGGCCTAAAATTTCTTGTTTTCTAGTAAATGCCTTTAAATCTTTCATCTAATTTCCACTTTAACCATGTTCATGAAGATTTTCTATGTAGAGCTCTCATTTTGATTCATTTCCAAAATTTTGTAGTTTTTATGTTTTTTTAACCCACAATTATTTAGAAGGTTAAAAAAACCCCACCTCATATACGCATACCTTTTTTGGAAGTTCTAATGTTGTTATATTGTGGTTAGTTTATATAAGTGGATTGATTTCTTTTGGAATATTTGAGATATACACGTATTATAATAATCAATTTTTAGCCATTTTTTAGCTGTGCTTTAAAATTGTATGTATCTGCTTTGTTAGTTAATAGTTCTACATGTGTATTAAATCAAGATTTTAAAAATACCTTTTTAATCCTTTAAAATAAGTATGCTTGTGCATTTTTTGTTTACTTTGAGGACTCCTGAGGCCTATGGCCTATTAAAGATTTCCGTCTTACTTATAGATTTATTCATTTCTTCTTATCTTTTCAGTAGTTTTACATTTTACGTGTTTTGTGTTTTTGAAAACTTACTAATTTTAGCTCTTCATTAATTCTAGGTTTTATCACTGGAAAAACCCAATGTTACAGTCTTCCTTCCTTCCTTTGTTTCTTTCTTTCTTTCTTTCCTTTTTTTTTTTTTTTTTTACCAGAACTATGGAGATTGGGGCCAAACAGATGGGTCACTGTTTTGAGCAAGCCTGGATCTGGACTTGGGACTAACTTTGGCCAATAGAGTGTATCAGAAGTGATTCCTGTTCTGAACCTAGGCTTGGGCCTCAAGAGGCCTTGCATACTCATGCTCTCTCAGAACTCTGCTCTGTTGCCAGGAAAACAAGCTTCAGCTAGTCTTTTGGAACAGAGACAGGCTATTCCAGTGGGGTCCACCCTAGACCTGCCAGCTCCCATTAATCCTCACATGCATGAGCCCAAAAGTGAAGAGAAGAACCTCTCAGCTGAGCCCAGCCTCAATTTGTGACTCATAGAATTATGACATACATAAATGATTTTGCTTTAAGCTACTAAATTTTGGTGTGGTTTGTTACGTGGCAGGAACTAACTGATGTACATGAATTCTTCAACTTTTCTGACATATTGTTTTATTTCTCTAAACAGAATTTGTGTGTGTGTGTGCATGGTTTGCTATTTTGATTTCCTCTCAGTTCTTCATTAATTGTTTCCATTTATGAAAAGATGCATTTAATCCAGGGTTTAAAAAATCATAAATACCAGTTAGGCTGCATCCTAAAGATTTTTCTTTATTTCCATGCAGTGTTATCATTATTTATATAAAGGGTATTTTCAGCTTATTACTTTATATGATTTTGCTGTGTCACCACCGAAATCTCATCTTGAATTGTAGTTCCCATAATTCCCACGTTTTGTGGGAGGGACCAGGTGGAGATAATTGAATCATGGAGTGGTTTCCCCTTCCTGTTCTCGTGATAGTGTGTGAGTTCTCACAAGATCTGCTGGTTTTCTAAGGGGCTTTTCCCCCTTTTGTGCTGCATTTTCCTTGCTGCCACCATGTGAAGAAGGATGTTTGCTTCCCCTTCCACCATGATTGTAAGTTTCCTGAGGCCTCTACAGCCCTGCAGAACTGTGAGTCAATTAAACCTCTTTCCTTTATAAAGTACCCAATTTCAGGTATGTCTTTATATAGTGTGAGAATGGACTAATACATACTATTGAACAATTTAAATGTGTGTAAAAGTCAAGCAATAATATAATGAGCCCCCATGTATTATTCACCATCCAAATTCAACATTAACTCATGGCCAATCTTGTTTCTTATATCACCCAATTTACTTTCCCCTTCTTGGATTTCCCCTCCTTTGAAGCAAATCCCTGATATTGTAAGATTTCTCTTGTATATATTTTAATGGGTAT
This sequence comes from Nomascus leucogenys, assembly GCF_006542625.1. Classification (NCBI taxonomy): domain Eukaryota; kingdom Metazoa; phylum Chordata; class Mammalia; order Primates; family Hylobatidae; genus Nomascus; species Nomascus leucogenys. Next base: position 32,896,790 of record NC_044393.1, on the reverse strand, counting down.
CTCTGGGTGACCCTTTTGAAAAATATACCCTTAAGGAATCTGTATACTCTTTTGGTGGGAATGTAGATTAGTGGAGCCATTATGGAAAACAGTATGAAGGTTCCTAAATAAATTAAAAATAGAATTACCATATGACCCAGCAATTCCTCTTCTGGGTATATACCTAGAGGAAATGAAATCATCACCTCATAAAATATCTGTACTCCTTTGTTCATTGTAGCATATTCACAGTAGCCGAGGTATGGAAATAACTGAAGTATTCATTGAAGGAAACAACTGAAGTATTCATTGAAGGATAAATGGGCAAAGAAACTATGGTATATATACAATGGAATATTTTTCAGCCTTAAAAAAGAAGGAGATTCTGCCATATGGGGCAACGTGAGTGAATCTGGAGGACATTGTACTAAGTGAAATAAACCAGACACAGAAAGAGAAATTCTGCATAATCTCACTTATATGCAGAATTTAAAAACTAGAAAAAACAAAGTTGAATGCAGAGATAGAGAATAAAGTGGTTATTACTGGGGTGTGGTGGAAGGGTAGGAAATGGGGAAATGTAGGTCAAAGGACACAAAGTTGCAGATATGTAAGAGAAAAGTCTAGAGGTCTAATGTACAATAGTTAACGATATCGTATTGTATTCAGGATTTTTGCTAAGAGTAGATTTTAGGTGCTCTTGCCACACATACACAAAAATTGTAGCTGTGAGATGATGGATATGTTAATTTGCATGACCATAGAAATTATTTCTCTCTCTCTCTCTATATATATACACATCATGTTGTACACCTTAAATATATACAGTTAAAAAACACATTCTTAGGCTGGGCATGGTGGCTCATGCCTATAACCCTAGCACTTTGGGAGGCCAAGGCAGGTGGATCAATTGAGGCCAGAAGTTCCAGACCAGCCTGGCCAACATGGCAAAAGCCCATCTCTACTAATAAAAAAATACAAAAATCAGCCAGGTATGGTGGTGCATGCCTGTAATCCCAGCTACTCGAGAGGCTGAGGCATGAGAATCACTTGAACCCGAGAGGCAGAGGTTGCAGTGAGCCGAGATTGCGACACTGCAGTCTAGCCTGGGCAACAGAATGAGACTCTGTCTCAAAAAACAAACAAAAAACACATCCTTAAAACCATTATCATACCTGATAAATTATTATTTCATTCTTGTTATATTTTATAATATGAAGTCATATTATATATATGTATACATATATACATATATATATACATATATAATATACATATGTAATATACATATAATATATATATGAAGTCATATTATACAATATAATAAGTCATTATAAAATATGAAGTCAGCATTCATTTTCTCAAATGTATATTTTTTCAAATTTTTAGAATCAGCATTCAAATATGATCCATAAATTGTAATTGGTAGATGTGTCTTCTGAGTTTCTTAATTTATGTTACCGCTCCATCTGTTTTTTCATTTTTGTGTGTTTTTTCTTTTCATCTTATTTGACAAAACGTGATCATTTGTGCAGCAGAGTTTCTCACATTCCCAAAAAAATTTTTGGAGATGTCTTTTAATGTTTTTCAATGAAAACTGAAAGAGTACTTCTATTTAAATGTCACCTCATAAAGGCAATCAACACAGGTGACCTTTTCCTGGAGTGATTCTATTCTAATGCACTCCTCATAGACAGCAAAGCCTTCTCTTCATCTCAAACACTTCCTCAGATTGGCTCACATCTATTTCCCTAAAAGTTATTTATTGCCCATTGAAAGCTAAGAAACATTCAGAAACCATTTTATGAGAAAAACCAAGTTAAAATACGTGAAAAATCATGTTGCTTTCTCCTAGGCTGCCTTTTTTTCAAGAGTTTGTCTCTTGGAGCTTGAATTTAATGACTGGCGGCCCGTCAGTGGGACAAGCAGAGGTATAGCCACATATATACACTGAGGCAAGTGTGAAGGCTTTGGGGAAGGAACTTTCTAGAAATTCTATCCTTGATTCTTACTTTTCTGATGATTTTTTCAAAATATAACTGGCTCTGGAAATTAATTTTTCCTCATGTTATTTTGTACTTTTAGGCCAAGCAGGGTGAAGGATAATGTTACATTTCAGAATTTGCTGATTGAATCCCCATGGTGGTATTTCACGATCTTCCTTTGTCCTTGGTATATCCTACAGCTTGGGAGTTAGAGTGAGAGCCTTGATTAGATTTGGGTTTGATTTTTTTTTTCTTTTTTGGCAAAACAGCTTTGAAGGTGATATTGTATACTTCTATCAGGAGGCACAAATGTCTAATTGTTCCTTTTGTTGTGATTTTCTCAGCCATTAATGATCATTGCCTAGATCCTTAAATTCACCTGAGATTACAAAATGGCGATTTGTCTCAATGCTATTATTCCTTCATTTATTAGCTGGAAATATTTCTAAAGAGTAAAATTCCTTATCAATAATTTGGTTCTTCTGAGGTGCAGTTTTTACAGAAAAGCCAGGATGAATTCTTCACTTTTCTTTCTCTCTTTTTTTTTTTTTTTTTTTTTTGAGACAGAGTCTCACTTTGTCACCCAGGCTGGAGTACAGTGGCGTGATCTCGGCTCACTGCAACCTCCACCTCTGGGTTCAGGTGATTCTCTATCTCAGCCTCCTGAGTAGTAGCTGGAACTACAGACGCCCGCTACCATGCCTAGCTAATTTTTGTATTTTTAGTAGAGATGGGGTTTTGCTATATTGGCCAGGCTGGTCTCAAACTCCTGACCTCAAGTGATCCGCCTGCCTTGGCATCCCAAACTGCTGAGATTGCAGGTGTGAGCCACTGTGCCAGGCAAAATTCTTTACCTTTCTTTATCAGTTTTGGATATGTTTGATATGTTTCCATTAATTGTAGTTATTTTATTTTTATGTTTCCAGCTTTATTGAGATATAATTGACAAATAATAATTGTACATATTTAAGATGTACAATGTGATGTTTTGATAGACATATACCTTGTGACATGATTACCACTATCAAGCTAATTAACATATTCATCACCTCTCATAGTCACCATTTTTTTTTTGTGGTAAGAATATTTACGATCTACTCTTAGCAAATTTCAAGTATACAACACAGTATTATTAACTGTAGTCACCATGCTATGTATTAAATTCCTGAACTTATTCACCCTGCATAACGGAAACTTTGTACCCTTTGACTAGTACTTCTTCATTTCCCTCCACTCCCTTGGTAACCACCGTCCTACTCTGTGTCCATGAGTTTGACATTTTAAGATTCCACACATAGGTGAGATCATTCAGTATTTGCCTGCCTGTGTCTGGCTTATTTCACTTAGCATAATGTCCTCCAGGTTCATCCGTGTTGTCACAAATGGCAGAATTTCTTTCTTTTTAAAGGCTGAATAATATTTCATTGTATATATCACATTTTCTTTATGTATTTATCCATCCATAGACACCTAGGTTGATTACATTTCTTGGTTACTGTGAATAATGCATGCAATTATTTTTTATCAAGGTTCACATTTTCCCATCTTTGCCAAGAGAAAGTCTCTTCAAGTTGACTTCTTTGTTTTTTTGACATGACTTCAGTAGTCTTTGTCAAGTTGCTTTTTTCTAGTATGGTAAAATCTTCCAGGTACATTTGTATAGTTGCTTCAAACTCAGAAACAGCCATTTCTTCAGTAAGACTTTGGGAAATTATATTTAGAGATAATATCCAGGGTGAGAGGGAAATCATTTCTACTAGGTTGGCCAATATTTCTAGGGCTTTTCAGTGGACGGGGGTAGAAAAAGGTGTTTTAAAAATAAAATATAAGATTCCAATTCAAATTTAGGATTTACAGAATTTTTACCTGAAGTTTTATTTCTTATCTCTATCAGTGACACAAACATTCATTTCCTTTATCTCACAATATATATATTAAAGTCTCAATATGATTACTGAAGACATTGAAAACATTTTGCAATTCTTCTGTTTTTAGGTTATATTCCAATCAGGAAGTATTCTCAAGTTACTCTTTGAAAGTCATTTCAAATAGTCCTTTGTGTGGTTATACAACCCATTTATTACAGAGGCTAATTTGATTTCTCTTCCTTTTAGATTTTTGGGATTGCCATTTAAGTTTCGATATTCTTGTATTAGATAAAATATTTAGATGATTCCAAAGTCAAACCTTCAAAGCAGAGTATATTCAGAGAAGTCCAGTTTTTATACCTGTCCCACTCCTCTGTTTCCTCCTCCTTCTAGACATGTCCATTCTAAAATTGTCTTTCTTTTTAAAAATATATATTTAATTCTTTTTTCCATGTCCCCTCCCCTCTATCATTTCTTTCTCAATATGGAAGATTCCAGGGTACTCAAGGTCACTGAAGCCAGAAACAAGAGAGAAACAAAAGCCAGAGGCAAGAACTTCATGCTTGAAGGATCAGAACGTGCCTTAAGAGAATGTAGCTGGGTAGATTGGATGGGGACGGAGCTACCTGTGTCACTTATCTGGAGCTACAACATTTATTGGCCTTAGATGAGATCAAAAGTTGGGCAGTGAGCCAGGGATGAAGTAGAAATCTCTGCTATTAGGGTGAGTAGATTTTGTTACTCTAAGTGGTTATTGCTTAAATTGACTGAGCACTCACAGAATGCACAGAAAATTAGCACCGGTCTTTGGAAATGCATTTTCTAGCTACTGCTGGCATGGGTGAGACAACATAAGAAAAACTGTGTACTGTTCCTGGGAGGGCAATTTGTCAATATATAGCCCATGTCTAAAACAAAATTAAATGAAACTCTGCTTGCCCTTTGACCCAAAATAACGCACATAGCATAAAAGAATATGTTCATGAAGGTGCAAGAACTATATTGCCTTCTTAGCATTACTCATAGTGAGAATGTGAAAAGCTAAATGTCTATCAATAAAGAATCTGCTAATTTATGGCACTTAACACATTAGAATTCCATTTAAACAATGATGATAATTGAGGACTATCATTATATAAAAGACTGTCAGTGATAGGTAGAAAAGAAAAATGACAGGAAAGTGTGGGTAGTATAAGCTAGTCTTTGTTATATATGTATACATGTAAAATATATATACATATAATTTGTGTATTCTCTGGAAGGATATATACAACAATTTAGTGGTCTTTCTCTTTGGGAAAGATTTTGTGATTCTTATTTTATCTTCCATAAAGTTTTCTGTTTTGTCTGAGTGTTCAAAATGACTATATGTAACCTCATAATCAGAAAAAGTTAATTAAGCTATTTCCATGTATGGAAAACATCTTTTTTGAAAAGTTTTGAGATGAGTATATTCATATAGAAATATTTGCTTTCTTTCCTGATTAATACAAAAGATTGATTGGCTTGCCAAATCAGAATCAGGGGAATCAGAGATCTTTCCCAGCATTAAGCTTTAGTAATAATTTCAAGGATACAGGTAATTATGAAGCAGGTAAAAATGCAAAAGTCTGGGATGTCCACACCACTTCCCAGGTCCTTTCTTGCCTCATGAGAATAAGTCATGGGATAGGCTTAACATGAAAGATCTCTAAGTGATGTCTGTGATGCATGGGTGCCCATCAGCTACCCAAAGGGGCTATTTTAGGTAGAAACATCTCCATTTTATTCTCTGGCAATTACTCAGCATTACAAACACATGACATTTTTCAAGGAGCCATGCCCTGTAAATTCATAGACTCTAAGTTTGTTTACCAGAAGCAATTGAGGACTGAGCAGATGCATTCTGCTAGATAAAGACCCCTCTGCTAGTGAATATCATTAGCATGTTTGCCAGGAGGTCTCTTATTAGCATGTTATAAGGAGATCTGACACAGTCAGAGTCAAGGTTTTTTTTTTTCTTTCCTTCCAGAAGTATCCCCTGTTAAAGAGAGAGAATTGATTTCAGGACTACTGTTAACTCTTTCCTTCTCATCTCTTAAAATGCAAAGGTATTCCCACTGAATTTCTGACTTATATGTGTGTGTTTCTTAATGGAATTTTTTTTAGGACTTTCGTTATCATAGCTTTTGTATCTGTGCTCTAATTCTAATTTCTTTTACAGTGTGGGAGCCAAAAATAAAGGCAATAATCTAAGTGTGAACTTTTCAGGCTGCTTACATTTGGCAATTGCAGGAGCTATCCAAATCCTTTAGGATTAGGAAATCCTTTGGAATAGGGATATTCACCACTCCCTTATACTGGGTCACCAGTAATATCAAGACTTCTATAGCTTCTTCCAAACCGTTTTTTTTTTTTTTTTTTTTGAGATGAAGTCTCACTCTGTCACCCAGGCTGGAGTGCAGTGGTGTGATCTTGGCTCACTGCAACCTCCGCCTCCCAGGTTCAAGCGATTCTCCTGCCTCAATCTCCTGAGTAGCTGGGACTACAGGCACGCACCACCACACCTAGCTAATTTTTGTATTTTTAGTAGAGACGGGGTCTCATCATGTTGGCCAGGCTGGTCTTGAACTCTTGACCTTGTGATCCACCCACCTCGGCCTCCCAAAGTGCTGGGATTATCATTTTGTCTTACATTTTTGCCATAATTTGGACCCACAGGAAGCTTGATAATTTTATTAGCACACAGAGTATCACACAGGTCTACAATGTGCTGATAAGATCTGGTGAAGATAAAGTAGTTTCTTGCTACAAGCCAGAAGATTCAGCAAAACCCCCATGAAACAACAAAGACTTCCATTTCAGCAAGGTTGCGGTGGATCCGCAGTCTATGGTCCAAAGAGATAGAAAATTTGCTTCTTCTTGCACAATTACAAGCTTCGGCCCTCTTCGAATTTTGGAGGCATATTGTGTGATCTTAGGTAACTTAATCTCTTCAAGCCTCAGTTTCATCATCTGTCAAGTTGAGATAATTGTCCATTCATAATAGGGCTGTTTAAAGACTAGAGAAGGTGATTCATGCAAATAATTTGGCACAGGGCTGGCTTATAGGAAGTGTCTTATAGCAATTTTTTCTGAAGATAAACTTCCTCTAAGTTGCTGAAATTAAAACGAAACAGCTGAACCCTATTGACTCAGAAGCATAGTTTGTAAAACATTTTATCTTGAAAATGTTTTGAGATGAGTATATTCACACAGAAATATTTGCTTTCTTTCCTAATTAACACAAATGATTGATTGGCTTGCCAAATCAGATTCAGGGGAATCAGAGATCTTTCCCAGCATTAAGCTTTGGTAATAATTTCAAGGATTCAGGGGATTATGAAGCACAGGATTGTTAGATGGGCCTTTCTCACCCTTTCCTGCCCAAATCCTCAAAGATCAAAAGAAGCTGCCCAGAATCTCTGGCAACTGAGAATACGCACTCTGCCGTTCCTCCACTCTCACCTCACTCCCTTACTCCTGCAAGCTCTAAGCCACTCCTACAGCTCCACTCCACACCAGTCTGCCTCACTCTACCCACGCTTCCTCTTTTCCACATCCTCAGCACCCACTGCCCCTTCCTCACTCAGAGCTAGAGGTTCTTTTTATCTGCAGTGAGCATGACTTTCACTATACATGTCTTGCTGTTATGTGGTCATTTGCCTATTTATTTCTCTATCTTGGCTGCACAATTTTTAAAGAATGAAAATGATTAGAGTTCATTCATTTCTTAGTCCTTAATGTTTGCCCAGAGACCAGAATAGATGCTAATAAATACTTGCTGAGCAATGGAAGAAACATACTTTCTGAACACAGCCGAGTCTGACTACAACTTTGTATAAACTTCTGTCCTAGATTTGAGTTAAAAATCCTACTGAAGTTGCTCAGCTTTCCCCCGGGTCTGTAACTGACAAATTTAGAATAAAGGCAGAGGCTCAGGGTGTTTTAAGAGGCATCTGTTGGCCGGGAGCGGTGGCTCATGCCTGTAATCCCAGCACTTTGGAAGGCTGAGGCGGGTGGATCACCTGATGTCAGGTGTTTGAGACCAGCCTGGCCAACATGGTGAAACCCCATCTCTACTAAAAATACAAAAATCAGTCAGGCATGGTGGTGGGTGCCTGTAATCCCAGCTACTCGGGAGGCTGAAGCAGGAGAATCGTTTGAACCTGGGAGGCGGAGGTCGCAGTGAGCCGAGATTATGCCATTGCACTCCAGCCTGGGTGAAAAGAGCAAAACTCTGTCTCAAAAAAAAAAAAAAAAAAAAAAAGCATCTGTTGTTCCTATTGTTCCTAGCTCATTCCTCCCCCTCCTCCTTTCTTTTTTTTTTTTTTTGGTTGGGGAGGGGACAGGGTCTCACTACGTTGCCCAGGCTGGAGTGCAATGGCTATTTACAGGTATAATCACAGTGTCCTACAGCCTAGAACTACTGGGCTCAAGCAATCCTCCTGTCTCAGCCTCCTGAGTAGCAGGTAATACAGGCATGTGCCATCACACCTGGCTTTATCTGACCTCCATTTACCCAGAGCTCAGAAAGAAGGAAGAAAGGATACTATCTTTTTTATGGCCTGTATTAGTCTAGGGCTGCTATCACAGAATACCACAGCCTGTGTGGCTTAAACAGCAGATACTCATTTTCTCTCAGTCCTGAAGACTAGAAGTCCAAGATCAAGGTGCTGGCAGGTTTGGTTTCTCCTGAGACCTCCTTCCTTGGCTTGCAGATGGCTGACCTCTTGCTGTGCCCTAATATGACCTTTTCTTTGTGTATGCATATCCTTGGTATCTTTTCCTCTTCTCATAAAGATACCAATTATGTTGGATAGGATCCTACTCATATGACTTCATTTAACCTTAATTACCTCTTTAAAGGCTTTACCTCCAAATACAGTGACATTGTGGGTTATGGCTTTAGCATATGAATTTTGAGGGGAACACAGTTCAGCCCCTTGGCTCACTTAGTGGTAAAGGAAGTAGATAACCTATTGTCCTCTATGGGTGCAGGACAGGCCAAACTAGTATGCAGCTCTCTGAGCAGATGAGTAGAGAGCAAGGAGGCCAGTAATGACACTGTTTCTTGCTTGGATTTTTCTAATTCAACTTGTCCAGGCAGGAGTCTGGACAAGCAGTGCCAGCTGCTGTGTGCCTGCCCTGCCCTCCAGAGCCCAGCACATTCCTTACGGCATTCTGAGTCTCATGTACTAACAAAAGGCCTTTGCTTTGTTAAAATAAATATATATATTTTTCTGGACATTACCAAGCTCCCAACTTTTAATTTATGGTTTTATTTAGTGCTCTTCTCTTCATCATCTTAGGTTATTTACAGGGTAACTTATTTTATATATGCTCATAATAGTCTTTCATTTTATAATTTTTACAACTAACAATTTGAGTTCATAAACAACATTTTCAAAGTAGTTCTGGACTGGAAATCAGGCCTTTAGAAGTGATGTAGTTAGTTAGGGATGGTCTTCTAACACCTGTTAGATGGGATTCCCTCTCTAATAGTTATCTTCATCACTGGCCCTTCCCCCTTCTATCCGCTGTCATGCTCGCAGCAACATCATTAAGCACGGGATCACCTCACTGCTTAGCAAAAACAGACAGAATTCACCTGCATACACATTAGGTTGGTGCAAAAGTAATTGCGATTTCAGACCGTGAATTTTAAATCACTGTAACTAGGCTCAAACACATCTTGATTAATCAAAATAGGAACCATTACAATCAACACATTTTTGCCAACGAGGAATAAATTTGTTTATTCCTGTAGTGTAAAAATCTGTGCTTTGGGATTCAACAAACCCTTGGAAGCATTTTCGGCATCCTGCTGATTGTGGAAACATTTTCCCTGCAAAAAGTTGGAAGAAGTGGTAGTCGGTTGGCAAGAGGTCAGGTGAATATGGCGGATGAGGCAAAACTTCGTAGCCCAATTCATTCAACTTTTGAAGTGTCGGTTGTGCAACATGAGGTCAGGCCTTGTCGTGAAGAATTGGGCCCTTTCTGTTGACCAATGCTGGCTGCAGGCTTTGCAGTTTTCGGTGCATCTCATTTCCATCTCATTTTCTGAGCATGCTTATCAGAGGTAATGGTTTCGCCGGGATTCAGAAAGCTGTAGTGGATCACAGCGCCAAACAGTGACCATGACCTTTTTTTTTTTTTTGGTGCAAATTTGGCTTTGAGAAGTGCTTTGCAGGTTCTTCTTGGTCCAACCACTGAGCTGCTCGTCGCCGGTTGTCATATAAAATCCACTTTTCATTGCCATGTCCCAATCCAATTGAGAAATGGTTCATTGTTGAGTAGAATAAGAGATGACGACACTTCAAAATGATATGATTTTTGCTCAGCTCATGAGGCACCCACTTATCGAGCTTTTTCATCTTTCCAATTTGCTTCAAATGCCAAACAACCATAGAATGGTCAAGGTTGAGTTCTTCGGCAACTTCTTGTGTAGTTGTAAGAGGATCAGCTTCAATGATTGCTCTAAATTGGTTGTTGTCAACTTCCAATGGCCGGCCACTACATTCCTCATCTTCGAGGTTCTCCTCTCCTTTGCAAAACTTTTTGAACCACGACTGCACTGTACGTTCGTTAGCAGTTCCTGGACCAGATGTGTAGTCAATGTTGCAAGTTGTCTCTGCTGCTTTATGACCCATTTTGAACTTGAATAAGAAAATCGCTTGAATTTTCTTTTTGTCTGACATCATTTCCATTGTCTAAAATAAACATAAAATCAACAGCAAGTAATAAGTCATTAGCAAAAAAACATAAAGTGAGAAATGCCTATTAAAATGATGTATAGGCCAGGGGTGGTGACTCACGCCTGTAATCCCAGCACTTTGGGAGGCTGAGGCGGGTGCATCACCTGAGGTCAGGAGTTAGAGACCAGCCTGATCGACATGGAGAAACCCCGTCTCTACTAAAAATACAAAATTAGTTGGGCATGGTGGCACAGGCCTGTAATCCCAGCTACTAGGGAGGCTGAGGCAGGAGAATAGCTTGAACCTGGGAGGCGGAGGTTACGGTTAGCCGAGATCACACCATTGCACTCCAGCCTGGGCAACAAGAGCGAAACTCCATCTCAAAAAAAAAAAAAAAAAAAGTATAACATAACCACATTTATTTAAGAACGCATTCTAATATCAAACAGCAAATTCCAACAATGCAAAAACTGCAATTACTTTGCACCAACCTAATAGTTCAGGGTAGGGTAGTAGTTTATTTATTGATTGATACTTTGGTGACTCCCTGTGAAGTGCTCCATGAATGCACTGCTAGTAAGTGGAATGTTCATAGGTTTCTAATTTGATCAGATTGGGTTCTAATATTGGCTCTGAGAAGTTAAAAAAAATTTAGAGTCACACAGTTCCTGAGTGGCAGGACCTGGAGTGGCAGGACCTGGGATGGCCAGGGTGAATCCTAATCTCACTCTCTCTCTTTTTTATTTTTATTTATTTATTTAGAGATGGAGTTTTGCTTTTGTCATCCAGGCTGGAGTGCAGTGGCACAGTCTCGGCTCACTGCAACCTTCGCCTCCCAGGTTCAAGCAATTCTCCTTCCTCAGCCTCCTGAGTAGCTGGGATTATAGGTGCCTGCCACCACACCCAGCTAATTTATGTACTTTTAGTAGAAATGGGGTTTCACCATGTTATCCAGTCTGGGCTCGAACTCCTGACCTCAGGTGATCCACCTGCCTCGGTCTCCCAAAGTGGTGGGATTACGGGCATGAGCCATCATGCCCAACCTCCTTTCTCTTTTCCTTTAAAAGGCAGAGTCTTGCTCTGTTGCCCAGGCTGGAGTGCAGTGGAATGACCACAGCTCACTGCAGCCTCAACCTTCTGGGCTCAAGCAATCCTCCCTCCTCAGCCCCCACACCCCCTGCCCCAGAGTAGCAGGGACTAGAGTTATGTACCATGATACCTGGTTAATTTTTATTTTTTACATGGACAGGGTCTCATGATGTTGCCCAGACTGGTCTCAAACTCCTGGGCTCAAGCGATCCTCCTGCCTCGGCCTCCCACAGTGTTGGGATTAAAGGCATGAACCACCACATTCGGCCGTGAAACCTAATCTCACAGCCCCTGAGGGACAGGATCTGGGGTAGCACCGAGGTATGCCAGGGTGAATTCCAAGGGAGAACTTACTATCACTGTGGGGCTCTCAGGGCTTAGAAAAAGGCCCTCTTTTCCTTTGGAAACTTTGGCAAAATGGAAACTCTGAGGTTTTCACCAAGAATATTAATGAATAATTGCAAAAGTGTCCAGTTATGGCTGGTCTGAATTGAAGAATGACCAGTTCTAAATGGCAAATTCAGCCTTTTCTCTGGTCGGCTTTGTGTCAACCTAATATTTGGAGGGTTCTATTACATAGCAAAAGGGGAGAACTGATTTTGGAGAGTTACCATATTTTTCACAGTGGGTACGGGATTTCCCTGAAGCAAACTCATATTCTCTAGTGTCATTTATCCTGAGAAGTGCTGGGTGAGTTCTATGATAGGAAAAGGTGACTTGGAGGAAGGCCTTAGACTTGTGTGAGAAAGAACCTTTCTCTCCTTTCTGTGGGTAAACACGGAAGAGAGCATTCCATGGGAATTTTCCTTCCATGGGAGGGAAAGCTGGACTTTCAAGAGTTTGACAAATAGCTGTAGCAGGGAGAGAATCTGACATCCATCAGGTAGGCTTGGGGTTCCTCAGAGAACACATATCTAGCAGGTGTTAAACTTGTGCTTTGTATTGCAACTCCTTTCTGTTGTGCAAAAACTTCCAGGAAAATATTTTTTAAAGTTATATTCTAGAATCACTGTGGGGCATCATGAAAAATCTTTGTCTTTCTTAGAGTGACACTATTAAAAAATGAGTAGGATGGGGAAAGGTGATCTTTGAATGGAGGTAGGTTATATGTAGCAGAGAAGAATATGCTAAAAAATCTGGATGCAGTTATCTATTTTCACTTTTGTTGCCTGTGCTTTGGGGTCATATGCAAGAAATCATTGCCCAGAACAATGTCATGGAGCTTAAATACAGAAAAGTACTGTGTTTTCTTCTAGTAGTTTTACAGTTTTAGGTCTTATGTTTAAGTCGTTAATCCGTTTTGAGTTGATTTCTTTTATATGGGGTGAGATAAGTATCCAGTTTCATTCTTCTGCATGTGGGTAGCCAGTTTTCCCAACACCATTTATTTATTTATTTATTTATTTATTTATTTATTTATTTATTTTTCTGAAATGGAGTCTTGCTCTGTCGCCCAGGCTGGAATGCAGTGGCACGATCTTGGCTCACTGCAAGCTCCGCTTCCTGGGTTCACGCCATTCTCCTGCTTCAGCCTCCCGAGTAGCTGGGACTACAGGCGCCCACCACCACGCCTGGCTATTTTTTGTTTTTGTATTTTTGGTAGAGACGGGGTTTCACCGTGTTAGCCAGGATGGTCTCGATATCCTGACCTCATGGTCCACCCGCCTCGGCCTCCCAAAGTGCTGGATTACAGGCGTGAGCCCCCGTGCCTGGCCTAATTACTATACCTTTGTAATATATTTTGAAAATCAGAAAGTGTGATGCCTTCAGCTTTGTTTCTTTTTACTCAAGATTGATTTTGCTATTCTGGGTCTTTTATGGTACCCTGTGAATTTTGGGATTGTTTTTTCCATTTCTGTAAAAAATGCCATTGGGATTTGGAAGGCGGGAGATGTATTATATCTGTAGATTGCTTTAGATAGAATGAACAGTTTAACAATGTTAAGTCTTTCAATACCTGAACATGGAATATCTTTCCATTTATTTGTGTTTCCTTTGATTTTTTCATCAATATTTTTAAGTTTTTAATGTACCTCTTTCACTTCTTTGGTTAAGTTTATTCCTATGTTATTCTTCTTGTTGCTTTTGTAAATAGGTTGCTTCCTTGATTTTCTTTAGGAATGGTTCACTGTTAAGTGTATAGAAATGCCACTGATATTTGTATGTTGACTTTTTTAAATTTATTTCTTAGTTCTCCATTTTTGTGTGTGTGTTTGTGAAGTTTTTAGGGTTTTCTACATATATGGTCATGTTACTTTGGGAGGTGATGTATACGTCTATCACCTTGATTGTGGTAATAGTATCACAGGCTTTTGCATATGCCCAAACTCATGCCATTATTCACATTAAATATATTCAATTCTCTGTATATCAATTATGCTTCAATAAAGCTGTTAAAAAACTAGAATAGGTGTCTGTGCCATTGTAATTTTGGGCAATAAGAGGAAGTGTGATCTGAGATTGCTGATTTCTGGGATATAATGTTCACATCTCCATTTTATGAATAAATAAACTGATGCTTATGTGTGGATAAATGATTTGTTCAAGACCACACAGCTAAAAAGTGCCAGATTCTAGGATGCTAGTCCAGGCATATCAGACCTGAATTTCTATACTCTTGAATTATATGCCACAGCCCTCAGAAATATGCCTGCCTTCTCTGGATTAGCGGCATCCCCTTTGCCTAAGAGTCACTATAATTACTTGTGCCCTAAAACTCTCTAGCCTTGTGCTGTTCAATATACTATGAAATCCTCTATTCATATATGACTATGAGCACTTGAGATGTGGCTACTATGAATAGAAATGTGCTCTATGTGTAATTAGACATATGAGATTTCAAAGATGTAGTCCAAAAAAGGTAAACTCTCTCATAAATAAGTTTTACATTGATTACATGTCAACATAATCATGTTTTGGATATATTGCATTCAATAAAACATATTATTGATCGGGTATGGTGGCTCATGCCTGTAATCCCAGCATTTTGGGAGACCGAGGCGGGTGGATCACGAGGTCAGGAGTTTGAGACCAGCCTGACCAACATGGTGAAACGCCGTTTCTACTAAAAATACAAAAATTAGCTGGGTGTGATGGTGTGCGCCTGTAATCTCGGTTACTCAGGAGGCTGAGGCGGGAGAATTGCTTGAACCCCGGAGGTGGAGTTGCAGTGAGCTGAGATCGCACCACTGCACTCCAGCCTGGGCAACTGAGTGAGACTCTGTCTCAAAACAAAACGAAACAAAAACATATTATTACAATTAATTTAACCTTTTTCTGATTTCTACATATTCTATTTTGCATTTGGGCCTTTCCTCCCAAATATATGAGAAAAGAAAATACATCTCCTGATGCTTTCCTTACTGTTGCTCCAGGAAAAACACACTATATGAGAGACATAAATGCTACAGAGGCCTAATCTAGGCCATGCCTGGGACAAACTCGATGCTGTAGTCACCTTCCTGAGGCTTACTTCCTCCTGGGCATCTAAACTTCAACAATTCCATCCCTCCCTAGCTCTACCCCCTCTGTGAGGCTCTTGTGAGAATGATAACATTACGTAAACTGTAGGTGTGCAAACAGTGTTTATCGAATGACTGATGACAGAGGAAACAGTTCTATGTCATTTTATAGATAGCAAAAATAGAGAGAAACTTGGAGTTTTAAGGGAAAGATCCACATTACTGCTCTTCTGCTTCCTCTAGCTCCAGTCATGGTGTTGGCAGTGTGTTTGGTGGAGGTGGTGCTGGTGGTGGGGAGGCAGTGGCAGAATCTCTGCTTTCTTTGATGTTACTCTTGGTAGAAGCAGCAGTGTATGTGATCTGTCCTGGGGTCACGGTGCTGATGGTGGCAGAGTTCATAGGCGTGGCATTTGGAATGATGACAAAGTTGGTATTAGCAAAAAAGCTAGTGCTTTTGATTTGGGAGAGAACAGATAAAATATGTTTTCTTTGTATCACAGCACTAGAATTCTTGGCAGGTTTTAGCATTTCTTGGACATCTTCATTAAGTACATTGGGTGTTCCATATTGCAGGTAGTTTTTAATCAATTTAACCACTTTTGGTCCAACACAACATTTTTTCATCTTGCATTTCTGTATCTCTTTTTCATCCACATTGCAGTGATCCCTGCATCTCCCAAAACCCATTAAACAGCGTCTCAAGCCAATAAATTCTGTATAAAAAAAGAGAAAGCCATTGAGCGAAGGTTAATAACTAGAGATGATGTTAAAACTGCTAGTGGGAGATGGATAGACTAAGAGAGAGTTTACTCATACTACATTTTAAGCCCAGTGTTTAGGAATGTTGATGAAGGCAAATGGGCAGGCCAAGAGAGTCTCTATGCCCCTCTTGAATCCAAAATAAATTTCCTATTTAGTCTGCCTTCCTTGAGTAACTTTAAGAAGCAAAGGGCACATAGAGAATAGAATAATTATTTGCTTTTAGGATAGAATTTTAGACCTTCAACTTAGCATCTTAGGTACTTGTCAGACATCACTATCCCATCTCCATAATCTTGGGAAATACCAATGAGAGCCAAGTCCATCATAAAACTAATTTAAGAAAGAAGTTCAAAAGAGAATCAATAGAATTTTCAGGAGTCTTATCTTTTCGCCAAACTCAGTAGCCCATGACTTCTCTCTTCTCAACAATCACTAGATCTGTGATTCCTGAAGCATGGTGTTCTATCTCTTCTAGCCTCTTTGGACACTCTATCTCTCAGAAGTCCCAGTCATTATCGTAGCCCTAACCTCATATCCACCAAGGTAACTTCTGTATTGTTATCTATAATTCTAAATTTCCTGCTCGGCTTAGTACCTTATCTTTATCTGCTGAATGACTTTTCCATCCTAACGTCTCATCTTTTTTTTTTCTGAATCAAGAAAGCTTTTCTCCCTTGTTCATCTTAATAACTCAATGATTTTCCATAAATTACAAGAGATTTATATAGCATCTGCTAATTTTCAAAGCATATTTTTGCATACATTTCCACATTGTTTTCACATCAAACAGAAAACAGAAAAATTCTCATATTGGAAGCAGCTGCATTGATTAACCCCATTATACTCATGTGAAATTGAAGTTCAAAGTGGTTAAGTGACTTTACCCAAGATGACACAGCCATACTTGCTTATGGTACTACCCTTTTCCTAGGGTCCCAAGATAAAAGCATTAGAAGATAAAAACATTAGAAGCATCTTTGACACTTCCACTTTCCCTGCCCCGAAACCCATTGCTAATTTTTTTCAAATAGCTGGATGATTCTTGTATTCTGAAACAAATCTCAGTGCTTCTCCTTTCTTTTCCAAAAACAATGGTTAATCCCCTGGCTTAGCCTTTTGCTATAATGCATTCCTAGATGCCCTTATGGTAGTTTGGGGGTTTTCAGTCTGAGAGAAGGGATAAAGGCTCTGGAAAACCTGAAATAATTCAAGATGGAGAACACAGGCCTGTTTACTGGATCTTGAAAGGGTTTTTTTTTTGAGCATGAGGGAAGAACTTCCTCCTTTCTACACCAAGCACAAACTGATAGGAACCTTTGCTTCAAGAGGTGGTTTTACAGGAAGGGGAACAACACACACTGGGGCCTGTTGGGTGGAGGGAGAGCATCAGGAAAAATAGCTAATGCATCCTGGGCTTAATACCTGGGCGATGGGTTGGTAGGTGCAGCAAATAACCATGACACACATTTACCTATGTAACAAACCACACATCCTGCACAAATACCCCAGGACTTAAAAAAAAAAAAAAAAAAAAAAAGGATGCGTTTAAGATGGAAATAGAGTTAAAAGGAGGTAGACCTGGGCTTAGTCTTAGCATGATAGACATATACAGGGCAGGAAGGCAGCATTATATTTTGGATAGCTTCTGAATAGACAAAAAATGTAGCTTCCTGGGTATTCCCACTGGACACAGTCTGGGAGTTGGGGCCTATGAGAATGTATCAGTGCATGACTGATACCATAGGTAAGCTCTTTAGCCATCTTTTTGAACAGCTAATCTTTCAGCCTCCTGTCTTTGGGTATCCATTGTCATGGGCAGCCAAATCCTTGGTTCCTCTCATCTACCCATCTTAAACTTGGGAATCCATATTACCTGTGTTCACCTTGTACTGTAGCATGAGGCTGGCAAAGATAGGAAAAAGGAGCTTCATGGTTTGGTGCCAGAGAGGAAGCCTTGGATCTGGGTTGATGCTCCTGAGCTCCAGCCTTTATTGGCCTCTTCATGGCCTTATGCCATGAGCAGTGAAGTGCAGCCAAAGCAGGTTTGTGTGCTGCTCGCAGTAGTTGTGTTTTTTCTGACTCTGTTTGAAAACACCCTTTCTTGAACACCTCTATGCCACAAATTCCTTGCTCTTGATCCTGGAGGAAAACATAAGATAGGTAAGATAAGAAAGAAAGAGCAAACCCTTTGCATGTCTCTCTCTTTTGCTTTTTTGCAATGGAGTCTCACTCTGTCACCCAGGCTGGAGTGCAGTGGCATGATCTCGGCTCACTGCAACCTCCGCCTCCCAGGTTCAGGCAATTCTCCTGCCTCAGCCTCCCGAGTAGAGTATCTGGGACTACAGGCATGCACCATTAACTTTTGTATTTTTAGTAGAGACGGGGTTTCACCATGTTGGCCAGGCTGGTCTCAAACTCCTGACCTCAAGTGATCCGCCCACCTTGGCCTCCCAAAGTGCTGGGGTTACAGGCGTGAGCCACTGCACCCAGTCGCATGTCTCTTTCTTAATGTTGGAGTAGGATAAGAGTTAGATATTTGATTCACTGATTGTCAGCCCAGTTATGCTAAGGTTGGCACTTAGTGCATGAGAATTAGAAGAGCTAGAGGAGAGTGAAGATTCTGCCTTGTTTGTACTGGTATGTCCAGTGGCCAGCATGGGTATTGGATCAACATACAAAGTCAGTACGTTTGTTAAACAAGTTTGTGGGAGACAGCTCTTGGTATATCTTTAACTTTTGAGTTTACAGTGATTCCCACATCCTTTTAAAGTAGCAATTAAAAAAACCTTTTTATTTATTTATTTATTTTTTATTATTACACTTTAGGTTTTAGGGTACATGTGCACAATGTGCAGGTTTGTTACATATGTATCCATGTGCCATGTTGATTTCCTGCACTCATTAACTCGTCATTTAGCATTAGGTATATCTCCTAATGCTGTCCCTCCACCCTCCCCCAACCCCACAACAGTCCCTGGAGTGTGATGTTCCCCTTCCTGTGTCCATGAGTTCTCATTGTTCAATTCCCACCTATGAGTGAGAACATGCGGTGTTTGGTTTTTTGTCCTTGCGATAGTTTACTGAGAATGATGGTTTCCAGTCTCATCCATGTCCCTACAAAGGACATGAACTCATCATTTTTTGTGGCTGCATAGTATTCCATGGTGTATATGTGCCACATTTTCTTAATCCAGTCTATCGTTGTTGGACATTTGGGTTGGTTCCAACACTTTGCTATTGTGAATAGTGCCGCAATAAACATACGTGTGCATGTATCTTTATAGCAGCATGATTTATAGTCCTTTGGGTATATACCCAGTAATGGGATGGCTGGGTCAAATGGTATTTCTAGTTCTAGATCCCTGAGGAATCGCCACACTGACTTCCACAGTGGTTGAACTAGTTTACAGTCCCACCAACAGTGTAAAAGTGTTCCTATTTCTCCACATCCTCTCCAGCACCTGTTGTTTCCTGATTTTTTAATGATGGCCATTCTAACTGGTGTGAGATGGTATCTCACTGTGGTTTTGATTTGCATTTCTCTGATGGCCAGTGATGATGAGCATTTCTTCATGTGTTTTTTGGCTGCATAAATGTCTTCTTTTGAGAAGTGTCTGTTCGTGTCCTTTGCCCACTTTTTGATGGGGTTGTTTGTTTTTTTCTTGTAAATTTGTTTGAGTTCATTGTAGATTCTGGATATTAGCCCTTTGTCAGAAGAGTAGGTTGCAAAAATTTTCTCCCATTCTGTAGGTTGTCTGTTCACTCTGACGGTAGTTTCTTTTGCTGTGGAGAAGCTCTTTAGTTTAATTAGATCCCATTTGTCAATTTTGGCTTTTGTTGCCATTGCTTTTGGTGTTTTAGACATGAAGTCCTTGCCCACGCCTATGTCCTGAATGGTATTGCCTAGGTTTCCTTGTAGGATTTTAATGGTTTTAGGTCTAACATTTAAGTCTTTAATCCATCTTGAATTAATTTTTGTATAAGGTGTAAGGAAGGGATCCAGTTTCAGCTTTCTACATATGGCTAGCCAGTTTTCCCAGCACCATTTATTAAATAGGGAATCCTTATCCCATTTCTTGTTTTTGTCAGGTTTGTCAAAGATCAGATAGTTGTAGATATGCGGCATCATTTCTGAGGGCTCTGTTCTATTCCGTTGATCTATGTCTCTGTTGTGGTACTAGTACCATGCTGTTTTGGTTACTGTAGCCTTGTAGTATAGTTTGAAGTCAGGTAGCGTGATGCCTCCAGCTTTGTTCTTTTGGCTTAGGATTGACTTGGCAATGCGGGCTCTTTTCTGGTTCCATATGAACTTTAAAGTAGTTTTTTCCAATTCTGTGAAGAAAGTCATTGGTAGCTTGATGGGGATGGCATTGAATCTATAAATTACCTTGGGCAGTATGGCCATTTTCATGATATTGATTCTTCCAACCCATGAGCATGGAATGTTCTTCCATTTGTTTGTATCCTCTTTTATTTCATTGAGCAGTGGTTTGTAGTTCTCCTTGAAGAGGTCCTTCACATCCCTTGTAAGTTGGATTCCTAGGTATTTTATTCTCTTTGAAGCAATTGTGAATGGGAGTTCACTCACGATTTGGCTCTCTGTTTTGTCTGTGATTGGTGTACAAGAATGCTTGTGATTTTTGTACATTGATTTTGTATCCTGAGACTTTGCTGAAGTTGCTAATCAGCTTAAGGAGATTTTGGGCTGAGACAATGGGGTTTTCTAGATATACAATCATGTCATCTGCAAACAGGGACAATTTGACTTCCTCTTTTCCTAATGGAATACCCTTTATTTCCTTCTCCTGCCTGATTGCTCTGGCCAGAACTTCCAGCACTATGTTGAATAGGAGCGGTGAGAGAGGGCATCCCTGTCTTGTGCCAGTTTTCAGAGGGAATGCTTCCAGTTTTTGCCCATTCAGTATGATATTGGCTGTGGGTTTGTCATAGATAGCTCTTATTATTTTGAGATACGTCCCATCAATACCTAATTTATTGAGAGTTTTTAGCATGAAGGGTTGTTGAATTTTGTCAAAGGCCTTTTCGGCATCTATTGAGATAATCATGTGGTTTTTGTCTTTGGTTCTGTTTATATGCTGGATTACATTTATTGATTTGTGTATGTTGAACCAGCCTTGCATCCCAGGGATGAAGCCCACTTGATTATGGTGGATAAGCTTTTTGATGTGCTGCTGGATTCGGTTTGCCAGTATTTTATTGAGGATTTTTGCATCAATGTTCATCAAGGATATTGGTCTGAAATTCTCTTTTTTGGTTATGTCTCTGCCAGGCTTTGGTATCAGGACGATGCTGGCTTCATAAAATGTGTTAGGGAGGATTCCCTCTTTTTCTATTGATTGGAATAGTTTCAGAAGGAATGGTACCAGTTCCTCCTTGTACCTCTGGTAGAATTCGGCTGTGAATCCATCAGGTCCTGGACTCTTTTTGGTTGGTAAGCTATTGATTATTGCCACAATTTCAGAACCTGTTATTGGTCTATTCAGAGATTCAACTTCTTCCTGGTTTAGTCTTGGGAGGGTGTATTTGTCGAGGAATTTATCCATTTCTTCTAGATTTTCTAGTTTATTTGCATAGAGGTGTTTGTAGTATTCTCTGATGGTAGATTGTATTTCTGTGGGATCGGTGGTGATATCCCCTTTTTCATTTTTTATTGCATCTATTTGATTCTTCTCTCTTTTCTTCTTTATTGGTCTTGCTAGTGGTCTATCAATTTTGTTGATCTTTCAAAAAAACAGCTCCTGGATTCATTAATTTTTTGAAGGGCTTTTTGTGTCTCTATTTCCTTCAGTTCTGCTCTGATTTTAGTTATTTCTAGCCTTCTGCTAGCTTTTGAATGTGTTTGCTCTTGCTTTTCTAGTTCTTTTAATTGTGATGTTAGGGTGTCAATTTTGGATCTTTCCTGCTTTCTCTTGTGGGCATTTAGTGCTATAAATTTCCCTCTACACACTGCTTTGAACGTGTCCCAGAGATTCTGGTATGTTGTGTCTTTGTTCTCGTTGGTTTCAAAGAACATCTTTATTTCTGCCTTCATTTCATTATGAACCCAATAGTCATTCAGGAGCAGGTTGTTCAGTTTTCATGTAGTTGAGCGGTTTTGAGTGAGTTTCTTAATCCTGAGTTCTAGTTTGATTGCACTGTGGTCTGAGAGACAGTTTGTTATAATTTCTGTTCTTTTACATTTGCTGAGGAGAGCTTTACTTCCAACTATGTGGTCAATTTTGGAATAGGTGTGGTGTGGTGCTGAAAAAAATGTATATTCTGTTGATTTGGGGTGGAGAGTTCTGTAGATGTCTATTAGGTCCACTTTGTGTAGAGCTGAGTTCAATTCCTGGATATCCTTGTTAACTTTCTGTCTCGTTGATCTGTCTAATGTTGACAGTGGGGTGTTAAAATCTCCCATTATTATTGTGTGGGAGTTTAAGTCCCTTTGTAGGTCACTCAGGACTTGCTTTATGAATCTGGGTGCTCCTGTGTTGGGTGCATATATATTTAGGATAGTTAGCTCTTCTTGTTGAATTGATCCCTTTACCATTATGTAATGGCCTTGTCTCTTTTGATCTTTGTTGGTTTAAAGTCTATTTTATCAGAGACTAGGATTGCAACCCCTGCCTTTTTTTGTTTTCCATTTGCTTGATAGATCTTCCTCCATCCCTTTATTTTGAGTCTGTGTGTGTCTCTGCACGTGAGATGTGTTTCCTGAATACAGCACACTGATGGGTCCTGACTCCTTATTCAGTTTGCCAGTCTGTGTCTTTTAATTGGAGCATTTAGCCCATTTACATTTAACGTTAATATTGTTATGTGTGAATCTGATCCTGTCATTATGATGTTAGTTGGTTATTTTGCTCGTTAGTTGATGCAGTTTCTTCCTAGCCTCGATGGTCTTTACAATTTGGCATGTTTTTGCAGTGGCTGGTAGCTGTTGTTCTTTTCCATGTTTAGTGCTTCCTTCAGGAGCTCTTTTAGGGCAGGCCTGGTGGTGACAAAATCACTCAGTGTTTGCTTGCCTGTAAAGTATTTTATTTCTCCTTCACTTATGAAGCTTAGTTTGGCTGGATATGAAATTCTGGGTTGAAAATTCTTTTCTTTAAGAATGTTGAATATCGGCCCCCACTCTCTTCTGGCTTGTAGAGTTTCTGCCGAGAGATCAGCTGTTAGTCTGATGGGCTTCCCTTTGTGGGTAATCCGACCTTTCTCTCTGGCTGCCCTTAACATTTTTTCCTTCATTTCAACTTTGGTGAATCTGACAATTATGTGTCTTGGAGTTGCTCTTCTCGAGGAGTATCTTTGTGGCATTCTCTGTATTTCCTGAATCTGAACGTTGGCCTGCCTTGCTAGATTGGGGAAGTTCTCCTGGATAATATCTTGCAGAGTGTTTTCCAACTTGGTTCCATTCTCCCCGTCATTTTCAGGTACACCAATCAGACGTAGGTTTGGTCTTTTCACATAGTCCCAAATTTCTTGGAGGCTTTGTTCATTTCTTTTTATTCTTTTTTCTCTAAACTTCCCTTCTTGCTTCATTTCATTCATTTCATCTTCCATCAGTGATACCCTTTCTTCCAGTTGATTGCATCTGCTACTGAGGCTTCTGCAATCTTCGCGTAGTTCTCGAAACTTGGCTTTCAGCTCCATCAGCTCCTTTAAGCCCTTCTCTCCATTGGTTATTCTAGTTATCCATTCTTCTCATTTTTTTTCAAAGTTTTTAACTTCTTTGCTATTGTTTTGAATCTCCACCCGTAGCTCAGAGTAGTTTGATTGTCGGAAGCCTTCTTCTCTCAACTCGTCAAAGTCATCCTCCATCCAGCTTTGTTCCATTGCTGGTGAGGAACTGCGTTCCTTTGAAGGAGGAGAGGTGCTCTGCTTTTTAGAGTTTCCAGTTTTTCTGCTCTGTTTTTTCCCCATCTTTGTAGTTTTATCTACTTTTTGTCTTTGATGATGGTGATGTACAGATGGGTTTTTGGTGTGGATGTCCTTTCTGTTTGTTAGTTTTCCTTCTACCAGACAGGACCCTCAGCTGCAGGTCTGTTGGAGTTTACTAGAGGTCCACTCCAGATCCTGTTTGGCTGGGTGTCAGCAGCGGTGGCTGCAGAACAGCGGATTTTCGTGAGACCACAAATTCAGCTGTCTGATAGTTCCTCTGGAAGTTTTGTCTCAGAGGAGTACCCGGCCAAATGAGGTGACAGTTTGTCCCTACTGGGGGGGTGCCTCCCAGTTAGGCTGCTCAGGGGTGAGGGACCCACTTTAGGAGGCAGTCTGTCCGTTCTCAGATCTCCAGCTGCGTGCTGGGAGAACCACTGCTCTCTTGAAAGCTGTCAGTCAGACAGGGACATTTAAGTCTGTGGAGGTTCCTGCTGACTTTTTGTTTGTCTGTGCCCTGCCCCCAGAGGTGGAGCCTACAGAGGCAGGCAGGCCTCCTTGAGCTGTGGTGGGCTCCACCCAGTTCGAGCTTCCTGGCTGCTTTGTTTACCTAAGGAAGCCTGGGCAATGGCGGGCATCCCTCCCCCAGCCTCGCTGCCACCTTGCAGTTTGATCTCAGACTGCTGTGCTAGCAATCAGCGAGACTCTGTGGGCATAGGACCCTCCGAGCCAGGTGCGGGACACAATCTCCTAGTGTGCCGTTTTCAGGCCTGTTGGAAAAGCGCAGTATTAGGGTGGGACTGACCTGATATTCCAGGTGCCATCTGTTACCCCTTTCTTTGACTAGGAAAGGGAACTCCCTGAACCCTTGCGCTTCCCGAGTGAGGCAATGCCTTGCCCTGCTTCGGCTCGCGCACAGTGCGCTTCACCGACTGTCATGCACCCACTGTTTGGCACTCCCTAGTGAGATGAAACCGGTACCTCAAACAGAAATGCAGAAATCACCCGTCTTCTGTGTCCCTCAGGCTGGGAGCTGTAGACCGGAGCTGTTCCTATTCGGCCATCTTGGCTCCACCCCTACCAAAAAAACCTTTTTTAACTTATCCGGTATATGTGCAGGATATGCTGGTTTGTTTCATAGGTAAATGTGTGTCATGGGGGTTGGTTGTAGAGATTATTTCAAACCCAGCTATTAAGCCTAGTGTCCATTGGTTATTTTTCCTGATCCTCTCCCTCCTCCCACCTTCCACTCTCCAGTAAGCTCCAATGTGTGTTGTTCCCCTCTGTGTGTCCATGTGTTCTCATCTTTAGCTCCCACCTATAAGTGAGAACATGCAGTATTTGGTTTTCTGTTTCTGCCTTAGTTTGCTAAGGATAATGGCCTCCAACTCCATCCATGCCCCTGCAAAGGACACAATCTCATTCTTTTTTATGGCTGCATAGTATTCCGTGGTATATATGTACCACATTTTCTTTATCCATTCTTTATCCAAATGGCCAAATGATGGGCATTTGGGCTGATTCTATGTCTTTGTTATTGCGAATAGTGCTGCAATGAACATATGCATGCATGTGTCTTTATATTCCTTTGGGCATATACCCAGTAATAGGATTGCTAGGTCAAATGGTATTTCTGACTTTAGGTTTTTGAGGGATTGCCACGCTATCTTCCACAATGGTTGAAATAATTAAAAGCAGCAATTTTTATAGTGTACTGCTCGGATTCCTTGGTCATAGCTGATTGATCCAGGTGTAACAGTAGAACTATGCCTACCAATCAGATGCTTTCCCCTGCTAATTTGGGACATTTCCTAAGAAACTCAGATATTGAAGCTCATTGGCTCTGAATATTATTAATTGTTCAAGTTTCAAGAGTTTCCCTGGTTCCTTGCCTTCCTGAAATTCATGTCTTCTTAGGATTTCATTAGCTACTATAGTATCCAATGACTTCTCGGTTTTGTTTAAATTAAACTGCTATTTTTTAAAACAATAAAAGCAAATCTTCTTATGAACTTTCACTTTATGAAATGTATATTTTACTTCTATGAACAAAAATAATCAAGCTTAGGCATATTTAGTTACTACTTGTCAATATCAAGAGATGGAATTAACAGCCCTTTGGAATCAGTTAATCCTGAATATCACATATTAATTGGTTTCTGGTGTTTTAGGATGCATTGACATAACTTTATTCACCTCATTGTGTCTTGCTAGTCCCAACGTAATAAGAATATGGAAAGTACTGGTACAAAGAGAAGCACAGTTATTATGGAACAAAAAGTTGAGTTAATAAGAATTGGAAAGTTATGAAAAATTAAGTATGTTACATGTATATATATTAAGTATGTTACATGTATGGAATGAATCTATCAACAGTGTAGCATAATTTTGTAAAAAGACAAATTATTCACATGTGCAAGGTGTTGCATTTATGTGTATCAGTTGGGAAATGAAAAACACTAGCTATTTTCAACAGAAATATTTTTAATACTCAGAATTATGTGCTTATAAACTCTCTACAGAAGCTGACTGTGGGCTTGGTCTCCCAGAATGACTTCCAGAACTTCCCAGCAAACTGGCCCAGCAGAGAATCTGCTAGTTCTTTCGTAATCAGGAAAGTAGGGTAACAGGATCCCATGATTAGACATGTTGGACTTCAAGAACACACCACGGTAGCTATAATATAAGAGCAAGGATATTTTTCTGCTGCCTCTACAACTGTCTGTTGAAACCCATAGAGCTAGGGATCAGACATTGGAATGTACCAGAAAAACTCAACTGAGTTTAAATATTTAATTTCCCTAACAATTTAGAACTGTCAAATTTTCAATTTCTTCCTGGATCACATCAAGTAATGTTTATTTCTTCTAAATTTGATTTTTGGCATAAAGTCACTCACAATGTGTCCTTTGATCTCTTTACTATCTATATAGTTTGTAGTGATGGCTACGTGTTTTATTCTTCATATGGATAATGTGTTTTCAGTTTTTTCTTTGTTATTCCTATAGTGAATTAATTAATTGGTCTTTTCAAAATCAGCTTTTGGTTTTATTGATTCTATGTTTGATTTTTATTTAATTATATTTTATTTTAAATATTATGAAAATTAAAAAATATTTAATTATTTTCTCCTCTCAGCTTTATCTTCCTTTCTTTGAACTTCTTTGGATAAAATTTCATTATTTGAATAAAATTTCATTTTATTCTGTTATTATTTTCTAACTTATTATTTGTGTTGTTATCTCAGACATTTTCAGCTTTTCTTCAGTATAACCAAGTGGGTAAGACTCTAATTTTCCCTTTATATGCAGCTTTAGCTGGACTTCATAAGTTTTTATTTGTAGTGTTTCGTTATCATAATCATTCACTTAAAAATAAACACTTCAATTTCCACTGTGTCATCTTTTCTGATATATGAATTAGTTTGAACCTTGCTATTCACAGTGTGGTGGAAAGACCAGAAGCATCAACACTTCCGGAGAGCTTGTCAGAAACGCAGGATTTCAATTCATCTCAGAATGAGTCAATCAAAATCTGCATTTTAGGAAGACCCTCAGGTGATTTGTATGCACTTTAATATCTGAGAAACATTGGTTGAGAAATGTGTTTCTTATCTGAGCATGTGGGCACATTTTAGTTATGAGGGAACTTCAAAAAGTTTGTGGAAGATGACATTAAAATAGAAAAATATAAAGATATAAACTATTTCTCAACATAAGCTCCATCAAGTTCAAGACACTTTTGTAAGCAATGGTACCAGCCACTTAGTCTATCCCTGAAGGACTGAGCTTCCTGGGAATTTAACCACATCAGTGTTCTTTTACATTATTAACTGCAGAAAAATTGGCGCCCTTTAAAGATTTTTTTTTAAGATTAGAAGATGAAAAGAAGTCAAAAGGAGCCATATCAGGATGGCAATGTGGATGCCTAATGACTTTCCATCAAAACTCTTGAAAAATTGCCCTTGTTTGACGAGAGGAATGAGCAGGAGCATTGTCATGTTGGAGAAGGACTCTCTGCTGAAGTTTTCCTGGGTATTTTTCAGCTAAAGCTTTGGCTAACTTTCTCAAAACACTGTCATAATAAGCAGATGTTATTGTTCTTTGGCCCTCCAGAAAGTCAACAAGCAAAATGCCTTGTGCACCCCCAAAAATTATTGACATGACTTTTGCTCTGAACTGGTCAGCTTTTGCTTGGACTGGATCACTTCCATCTCTTTGCTTTGATTTTGCTTTGTCTTCAGGGTCATACTGGTAAAGCCATATTCCAACTTTTGTTACAGTGCTTTGAATAAATGCTTCGGGATCTTGATCCCACTTGTTTAAAGTTTCATTGAAAGCTGTGCTCTTGTTTGTAGCTGATTTTGGCACAATGGTTTTGGCACCCATCAAGTGGAAAGTTTGTTCTTTAATTTTTTAGTCGGATTTCCATTAACTGAACCAACTGAGAAGTCTATGATGTTGACAACTGTTTTTACTGTTAATTATCAGTGCTTTTCAACTGGGGCATGAACAAGATTAATTTTTTCCTCCCAAACTGATGTGGATGGTCTGCTGCTGGTGGCTTCATCTTAAATATTATCTCATCCCTTATTAAAATGAGTTATCCATTTGCAAACTGCTGACTTCCTTGGGGCATCGTCCCATAGACTTTTTGTAAAGCATCAATGATTTCATCATTCTTCTACCCAAGCTTCACTGTACATTTGATGTTTGTTCTTGCTTCAATTTTAGCAGAATTCATGTTGCTCTGATAGGGGCTCTTTTCAGACTGATGTCTTATCTTTTTTAGTGTCTCAAGCTAGATCTTGTTCAAACATTTTATAACCAGTTAGTATTAGTTTATTTTGGTGCAAAACATTTTGAAATTCTTGCATGTTTTTTTCATAATATACATTTTCTTGAACTTTTTGTTATTGATTTCTAAATAATTTCTATATTGGGGAAGGGAATAACATACGGCATAATTTTTGATACTGAGACTGCTTTATTGATCATTTTTTCTACTTTTTTGACATACACATTTATTGCTATAAAATTCCCTCTTTGTACTGCTTTTGCTGTATCCCATAGGTTTTGGAATGTTGTATTTCCATTTTCATTTGTTTCAAGAAATTTTAAAATTTCTGTTTTAATTTCTTCAATGACCCAATGGTCATTCAGGATTATATTTTTTAATTTCCATGTGTTTGTATAGTGTTCAAAGTTCCTCTTGTTATTGATTTCTACTTTTATTCCACTGTGGTCATAAAAGATACTTGATATGATTTTAATTATTTGGATTCTTTTGAGACCTGTTTTGTGGCCTAACAAGTGCTTTATCTTTGAGAATGTTCATGTAGTGAGGAAGATAACGTGTACTCCGTGGCTGTTGGATGAAATGTTCTATAAATGTCTGTTAGGTCCATTTGGTTTATAGTGCAGACTAAGTCTGATATTTCTTTGTGGATTTTGTGTCTTGATGATCTGTCCAATGCTGAAAGTGGGGTGTTAGTGTCCCTAACTATTATTGTTTTGGGGTCTACCTCTCTCTTTAGAACTAATAATTTTTGCTTTATATATCTGTGTTCCCTAGTGTTGGGTGCATATATATTTATAATTGTTATATTATCTTGCAAAAATTGACTCCTTTATTATTATACAATGACCTTCGTCTCTTTTTACAGTTTTGTCTTGAAAGCCATTTTTATCTGATATAAGCATAATTACTTCTCTTCTTTTTTGGTTTCTATTTGCATAGAATTTCTTTTTTCATTCCTTTATATTCAGTCTATGAGTTTCTTTATAGGTGAAGTGAGTTTCTTATAGGCAGCAGGTAGTTGGGTCTTGCTGTTTTATCCATTCAACCACTCTATGTCTTTTGATTGGAGACTTTAGTCCATTTACATTCAATGTTCTTATTAATAGGTAAGGACTTACAACTGCCATTTAAAAATTTATCTTCTGGTTGCTTCATCGGTCCTCTTTTTCCTTCCTTCCTTCCTTCCCTCCCTCCCTCCTTCCTTCCCTCCTTCCCTCCCTTTCCTCCCTCCCTCCTCTCTCCCTCCTTTTCTCCTCTCTCCCTCCTTTTCTCCTCTCTCCTTCCCTCCTCCCTCACTCCTTCCCTCCCTCCCTCACTCCTTCCCTCCCTCCCCACTCCTTCCCTCCTCCCTCACTCCTTCCCTCCTTGCCTCCCTCCCTTACTCCTTCCCTCCCTTCCCTGCTCCCTGCCTCCCTCCCTCCCTTCCTTCCTTCCATCTTTCTTTGTGTAAAGTTCACTTTGTGTGGTAGTATGTTTTAATTTCTTGCGTATTTGTTACAGGTCTTTGTTTTGTAGTTACCATGAAGCTTGCAAATAACATCTTATAACCACTTATTTTAAACTGATGACAACTTAATTCTGATTAAAAAGAAAACAGACTAACAAGCAAAGAGACAACTAAACCACTCTACACTTTACCTTCATCCTCTCTGCTTTTTGATTTTTATTGTCTCTATATCTTTTTATATTATCTCTTAAAAAGTTGTTGTCATTATTATTTTTGATTAGTTTGTCTTTTAGTCTTTCTACTAAAGATATGAGCGGTTCATATGCCACAATTACAGTGTTAGAGTATTTGTATTTGTCTGTGTACTTACTATCACCAGTGAGTTTATACCTTCAGATGATTTCTTGTTGTTCGTTAATGTCCTTTTATTTCAGGTTGGAGAACTCCCATGGGCATTTCTTGTAAGACAGATCTGGTATTGATGAAATTCCTCAGCTTTTGTTTGTCTGGGAGACTATTTTTCCTTCATGTTTAGAGGATAATTTTGCTGGAGATAATATTCTAGGTTGAAGGTTGGTTTTCCTTCAGCAGTTTTCATGTTTTCCCACTCCCTCCTGGCCTGTAAAGTTGCTGTTGAAAAGTCTGCTGCTAGATGTATTGGAGTTCCTTTATATGTTATTTGCCTCTTTTCTCTTGGTGCTTTTAGGATCCTTTCTTTATCTTTGATCTTTGAAAGCTTGATTATTATAAGCCTTGAGGTAGTCTTATTTGGGTTGAATCTGCTTGGTGTTTTTTGACCTTCTTGTACCTGGATGTTTATATCTTTCTTGAGGTTTGGAAGGTTGTTTGTTATTATTTCTCTGATCTTTCTACCCTGATCTCTCAAAATGTTCCATGTGCTGAGGAAAAGATCTCTCTATTTACCCTGTTCTCTCCCTCTACATCCTCTTTAAGACCAATAACTCTTGGATTTACCCTTTTGAGGCTATTCTCTATATTTTGTAGGCATACTTTATTCTTTTTTAATTCTTTTTTTGGCTTCGTGTATTTTCGGATAGCCTGTCTTCAGTTCTCACCAGTTCCTTCTACTGCTTGATCAATTCTGCGGTTGAAAGACTCTTATGCATTTTTCACTTTGACAATCAAACTTTTCAGCGCCAGAATTTCTGCTTGATTTTTTTAGAAATTACTTCAATTTCTTTGTGAAACTTCTCTGATGTAATTCTGAATTCTTTCTCTGTGTTGTCTTGAAGTTTGTTGAGCTTCATCAAGACAGCTATTTTGAATTATTTATCTAAAAAGTCACATGTCTCCATCCTTCTCAGATTGGTCACTGATGCCTTATTTAGTTCATTTGATGAGGTCATATTTCCCTGGATGTTCTTAACTCTTGAAGATGGTTGTTGATGTCTGGGCATTGAAGATTTAGATACATATTGTAGCCTTCACAATCTGGGCTTGTTTGCACCCATCCTTCCTGGGAAGGCTTTTCAGGTATTTGAAGGAGATTGAGTGTTGTGATTTGAGCCTGTGGTTATTGAAGCTGTATCAGCACTAGAGGGTGCCCTAAGCTCAGAAACACTGCAACTCTTGCTGAGTCCTAGAGGAACCACCTTAGTGTGCTGGGGTTAAAATTTGGCCAAATTCCCTGGGTTACCAGGCAGAGTTTATTCTTCTCTTCCCTCATTTACCCCCAAACAAAAGGAGTCTCTCTCTCTCTCTCTCTCTCTCTCTCTCTCTCTCTCGGTGCCGGGCTGCTTGGAGTTGGGGGAAGGGCAAGTCCAGTGGCCACCACAGCTGGCACCGTGCTGGGTTACTTTTGATACTTTACTGTGGCTGAGCTGGTACCCAAGTTGCAAGGCAAAGCCCTCTGTACTCTTCCCTCTTCTTCCCCCAAGTGGAAGGAATCTATCCCTAAGCTGCATTGCCTAGAGTTGGGGGAGAGGTGACATAGGCAATCCTTAGCCACCACAGCTGGTTTTGCACTGGTTGTGAGCACCCCAAGTTCACTGCTGCTGAGAAAGGTCCACACTGTTGTTTACCTGCCCCTTCCAGCTCTAACTCTATTGCTTTGGGGTAGAGATATTAGACATTGTTTCCAGGATTAGATGTCTGGGATATCAGTTGGAAACTGATTATGTACAGTATAATGTATACAGTGTTCAAATAATTTCAGAGACAAGCAGCAATGTTTTTAATTATAGGCATCTATTTCTCTTTAATTATTGTAGCAGATGTCCTTGCAAGTTTGCTCTTTCATCCCAGCATTTTTGAATGAATAGCATTCCTGCAAAAAGGAAGGAGAGAAAATTCGGTGTAGATTAGTGTCTTAAGATGAAGACAGAAGTCACTGAAGTATGAAAGGGAGAGAAGGGAAAAGCTGCTGTCCATGAATTTCTAGCCTTTTGGAATATTGATGGAAGCCCTGGGGAAAATCAAAGAGATTCTACACACTTGCCTCCATTCCATATCCAAGACTAGAACCCCAAATTATTCAGCCCCTCTTGTCCCAACATCAACCTCCCTATATATAGGGAGTTGATTAAAGAGCATTTCTTGATTAAGAAGGGATTTGGACTCCAGATTCTCCCTGTCATTCCCATGACTGGCAAGAGGTGATAATAAATCAGCCTTCTAAATAAGTGAAAAAAAAAATACAGTCAAACACAGTGGCTCATGCCTGTAATCCCAGCACTTTGGGAGGCCAAGATGGGTGGATCACCTGAGGTCAGGAGTTCGAGACCAGCCTGGCCAACATGATGAAACCCGTCTCTACTAAAAATACAAAAAAATTAGCTGGGCATGGTGGTGGGCGCCTGTAATCCCAGCTACTTGGGAGGCTGAAGCAGGAGAATTACTTGAACCCAGGAGGTGGAGGTTGCAGTGAACCGAGATCGTGCCACTGCACTTCAGCCTGGGCAACAAGAGTGAAACTCTATCTCAAAAAATAAATAAATAAAAACAGGCAACAGGATTTTTGGATTTTTGCATTTCAAGAGTTCAGCATTTTGTTTTACTTTATGCAGTTTTGTCTTCTATCTCTTGCAGTCTTTGATCATACTGGTGTTTCTTTTTTCTCTTAAGGATAATTTCCTTTGATTTTTTAGGATGTGTTTTCCTTTTGCATCTCCCTCTCTTGTAGGCATTCTTCAAATTTTAGTCTCCTCAGAATGTTATTTTATAAGTGATTACCTGTTATTGCTCAACATTATTAATCTTTCAGTTCATTCAGCAGATATCTATTGAACATCAGATACTATGATCAATACTATGTGTCAACTGCTGTCTGTGTACTGAGGATATTACAGTAAATAAAACATATAAAAATTCTTGACTTAATGGAGTTACTTTGTATCTTCCCTCTATAAGAATGAGCTGTGCATCTCTATTGATAAACACAGTTTCCTCAGCTTCAGTCTTGTAATTCAGCAACCTGCTGGCTTTCTGTATCAAAACGTCTTACTTCTGCCTCAAAATATTTAAAACAGAGTAAATTTAAAACAGAGTATATATATACATATACATATATATACATATACATATATACATATACATATATACACATATATACATATACATATACATACATATACATATATACATATACACATATACATACACATACACATACATATATACACATATATACATATACATACACATATATACATATACATATATGTATACGAATACATATACATGTATGTATACGATATATACGTATACATATACATGTATATGTGTATACGATATATATGTATACATATACATATACATGTATATATCTATACATATTTAAGAGGCACTGTGTTGCTCAGGTTGGAGTGCGGTGGCTATTCACAGGATTGAACATAGTGCAGTACAGCCTTGAACTCTTGGGCTTAAGTGATCCTCCTGACTCTGCCTCCCAAATAGCTGGGACTACAGCTGTGCACCATGGCACCTAGCACTGGATAACCTTTTATGATATTTATAATATGCTGCTTCACAACAACTAAGGTAGCAAGGAAACCTGGCATAATGGTCTCTGTGTTACAGATAAGGAAAGTGAACAAAAGAATATAAATAGCTTTTTCAGGGCTGGGTGATTTCCCAGAATAAAACCCAGCTCACTCTTACCCCATATCACTCCATATCAAATGTTCTGAATATCATGGTTCTTGTCCTCTGCAATGAGCTGTACTTCTGCTCTTTCCTTTCTATTCTCATGACTATACCCCAAACTCAACCTATGCTTTTAAACTTCATAGTTGTCCACGTGAGCTTTATTCAAAGGCTGAAGACAGCATGAACTCAGTCTTTGAAAATCCAGTGCCCTGGAACAAATGGAATGTGGATGTGTGTGGCCCTTCCCCACATGCAACAGATAGGGAGCCCTTTTGAAATTCACAGGACGTTTCTTCAGAACAAGTTAAAGACCTTCTTTTTTTAAAAGCAAGGGAAAATTCAATGAAGTAGGACCTTTGTTGTAACAAAAAGTAGAGATGGAAATAAAAATATAATAACATAGAGTTGGCTGATCTTTCATGACGGCTATTTCAAGGTGGTAAAGGCAGGTTGAGACACCAGGACAGTTGCTGGCATTAGAGGAGACGCTGTAGGAATAATACAGGTTTTATCACTTAAGAGGCCTTGTCTGCTCATGGATTCTCCAGGCCTGGTTTCCACTTTAATTTACTTTAACCTTAGAACAAAATCTACTCAAGGGATTCAATAAAATTAATAATTTTTATACTTTGTCAAGTATATTCTTAAGAGTGGCATTTAAAAAAATTATAAGTGCTTGGTGATAAAGAATCCAACTTCTAATTACAGATTTGTGCCCCTGCTTTGATTTGTGGTAAGGCACTAGCTATTTTATCTGCATCAGTTTGCATTTTCAGAGCCAATGTCAATTTTGTGAAAAGGCAAAATATTATTATGAAACTAGTTATTTTAAAAATATTGTTATGAAGACAATTTTGACCTTGCAGACTCCTTCAAAGGGTTTTGGGGATACCTTGGCATATACAAACCATATGGAAAACCACTGGGTGAACACATTTAACTGATAGATATCTTGAGAAAATTTAGAGAGCTCTGACAGGAGTTCCAAGTAGAAGCTGAAAATAATGAGCAGAATTACCTTTTAGAGCTACCATTCTGGCTTAAACATAGAGGCTGCATCTGAGGGTGCATAGGAGTGGCAGTGGAACTGGGGAGAATGGAAGGGCTTTGAGTACAGAATACTCAGAACGATTGTGTGTAAAGCATGAGGGAGGGATCACAGAGGCGCTGTTCAACCTGCCTTTAATACTCTCTTTTCCATTTCCTCTCAGGCTAGCTCCTACTCACCTCTCATGTCTCTGCTTAATTGCAACTTTTAAGGGGAGTCTCTTTAATACCCTGGACTACTGTTGATCACTTAATTTTAACCTCCTATTTGTTTTATTCCTTCACTGAGTATTTATTGAGCATCTATTATGTGCCAGAAACTGTCTTAGGCGCTGGTAATAATCTATACCACAGAAAGTACCTGCCATCATGGAGCTTAACATTCAAGCGGGTTAAAATAATGAGTAAAGGCAGATATTGTTCTTGCCCTCATGGAGTTTTCAACTGAGTGCAGCACACAGGGAACCAAGTGGCTGCTGCTGAGGGCTTTGTGAAAACTGGAGATCATGAATTCAGGTGCCACTGATCTGCACAGCTGTGCACTTTTTCCCAGCACTGCTCATCAGCCTGAATTTGTTTGTGGAGAAGACAAACAGTTAGAAGGATCTGGGGTTGAACTTTTCACAGGTGGGTGCAGAAATTCTTTAAAAAATTTTAAAAATGGTATTGGGATTTGAGGATGCTGGCAAGGGAGTACTTGAAGTGATGAATCATGGGGTTGAGGCTGATAAAGAAAAGTGACGGAGGCTTTGGGAGGCCGAGGCGGGTGGATCACAAGGTCAGGAGATCAAGACCATCCTGGCTAACATGGTGAAACCTCATCTCTACTAAAAATACAAAAAAATTAGCCAGACGTGGTGGCAGGCACCTGTAGTCCCAGCTACTTGGGAGGCTGAGGCAGGAGAATGGTGTGAACCCGGGAGGTGGAGCTTGCAGTGAGCCGAGATCACACCACTGCACTCCAGCCTGGGTGACAGAGCAAGGCTCCGTCTCAAAAAAAAAAAAAAAAAAAAAAAAAAGAAAAGTGAAGAAGGAAGCATCTGGCAGATGCATGTTCTATAATAACAAAATAAGGGAGCTGAAAAGGTGCGTGGGTGTGATCAGAGAAGGTGATAGGAGTTCAGCGTTCATGTGTGGAGTGGGCATTGGTGATGACATGGTCAGCTCTATGGCCAGAAATCAGGAGTAGAATAACAGGTAAGTTATTGACATTAAGAAGGACAAATAACTGAACATTTGTAGAATTGGATAGCTTTTCCATATGGATGCTAAAGTCACCAACAATTAAGGCAATAATCAGAATAGATACATTCTAAACAAAGTGCCAAAGTCCTCAATAAATGGGGGGCCGCTTTTTAAAATATAACAGTAAAGATGGTTGAAGAGGCATTGAAAACAGCCGACTTGAGTCTTAACTAGTTGGGGATTTTACACTACAGAAGCAATGTTTTCAAAATAACATTGGGAAGGGAGGAAGATGCCATACCCCCCTTTTGGCCTTGAGTCATGCAGAGTGGGAAAATGAACAGCATCACCTTGAGAGTACAAGTTGATGGTGAATCTCTGAGGGAGAAACAGGATTAATTGAACACAGGGAGAAATGAAAAGTTAGATGAGGAGATTCTGGTTGTACAGGATTTAGTTACCTTTCGATGGGGTTTCAATTAGGGACAGTGGGAAAGTTTGGGAGGGAGGAAAGCAGTGGGAAATTGGTTTCTGTTGGCTGTAACATTTCCATATATATTTGTTTTAGCACTTCCCAAGAGAATAAAGATTAGTTGTGATAACTCCCTGTTACAGCTAATTTGAGTGGTTTTCCTTCCTGGCGTTTAGAAAGACTCAGGCTCATCAAGGCCATGAGAAGGTACCTCCTTTTTCTCTACCTACAGTTCCACCAAAACTCTTTATTTCTGCAGGTTGATAGACAAAATAAATTGATCATCTCCTCTGTCTTCTACAATGGACCAATGTTAGAGATTCCCTACCAGCCTTTCTCAATTGGGTTTCTGCAAGAAAATTAAATCCTAACAACCAAACACATCCACTGTGTTTGGATTAACTTATCTTCTAAGCACCTAGAATGGTATTCGTATGTATCATCTTTGGAAGAATTGGGAAAATAGTCACCTAAGTCATTTTCTATGTTCTGTGGTTCAAATGAGGAACACCAGTTGAGAAAGGCCCCTACAACACTGCCTCATCTAAGGAAGGCCAAGTCTATAGATGGTAAACTACAAGGTGGGATTGAGGGTGAGATTTAACATTCATAGATGGTCATATTTGCTCCCACCTATCACTACCTAGCCTCAGCTTTATTTCTTTAAAGAAGAAGGAAGCCACATCTTGATCTTTAGAGGTTTTATACACCAATGGAAACAATTGTGGGGAGGGAAGGAAAGGAATACAATTTTGGTGTCAGGCAGAATGGATTCAGTTTAGCTTACACTGCTGGTGCATTAATGATACCCTGGAAAAGTCACTTCATATCTTCTGGGCCTGAGTTTCCTAATTTCAAATTTGCTGGCAGCGACATCATGCCCAAAGTATTGTGCATCTTAAGTGTGATAATGTAAGTGGAAGTACTCAGCATATGATGGGTGCCAACAGATTATTAGCTCACTTTCATTTGATGCCTCCTTGCCTGACTCCTTTGTTCCATCCCTTCCTCCTGTCCCTATTGTTAGTCTTAGTAGGATTATTGTTCCCTGAAACAAAGCAAAGATTGAAGGAATTGTCTTGGCAAAGGTAGGTTACAGGACGAGATGATAAAAGGCCCTCAGGAGGAGGGTTTAGCAGCAATGTCACTTCCTCATTTGGGTTATATGACTCTAGGCTGATTTCTGTGATTGAGGTAGCCTGGAGTGGAAAGTACAACAAATTATTCAGGGGCCTCTAATTGCAACTGTGGCTGAACAGACTGATTGCACACTCCTTGTACCTGTGACTTATCTCTTCTAGTTCTATTAGAGGGTCCTTGCCCCAGGCACAGCATGTTCTGCAACCACTCTTGTCCACATTTCTGCCATGGTCCAGAGAGTAAAGCCTTAGGAGAGACTTCTTATCTCATCAGCTAAGATTGTGCAGCGTGCCTTATGCCTGTTACTGAGAATATGCATAGGTAATTGTGGGGTGGGGCAAAGAATATGCTCCTCCAGGTCCCCAGAGGAGAAAATATGTGTAAGTGTCAGAAACAAAATAGATTAATTTATAAAGCTATGTACTAGCAGCATAAACAGTGAAATATAAGTGACAGTTCTATTTGGGGACAAAGAACAATGAAGTTTTTGCATTGCTACAGCAAATATAGTATAATACAATACATATTAGCACTTTAATTGTGTAATTCAAAATTGGTCAAAGCCCTGATTACCTAGCTGCACGATTACTTGTTCATATAGATACTTGAATTACTTTGATATAAAATGTCTATTTTTGGCCAGGTGCTGTGGCTCACCTCTGTAATTCTAGCATTTTGGGAGGCCAAGGTGGGAGGATCACTTGAGGCCAAGAGTTTGAGACCAGTCTGAGGAACATAGTAAGACTCTGCCTCTAGAAAAAACTAGCCAGGCATAGTGCTGCGCACCTGTAGTCCCAGCTACTCAAGAGACTGAGGCAGGAGGACCACTTGAGCTCAGGAGGTCGGGGCTGCAGTTAGCTATGATTGTACCATTGCACTCCAGCCTGGGCAACAGAGTCAGACCCTGTGTCTTAAAAAAATGATTAAAATGAAAGGTCTTTTGTTGTTGAATGCTTGGATATATGCAACAGAAATTGCTGTGTTTTCTTTTTTGATGATTGCTATTTGTGTAACAAAATGGTTTTTACTCTCATACAGATAGTCCCCTATTTATGATGGTTGACATGATTTTTTGACTCTACGATGGTGTGAAAGCCATATGCATTCACTAGAAACCACACTTCAAGTACCCATACAACCATTCCATCTTTCACTTTCAATATAGTATTCAATAAATTACAGGAAATATTCAACCTTTTATTATAAAATAGTCTTTTTATTAGATGATTTTGCCCAACTATGTGCTCAAATAAATATTCTGAGCACATTTAAGGCAGGCTTGGCTAAGCTATGATGTTAGGTAGGTTCGTTGTATTAAATGAAGTTTTGACATATGATATTTTCAATTTATGGTGAGTTTATTGGGACACAACTCCCTCATAAGTTGAGGAGTATCTCTTTATCTTTTGGTGCCTATGTCATTCTGTAACAGACATTTGACCTTTATCTGCTCAGCACCTTTTAACGTCCTCCCATATGTTTGTAGAATTCTACATCTCTGTCGGAGAAGACCAACTTTCCTCTTAAATGCATGCTCCCCTTCCATAATATATAATGGTCACTGGGAAATGGTTGCCAGTGTCTTATTCCCATTGCATCTCTGTGGTCATGTGATTTGTTCTTGGCAATGGAATGTGAAGTGATGGGTGTCACTTCTGGTATTAGGCTTTTAAGACTGAGAAATGATTCCTTCATGTCTTCATACATTTGTACCAAAAGTCTGGAACTCATTGATTTGTTTATGAGAGAAATATAAGGCAAATGTATGAAGCCCTTAAATGATGGGGTTAACAGGGCTCCTTATAGAAGGAGATGTAGATCCAGGGAGAGAGGCTTACTGATATATGTGATGGTGGCCTCTACAAGTGAGATTCTGGCAATGTCTCTCTGCAATGTGACTAGTGTAAGCCTGGTTCCTGTGTTGTCACATGTCATAATTCTCCTTGTTAGGATAGATCAGCAGAGGGTCTTGTATTTGGTAATGGACTGTCACGCTGCCCTTTATAGGAACATAATGCTTTACAATACTCTAACATCACATGGAGTAGCACGTGAATGTCCTGCCAGTGAGCACCCTCTAGAGGAGTTACAGGATATTTTGCAGGCCTATTCATCACCATTTCTTGTAGGATGAGTCCCAGTCTTCTATTTACTGTTGATCTCATTTTCCTAAGTGTTATGGACAGCGTGTTTGACCTTCACGTTCTTACTGCATATTTCTAAGTTAGTTTGGTTTTTATATAAAAGCATATAGTATTTTGCCATTTAAAACCAAAATAAAGTATATATAAAACTATAAAAAATAATCATTCTGGTTGTTGGGGTACAAGATTGGTGAGCCATCATGCCCAGCCCCTAAATATTTCATTTTTGATGCTATTATGGAAAGGGTAGTTTTTGTCAAAACTTCTTTTTCTAATTTTTGCTAAAATATGCACATATATATTTTTGTATACAGACTTTTATTCAAAACTTTGCTAAATTCATTTACTAGATGTAATAGCTTTTTCGTGGATTCTTTAGGGTTTCCTACATACATGATTATGTTATCTGCAAAAAAGGAAAGTTTTATTAATTGAGCTCATGAAGACAGAAAGTAGAATGATGATGATCAGAGTCTGGGAAGGGTAATGGGGGGTCTGGGAGGAGGGGATGGTCAATGGGTACGAAAATACAGTAAGATAGAATGAATAAAATCTAGTATTCAATAGCACAACAGGGTGACTACAGTCAAGATTAATTTATTCTACATTTAAGAATAACTAAAAGAGTATAATTAGAATGTTGATAACACAAAGAAAAGATAAATGCTTGAGGTGATGGATACCCCATTTACCCTAATATGATTATTAGGGTAATTGTATGCCTGTATGCCTGTATCAAAATAACTTTGTACCCCATAATATATATACATCTACTATGTATATATATACATCTACTATGTACCTATACAAATTAAAAACTAAAAATAGAATCTGCTATATCTTCCTTTTCTAAATGCATGCATTTTATTCCTATTTCTAGCCTTTTTGGACTAGCTAAGACCTTCAGTATGATGTTAAGTAAAAGTGGTTGTGGTCAACTTACCATTTGTTCCTGATTAAAGTAGAAAGGCATGAGCCTTCTAAATTAAAGGCGATGTTATCTGCAGTTATTTTCTTGTAGCTAGCGTATTCAGCTTGAAGTTGCCATCTCTCCTAGTTTGATGAGTTTTTTTTAAAGGGTTTTGAATTTTGTCAAATGCTTTTCTTGCATTTATTGAAATAATCATAAGTTTTTCTCCTTTATTCCATCAATATGGTGAATTATGTTGATTCATTTTTTGATGTTACATCAACTTTGCATTCTGGGGATAAACATCCTGTTCTATGATCCTTTCTATTCTTCATTGAATTCAATTTGCTAATATTTTATTATAGATTTCTGAATTTATGTTCATGAGGATATTGGCTCATAGTTCTCTTTTCTTGTGATATCTTTGCATATTTTTGGAACCAAGGTAATATTGGCCTCGAAGAATGATTTGAGAAGTGTCCCCTCCTCTATTTTCTGAAAGAGTTAGTGTAGAATTGCCATTATTATTTCTTGGTATACTTCACCAGTGAAGCCATCAAGGCATGAAAGTTTCTTTGTGAGAAGACTAAACTATGGATTCAATTTCTCCAATTGATACAGCATTGTTTAAACTTTATGTTACCTCTTGGGTCAGTTTTGGTAATTTGTATCTTTTAAGAAACTTATCCATTTCATATAGGTTGTCAAAAATTTTGGCATTAAAGTATAGAATCATCTCTCACAAAACTTTTAATGTAATGATGTCCTCTTTTTATATCTGATATTGAAAATTTGGTAATTATCTCTTTTTTCTTGATCAACTGGCTAGAGTTTTATCAATTTTATTCATTTATTTAAATAATAAACTTTGGACTTAACAGCCATATAGATATGATATGGAAAGAGAAATGAACTTGAAGACAGACCAATAGAAATTTTCCAAGGTCATTTCTATTAAGAAGAGAGAGAGAAAGTTTGTTTTTTGTTTTTTTTTTTTTTTTTTTTGAGACGGAGTCTCGCTGTGTCGCCCAGGCTGGAGTGCAGTGGCGCAATCTCGGCTCACTGCAAGCTCCGCCTCCCGGGTTCACGCCATTCTCCTGGCTCAGCCTCTCCGAGTAGCTGGGACTACAGGCGCCCGCCACGACGCCCGGCTAATTTTTTTGTATTTTTAGTAGAGACGGGGTTTCACCGTGGTCTTGATCTCCTGACCTCGTGATCCACCCGCCTCGGCCTCCCAAAGTGCTGGGATTACAAGCGTGAGCCACCACGCCCGGCCTTGTTTTTTTTTTAATTAATGAAGCTCATGTCACCATGGGGTGGTGGTACACACTTAGGTGGGAGAGAAGGCGGGCAAAGATAAATGACTGCTGCTCCAGAGAACGGCCACGCAGGATGGAATCACAGTAGGCCATGTTTATCTTTAGGGTCCAAAATAGAATGACATTTAAACCAACTAGCTCTGGGCATGGTGCCCATCATAGACCCTTATATGATTTTCTATTTAAGTTATGCCAGAAGCAGAGTCAATCTGAATCATCCAAGACTCTTTGAGCTTAATTTTTGTTAAAAAAATAATTTTAATCTTTTCAATCCTTAGTTCATATTGGAGACCTGTTTTGACCACCTCGAAGGCCAATGTGCTGAAACCAGATTCACTAATTATGAATTAACCATTTATTTCTCATTATTAACATATGGCCTTTCTGTTTTATCTTATGTAATACTGACTTCTAACAATTTTCATTAACGAAGACTGGACGTATCAAGCATACATAGGCGGCCCTGAACACACACATACACACCTGGAGAAAATTCTCATTTTAGCATGCTATGGCATTCTGGATTGAGGCCATAGGGT
This sequence comes from Nomascus leucogenys, assembly GCF_006542625.1. NCBI lineage: Eukaryota > Metazoa > Chordata > Mammalia > Primates > Hylobatidae > Nomascus > Nomascus leucogenys. The sequence continues at coordinate 32,853,942 of NC_044393.1, read as the reverse complement.
CTGCTTCTTCTATTTTAGATCTACCTATCGTGGCATTATTTACTTATCAAAAAATAATAAAAACAAAAAAATAAAACGAGGTTTATTATGATTTTAGAAAATAACCTGAAACACACCTGTAGCATGAAGACAAAACCATTACACTGTTCATGTCAAATACCGTAATCTTTTAATGGCTCTGGACAAAAAGGAGGGCAATAGTCAAATGGCGTACTTAAAGCAAATACAGTTACATCTTTAGTAATTAAGCAAATATAATTATGAACCAATAGTAATTCTCACCCTAGCCATTTTATGCCTTTAGGTAGTGTTTTACAATTGTTATACAAATAAAAAAACGGGGGCCCAAATGTACATTTCATAAAATACAAGACACATTCTTTGTACACTTTGGGTTTCAGAAATGCAGTAGAATGGGAAAGAGCAAATTGCAACTCCAACTGGGTCTTTGTTTTTTTTTTTTAACTTTTATTTTAGGTTTGGGAGGACGTAAGAAGGTTGGTTACATAGGAAAACTTGTGTCACAGAGGTTTGTTATCTTTTCAGCTCCTCTCCCTCCTCCCACCCTCCACCCTCAAGGAGACCCCAGTGTCTGTTGTTCCCTTCTTTGTGTTCACGAGTTCTCATCATTTAGCTCTCATTTGTAAGTGACAGAATGTGGTATTTGGCTTTCTGTTCCTGAGTTGCTTTGCTAAGGATAATGGTCTCCAGTTCCATCCATATTCCCACAAAAGATGCGATCTTGTTCTTTTTTATGGCTACACAGTATTCCGTGGTGTACACATACCACATTTTCTTTATCCAACCTGTCATTGATGGGCATTTAGGTTGATTCCATGTCTTTGCTATTGTGAATAGTACTGCAATGAACATTCTCAGGTGTGTGTCTTTATAATACAATGATTTATATTCGTCTGGGTATATACCCACTAATGGGTCCTTTAATATTAACCTAATAAAACTAGTTTGTAAGACAATTTATGGATTAAAAGCAGATTCTCTTAAAGGGAATATCATATTTCTGAATTTATATCAAACTTCTGAAACGAGTGCTTACATGTTTTGCTGCTATACTATTGTTTGCCTATTTTCCTCTAGGTCATTTGTCATTTTCTTACTGATGTGTAGTTATTCTTCATATATATTATGGATAGCAATCTTTTTATGGTATAATGCACATAGAATTTTTGTTCTATTCTGATTGTCTTTTAATCTTGTGCTGACTTGTACCTTCTCCTGCATGCTTTTTGTTATGAAGAGGTTATGCATTTTAGTCGTCTGTCACTCATCATTTTAAATAATTATCTTCTGTCCTTTGTATTAGCTTCTTTTCCTTTAAGTTCATTCATTCCTATTGTTCATCTAAATTTTTTTAACGTTGTTAATTTTCCTGAAATTGACTGTTGATATATTTAGGCATAAAAGTAAATTAGTAGGGACAGCTGACATAGGTTCCTCTGAACTGGTGTGTGTCTATTTTGTCAACAGGTCTCTTTCTTGAGGTTAATGGATGAGTGCAGACTTTTGTGTGTGCACGAGTGTGCATGTATCAGGGAGTGTCAACTGGAAGCCTATTTTAAACTGAGTGGATGAAAAGCAAGCAAGCTCACTTTGCTTTATCTTATCTCCTACCCAGTTGTGAAAAGCAATTACTTTGGGGAAGCATATTTAGAAGTGAACATCAAAGTGTTAACAGAGAGCTGAAATAATGAGTGGCTTCTGCTTTATTCTTTTTGCTTATCTTTGTATCTGATTTTTGTAGCATAAAATGCTCATTAACTTTCCTCTCACCTCTAAACAAAGAATGGCAAGGGCATCTTGCTTTGACTCACCTATCGAGTCTTTGTACAAGGGAATTTGCAATCCCATTTCTTGCCTGGATTCAGCCCCTCCAGCAGTTTGGAAAGATAACATCTTAAGTAGAATTCAGAGAACATTTCTCGGAAATGAAGCATACTTAAAGTCTATTTATAAGTAAGATATTAAAAGCAATTTGTACTATTGATCACAGCTGGAGGTACAGTAACAAATGTTGATAGGTGATTTTATTTTTAACTGACCACATCTAAAAAACAACATTTCATTATCTGTTCCAGCCTACTCAAGAGGAACTCTATTGCTTAGCCATGAAGAGCTTTGAAAATGAGGAGATTGTGTGCTTCTTGTGCCCAATCCAAGATTGCATAAAGGCTGCTTGATGTTAAAGAATTGATGCCTCCAGCTTTGTTCTTTTGGCTTAGGATTGTCTTGGCAATGAGGGCTCTTTTTTGGTTCCATATGAACTTTAAAGTAGTTTATTCCAATTCTGTGAAGAAAGTCATTGGTAGCTTGATGGGGATAGCATTGAATCTATAAATTACCTTGGGCAGTATGACCATTTTCACGATATTGATTCTTCCTATCCATGAGCATGGAATGTTCTTCCATTTGTTCGTGTCCTGTTTTATTTCGTTGAGCAGTGGTTTGTAGTTCTCCTTGAAGAGGTCCTTCATATCCCTTGTAAGTTGGATTCCTAGGTATTTTATTCTCTTTGAAGCAATTGCGAATGGGAGTTCACTCATGATTTGGCTCTCTGTTTGTTACTGGTATATAGGAATGCTTGTGATTTTTGCACATTGATTTTGTATCCTGAGACTTTGCCGAAGTTGCTTATCAGCTTAAGGAGATTTTGGGCTGAGACAATGGGGTTTTCCAAATACACAGTCATGTCATCTGCAAACAGGGACAATTTGACTTCCTTGAACCAACCCAAATGTCCATCAATGATAGACTGGATTAAGAAAATGTGGCACATATACAATGGAATACTATGCAGCCACAAAAAGGATGAGTTCATGTCCTTTGTAGGGACATGGATGAAGCTGGAAACCATCATTCTGAGCAAATTATCGCAAGGACAGAAAACCAAATACTGCATGTTCTCACTCATAGGTGGGAACTGAACAATGAAAACACTTGGACACAGGGTGGGGAACATCGCACACCGGGGCCTGTTGTGGGGTGGGGGAAGGGGGAGGGATAGCATTAGGAGAAATATTTAATGTAAATGACAAGTTAATGGGTGCAGCACACCAACATGGCACATGTATACATATGTAACAGACCTGCACTTTGTGCACATGTACCCTAGAACTTAAAGTATAATAACAATAAAAAAAGAATTGACACAGAGGAACAAAAAGACTTAGGAATATACTGAAATCGGCAATCAATATTTCTTTCAGGATGTAATAATGTCATCTTCAGACATAAGAAATATGAATTCTCTTAATACAGGCTGCCCTCTAAGTGATGAATAGAGTATAAAGGGGTAGGTCGTGGAAGGATGTCCAGCCAAGCACATGGCCAATACATTTTTTGAATAAAGCAATATCTTTTGTTTGAATACTTTGTCTTCAGTCTCCCTAGAATTGACCCATGGAAGGCAGCTGGAGAGGCAGCTTAGCATAGTGGCTAAGGCCTTTAATTTTAGGTTCATGCAGACCTGTGTTGATCCCAGTTAATTTCTTATTGGCTGTGTGACACTGGGCACATTATTAGCTCCCTAAATTATAGTTTTCCAATTTTAAAAATTGAGGTATATTAATTTCTGCTTCATAGTGTTCTTGTGATGATTAAAGTAAGTAATGCATTTGAAATGCATTTGTCATCTACTTGGCACATGGTAAGAGGTCATGGAGCTCGGATTCTGGTAGGCCACTGATCAATTCTCATGCCTCATCTTGATGTATCAGCAGCATTTGGTGCTTTATCCTTCTTGATGAACTTAATTCAATTAAGTTCCCAGAGCATCATGTTCTCTTGGTTTTCCTCCTACCTCACTGGAATGAAACTTCTCAGTGTGCTTTGCTGCTTCTTATTTATCAACATTGGGGAGTTCTAGGTCTCAGGCATTAGACTCTTTTCTGCAGTCATAGCCTTGACAATCCCATTCGGTCTCATGGCTTAAAAATCTCTCCTGTTTACAAGACAATTCCACTTAGATGTCTATAGCACTTCAAAGCGAACGTATCCTAAACAAATGTTTTTATCCTCCCTTAAGCAAAAAGACCAATCTGAACTTTCTCCTGTTATATCCATCTCTGTCAGTGACAACTTCATTCTTTCAGTTACTCAGACTAAAACTGTGATGTTATCTTGACTTCTTCCTTTCTCTTCAATCTACAAGTGACTGTATTTTCAATAGATACAGAAGAGTCTGACCATTTCCCACCCTCTTCTCTGATGCCCTCCATCTAAGCCCTATTAGCTGTCACTTAGATTTTGTGATGCCCATGCAACAGGTTTTCTACTTTTATACTTTCTCTCCCTCTCAATCTGTTTTGACCACAGAAGCCAGAGGCATCTTTTGAAAATACATCAGATCATGTCAGCACTGTCCAATAACCTCCATCTTAGAGGGAAAGTCTAATTCTTTATTATAACCCCTAAATGTGCACCCCCATTACTTTTCTGACATAATCTCCTTTTTCTCTTTCTTCATTGCTTCACTGTATCCATGTGGTCTTCTTGCTACTTCTTGAACACACTGGGCATGGTCCCACCTCAGGGCCTTTGTGCTTGCTCTTCTCACTGCCTGACACTCTCTTGCCCCAGATAACTTTTACATCCTTCCTGAAATGTCACTGCCTCAAGGAGTCTTTTCACAAGTACCTCATTTAAAACTGTACTCTTTTTTGCTCAGCACTTCTCATATTTTTTTTTTTTTTTTGAGACGGAGTCTCCCTCTTTTGCCTAGGCTGGAGTGCAATGGCATGATCTCGGCTCACTGCAACCTCCACCTCCCGGGTTCAAGCAATTCTTCCACCTCAGCCTCCTATGTAGCCAGGATTACAGGGACCCACCATCATGCCTGGATAATTTTTGTATTTTGTTTTACCATGTTGGCCAGGCTGGTCTTGAACTCCTGACCTCAGGTGATCCGCCCGCCTTGGCCTCCCAAAGTGCTGGGATTACAGGTGTGAGCCACCATGCCCGGCCTTCCCATCTTCTTTCTATATCTTCTTTTGCTCCAGAGCCCTGTCACCATCTGACATACTATATATTTATTCATATGATTTTTTATCTGCTCCCTACTTTTGAACGTATGCTCCATGAATGCATGTCTAATTTTCAGGACCTGAAAGAGTTCCTGGAGCATACTAGACTCCCAAAAATTATTTATGGAAAAAGGAGGCAGAGCAAGTTGCCTGAATAGAAGGCTCCACTGATCGTCCTGCCTCCCCTATGCAAAGGCACCAATTTAACAACTATCTACACAAAAAACACTTTCGTAAGAATGAGCATCCTAGTACTTGATTTTAGTTCCTACCACTGAACAAGGCACTGAAGAAATAGAAAACACATTCCTCAATCGCAGCTGCCACTCTGCACTCCCCACTCCCACTCCCGTGTCAGTAGCAGCGTGCAAAGAGAATCTCTGGGTGCTGGAGGAGGGATGGAAAACTCGGCAATTGTGAGGCAGTGAACTCAGTGCTGCCCAGTTAGAGCAGAAAGGAAAACTGGACCAAATGCAGCTGAGGCCCACCCACTGAGGAAGCATTTAAACCAGCCCTAACCAGAGGGGAATTGCTGATCCCAGTGGTCGGAACTTGAATACCTGCAAAGCTTTCCACTGTGGGCGTTGGGTCTCTAAGCAAACTTGAAAGGCAGTCTAAACCACAAGGACTGCAACTCTTAGGCGAGTCCTAGTGCTGAACTGGGCCTAGAGACAGTGGACTGGGTGGCATATGACCTACTAAAACAGTAGCTGGCGCAGCTAAGGGAGGTCTAACATCATCCTCCCCTAACCCCAGGCTGCACAACTCACAGCTCCAAAAGAGACCATTTGCTTCCACTTGAGGAGAGGAGAGAGAAGAGTAGGAAGAACATTGTCTTGCATCTTGGATACCAGCTCAGCCACAGCAGAATTGGGCACCAGATAGTTGTGCGAACCTCTTCCAGGCCCTAGCTCCTGAAAAACATCTCTAGACACACCCTGGGCCAGAAGGGAACCCACTGCCTTGAAGGGAAGCACCCCGTCCTGGCAGCATTAATCACCTGCTAACTAAAGAGCCCTTGTGCCCTGAATAACCAGCAGTGATAACCAGGTTCCACACTGATGGCCTTGGGTGAACCCATGAGACTTTCTGGCTTCAGTTGACACTCAACACATCCCTATCTGTGGTGGCTATAGGGCAGAACTCCTTCTGCTTGAGAAAAGCAGAGAAAAAATGAAGGAACTTTGTCTTACACCTTAGGTACCAGCTTGGCCACAAGGAGGTAGAGCATCAAGTGGGCTCTTGGGGTCCTTGATTCTAGGACTTGACTCTTGAATATTCCTGGACCTGTCATGAGCCAGAGGGGAGCCTACTGCCTTGAAGGATTAGTCCCAGGCCAGGCAGCATTCACCACAAGCTGACTTAAGAACCCTGGGGCTTAAGGGAACATCAGCAGTAGCCTGGCAGTATTCCTTGTGGCCTGTGGTTTTGGTGGCCATGAAGTAAGGCTTCTCTGCTTTTGGAAAGGAGAGGGAAGAGTAGGGAGGACTGAGTCTTGTGGTTTGAGTACAAGCTCAGCTGCAGTACAATAGAACACCAGGTGGATTTCTAAGGTTTGTGACTCTAGTCTCGGAGTTCCCATGGGAACCTCTGTATCCACCCTGGGCCTGGGGTACCTTTCTGCCCTGAGAGGAAGGACACAGTCCTGGCTGGCTTTGCCACTTGCTGATTGTAGAGCCTCAGGGCCTTGAGAAGTAGCCAGGCAGTGGTTGCAGCAGGCCTTGGGAGAGACAGACAGTAGCCAGGGAGTGGTTGCAGCAGGCCTTGGGTGAGACCTAGGGCTGTGCTGGCATCAGGTCTGACCCAGTGCAGTCATAGTGGTGGTGGCCACAGGAATGCTTGTGTCACTCCATCCTCAGCTTTAGGTAGCTCAGAAAGAGAGAGAGAGAGAGAGAGAGAGAGAGAGAGACTGACTCTGTTTGTTTGAGAGAAAGCAAGGGAAGAGAACAAGAACCTCTGCCTGGTAATCCAGAGAATTTTCTCAGATCTTGTCTAAGACCATCAAGCTGGTATCTCTAAGAGTCTGCAAGAACCACAGTATTACTGGGTTTGGGGTGCCCCCTAAAGCAGATATAGCTTAGATCACAACACTCAAGACCTTTTGAATATTCAGAAATACTTCCCAAGAAGGACAGGTACAAACAAGTTCAGACAGTGAAAACTGCAATAAATACCCTACTCTTCAATGCCCAGACACTGAAGAACATCTACTAGCATCAACACCATCCAGGAAAATATGACCTCACCAAATGGACTAAATAAGGCAGGAGGGGCCATTCCAGAGAGACAGAGATATGTAACTTTTCTGACAGATAATTCACAATAGCTGTGTTGAGGAAACTCAAAGAAATTCACTTTGAGGTGGTGGGCACCCATAATCCCAGGTATTTGGGAGGCTGAGGCAGGAGAATTGCTTGAACCCAGGAGTTGGAGGTTGCAGTTAGCCAAGATCATGCCATTGCATTCCAGGCTGGGCAACAAGAGCAAAACTCTGTCAAAAAAAAAAAAAAAAAAGCAAAGATCATGAACAGACACCTTTTTTTTTTCACTTTTATTTAAGATCAAAGGTATGTGTGCAGGGGGTACAGGTTTGTAACATAGGTAAATGTGTGACATGGGGGTTGGTTGTACAGGTTATTTCATCACTCAGATTTATTATTATTATTATTTTTTGAGACAGAGTCTTGCTCTGTCACCCAGACTGGAGTGCAGTGGCACCATCTTGGCTCACGGCAAATTCCACCTCCCTGGTTTAAGCAATTCTTGTGCCTCAGCCTCCCGAGTAGCTGGGATTACAGGCACATGCCACCATGCTTGGCTAATTTTTGTATTTTTAGTAGAGGTGAGGTTTCACCATATTGGCCAGGCTGGTCTCGAACTCCTGACCTCAAGCGATCTGCCTGCTTCAGCCTTCCAAAGTTCTGGGATTACAGGCATAAGCCACTGTGCCCGCCCCTCATCACCCAGATATTAAGCCTAGTGTCTATTAGTTATTTTTTCTGCTTCTCTCCCTCCCCCCACCCCCCACCCTCCAAGAGGCCCCAGTGTATGGTTGTTCCCCTCTGTGTTTCTGTGTGTTCTCATAATTTAGCTCCCACTTGTAAATGAGAACATGCAGTATTTGGTTTTCTGTTCCTGTGCTAGTTTGCTAAGGATAATGGCTTCCAGCTCCATTCATGTCCCCACAAAGGACATGATCTCATTCTTTTTTGTGGCTACATAGTATTCCATGACGTATATGTACCACATTTTCTTTATCCAGTCTATTATTGATGGGCACTTGAATTGATTCCAAGTCTTTGTTATTGTAAATAATGCTGCAATGAGCATGTGCATGTATGTGTCTTTATAATAGAATGATTTATATTCCTTTGGGTATAGACCCAGTAATGGGATTGCTGGGTCAAATGGTGGTTCTGTCTTTAGGTCTTTAGGAATTGCCACACTGTCTTCCACAATGGTTGAACTAATTTACACTCCCACCAACAGTGTATAAGCATTCCTTTTTTCTTCACAACCTTGCCAGCATCTGTTATTTTTATTTATTTATTTTTTTGAGATGGGAGTTTCACTCCTGTTGCCCAGGCTGGAGTGCAATGGTGCAGTCTTGGCTCACTGCAACCTCCGCCTCCTGGGTTCAAGTGATTCTCCTGCCTCAGCCTCCTAAGTAGCTGGGATTACAGGTGCCCACCACCATGCCTGATTAATTTTTGTATTTTTAGTAGAGACGGGGTCTCGCCACATTGGCCAGGCTGATCTCAAACTCCTGACCTCAGGTCATCTGCCTGCCTAGGCCTCCCAAAGTGCTGGGATTACAGGTGTTAGCCACTGCACCTGGCCAGCATCTGTTATTTTTGACTTTTTGGTAATAGCCATTCTGACTGGTGCAAGATGGTATCCCATTATGGTTTTAATTCACATTTCTCTAATGGTCAGTGATGTTGAACTTTTTTTCATATGATTGTTGGCTGCATGTATGTTTTTTTTTGAGAAGTGTCCATTCATGTTTTCTTTGCCCACTTTTTAATGGGATTGTTTGTTTTTATTGTAAATTTGTTTAAGTTCCTTATAGATGCTGGATATTAGTTAGACCTTTGTTGGATGCATAGTTTGCAAAAATTTTCTCCCATCCTATAGGTTGTCTGTTTACTCTGTTGATAGTTTCTTTTGCTGTGCAAATCTCTTTAGTTTAATTAGATCCCATTTGTCCATTTTTGCTTTTGTTGCAATTGCTTTTGGCATCTTTACCCTAAAATCTTTGCCCATGCCTGTGTCCTGAATGGTATTATCTAGGTTGTCTTCCAGGTTTTTTATACTTTTGGGTTTTACATTTAAGTCTTTAATCCATCTTGAGTTAATTTTTGTATCATATGGTGTAATGAAGGGGTCCAGTTTCAATTTTCTGCACATGGCTAGGTAGCTTCTTAATCTGATAAACAGCTTCAGCAGAGTCTCAGGATACAAAATCAATGTGCAAAAATCACTAGCATTCTTATACACCTACAACCTTCAACACAAGAGCCAAATCATGAAGGAACTCCCAGTCACAATTGCCACAAAAAGAATAAAATACATAGGAATACAGCTTACAAGGGAAGTGAAAGATTTCTACAAGGGGAACTAAAAAGTGCTACTCAAAGAAACCAGAGATGACACAAACAAATGCAAAAACATTCCATGCTCATTGGTAGGAAGAATCAATATCACTAAAATGGCCATACTGCCCAAAGAAATTTATAGACTCAATGCTATTCCCATTTAACTACCACTGACATTCTTTGCAGAAGTAGAAAAATCTATTTTAAAATTTATATGGAACCAAAAAAGAGCCTGAATAACGAAGGCAATTCTAAGCAAAAAGAACAAAGTTGGAGACATCACACTACCCAACTTCAAACTGTACTACAGGGCCACAGTAACCAAAACAGCATGACACTTGTACAAGAACAGACACATAGATCAGTGGAACAGAATAGAGAACCCAGAAATAAGACTGTACACCTACAACTATGTGATCTTTGACAAACCTGACAAAAACAAGCAATGCGGAACACTTTTCAAAACAAGACATATACTCAGCTAAGAAGCATATGAAAGAAAAAAAAAGATCAACATCACTTATCATTAGAGAAACGCAAATGAAAACCACAATGAAATACCATCTCACACCAGTCAGAATAGCTATTATTAAAAAGTCAAAAAATAACAGATGCTGGCGAGCTTGTGGAGAAAAGGGAATGCTTATAGACTGCTGGTGGGAGTGTAAATTAGTTCAGCCATTGTGGAAAACAGTTTGGCAATTTCTCAAAGAACTTAAAACAGAATTACCATTCAACCCAGCAATTCCATTATTGGGTATATAGCCAAAGGAATATAAATCATTCTACCATAAAACACATGCACGTGTATGTTCATTGCAGCACTATTCACAATGGCAAAGACACGGAATCAACCTAAATGCCCATCAATGGTACACTGGATAAATAAAATGTGGTACATATACACCATCAAATACTACACAGCCATAAAAAATGAAATCATATTTTTTGCAGGGACATGGATGGAGCTGGAGGCCTATATCCTAAGTGAATTAACACGAGAACAGAAAACCAAATACCACGTGTTCTCACTTATAAGTGGGAGCTAAACATTGAGTCCACATGGACATAAAGAAGGAAACAAACACTAGGGCCTACTTGGGGTAGGAGGAGGGTGGGAATCAAAAAACTACCTATCAGGTACTATGCTTATTACCTGGGTGATGAAATAACGTGTACGCCAAATCCCTGTGACATACAATTTACCTATGTAATTAACCTGCACATGTTCTCCTGAACCTAAAATAAAAGCTAAAAAAATTCACACACACACACACACACACACACACACACGAATGGGATTAGTGTTACAAATACAAATGGAAAGAGCTGTGGGGGTTCAAAATAGTAATTAATCAAGTCTATCAGAGGAGTCGGGAAAACATCACAGAGGAGGTCTTATTTTTATCTGAGCCTTAAAAGACAAGAAGGATTTTCTGGGAGGTTTTGAGATTTGGAAAGAAACAATGTAGAATTTGAGGAAAAACATCAGCAGGACTTGGCGCTGACAAATACACCTTTGTATCCTGGGTGAAATGTGCTACTGGAGTTCTGCTAGAGTGTATATATCAGATGTAGGAAAAAATGATGTAGAAGATGGACATCTACTTGGAGAGGAAATTCCCTCTTATTTGATGGTCTTGAACATGGAGGCAGTGGGAGTGGGGTTGAGAAGCTTCCAGAGCACCATACTTGGCTGAAGTAAAGGTTTAGAACAATCAAATATCTCATCTTTCTTGACTCTAGTTAGGAAAAGCTAAAAGAAATCCCATACACTAATCCGGAGTCCAACTTCTTAGTTCTTACTGTGCACTAAGGTGACAAACGATTTCCTGCATAGCTGGACTTATATTCATCTAATCCTTGGGTTATCTCTATTCAATTGATTTAGAAATGGAACCAACTCCCTTACAGCAATGAGTAAAATTGAATTACAGAACAAGGGAGCAGTTGGCTGTGCTCCAAAATTGTAGCTTTGATGGTGGTCTTTAAACCCACAGGTGATTCAGTTGGCACTTTTCTTCTTGTATTTATTAACAGAAACTTAATACCTGTTTTTCGAATGAGTATTTCCTTGATCCATAGACCCTCAGCAAGAAAGACTTAGAAAATTAAAACAAAAACAAAACAAAACAAAAAACAAGCCAGGCATGGTGGCTCATGCCTGTAATCCCAGCACTTTGGGAGGTTGAGGTAGGTGGATCTCCTGAGGTCAGGAGTTCAAGACCAGACTGGCCAACATGGTGAAACCCCGTCTCTACTAAAAACACAAAAATTAGCTGGGCATGGTGGTGCATGCCTGTAATCCCAGCCACTTCACCTAACCCTTAATAAATATTCACACATCTGATCGTTGTGCAGCTAAATTTCCTGTACCCATTAACTTAGCTGTCTTCATAAGATAAATATGATTTGATGAGATTCTGTAAGCCTCACCAATCTCTATTTTCTGTGCCACTCCAGGATTACAAGGTACTACAACTACTAACTGAGGGGGATAAGGGCTCTGGTTACTGGTAGCCATAGTAAGCTATATACAATACTAATTCCTAACCTTACTCTTTCCCTGACTGTGTTGCGATAAGAGTTTAATCATCAACAACTATTTCTACAGCCTTCAGAAATTCCAACATTCTTCCAGATACTGTCACAGAAAGATATTTGGATTAGATGGGCCTTCATTACTATAATTAGGTGCCTAGAAATTGCAAAAACTGGTAAACAGCATTTTTAAAGGAAATGCCATAATTAACTTTATTGCTGTGTTGGAGTATTTTATCTAGCAGTAATTTGTTCAGTACTTTTCAGCCATTCAGTAGTTATGTATTGAGCATATAGCATGAATTTTGTGCCATGAGTTAAGAACTCCAAGTCGAGGAGGCTCTGGAAAAGGGAAAAGCTGGGCAAATTGAATGCCTAATAGGGCTTGCTTCCAGTGCGGTCTACAAGGACACTTTAAAAAAGATTGTCCAAGAAGAAATAAGCCGCCCTCTCGTCCATGCCCCTTATGTCAAGGGAATCACTGGAAGGCCCACTGCCCCAGGGGATGAAGGTCCTCTGAGTCAGAAGCCACTAACCAGATGATCTAGCAGCGGGACCGAGGGTTCCCGGGGCAAGCGCCAGCCCATGCCGTCACCCTCACAGAGCCCCGGGTATGCTTGACCATTGAGGGCCAGGAGGTTAACTGTCTCCTGGACACTGGCGTGGCCTTCTCAGTCTTACTCTCCTGTCCCGGACAACTGTCCTCCTGATCTGTCACTATCTGAGGGGTCCTAGGACAGCCAGGACTAGATACTTCTCCTAGCCACTAAGTTGTGACTGGGGAACTTTATTCTTTTCACATGCTTTTCTAATTATGCCTGAAAGCCGCACTCCTTTGTTAGGGAGAGACATTCTAGCAAAAGCAGGGGCCATTATACACCTGAACATACAAGAAGGAACACCCGTTTATTGTCCTCCTGCTTGAGGAAGGAATTAATCCTGAAGTCTGGGCAACAGAAGGACAATATGGACGAGCAAAGGATGCCCATCCTGTTCAAGTTAAACTAAAAGATTCTCCCTCCTTTCCCTACCAAAGACAGTACCCCCTTACACCCAAGGCCCAACAAGGACTCCAAAAGATTGTTAAGGACCTAAAAGCCCAAGGCCTAGTAAAACCACGCAGTAGTCCCTGCAATACTCCAATTTTAGGAGTACAGAAACCCAATGGACAGTGGAGGTTAGTGCAAGATCTCAGGATTATCAATGAGGCCGTTGTCGCTCCATACCCAGCTATACCTAATCCTTATACTCTGCTTTCCCAAACACCAGAGGAAGCAGAGTGGTTTACAGTCCTGGACATTAAGGATGCCTTTTTCTGCATCCCTGTACATCCCGACTCTCAATTCTTGTTTGCCTTTGAAGATCCTTCAAACCCAACATCTCAACTCACCTGGACTGTTTTACCCCAAGGGTTCAGGGATAACCCCAATCTATTTGGCCGGGCATTAGCCCAAGACTTGAGCCAGTTCTCATACCTGGACACTCTTGTCCTTCGGTACATGGATGATTTACTTTTAGCTGCCCGTTCAGAAACCTTGTGCCATCAAGCCACCCAAGCACTCTTAAATTTTGTCGCTACCTGTGGCTACAAGGTTTCCAAACCAAAGGCTCAGCTCTGCTCACAGCAGGTTAAATACTTGGGGCTAAAATTATCCAAAGGCACCAGTGCCCTCAGTGAGGAACATATCCAGCCTATACTGGCTGATCCTCATCCCAAAACCCTAAAGCAACTAAAAGGTTCCTTGGCATAACCGGTTTCTGCTGAATATGGATTCCCAGGTACGGCGAAATAGCCAGACAATTATATACACTAATTAAGGAAACTCAGAAAGCCAATACTCATTTAGTAAGATGGACACCTGAAGCAGAAGCAGCTTTCCAGGCCCTGAAGAAGGCCCTAACCCAAGCCCCAGTGTTAAGCTTGCAAAAGGGGCAAGACTTTTCTTCGTAAGTCACAGAAAAAAAACAGGAATAGCTCTAGGAGTCCTTACACAGGTCTGAGGGACGAGCTTGCAACCCTTGGCATACCTTATTAAGGAAATCGATGTAATGGCAAAGGGTCGGCCTCATTGCTTATGGATAGTGGCGGCAGTAGTAGTCTTAGTATCTGAAGCAGTTAAACTAATACAGGGAAGAGATCTTAGTGTGTGGACATCTCATGATGTGAATGGCATACTCACTGCTAAAGGAGACTTGTGGCTGTCAGACAACCATTTACTTAAATATCAGGCTCTATTACTTGAAGGGCCAGTGCTGCAACTGTGCACTTGTGCAAATCTTAACCCAGCCACATTTCTTCCAAACAATAAAGAAAAGATAGAACATAACTGTCAACAGGTAATTGCTCAAACCTACGCTGCTCGAGGGGACCCTTTAGAGGTTCCCTTGACTGATCCCGACCTCAACTTGTATACTGATGGAAGTTCCTTTGTAGAAAAAGGACTTCAAAAGGTGGGGTATGCAGTGGTCAGTGACAATGGAATACTTGAAAGAAATCCCCTCACTCCAGGAACTAGCATTCAGCTGGCAGAACTAATAGCCCTCACTAGGGCAATAGAATTAGGAGAAGGAAAAAGGGTAAATATATATACAGGCTCTAAGTATGCTTACCTAGTTCTCTATGCCCACACAGCAATACGGAGGGAAAGGGAATTCCTAACTTCCAAGGGAACACCTATCAAACATCAAGGAGCCATTAGGAGATTATTATTGGCTGTACAGAAACCTAAAGAGGTGGCAGTCTTACACTGCTGGGGTCATAAAAAAAAAAAAAGGAAAGGGAAATAGAAGGGAACCGCCAAGCAGATATTGAAGCCAAAAGAGCTGCAAGACAGGACCCTCCATTAGAAATGCTTATAGAAGGACCCCTAGTGTGGGGTAACCCCCTCCAGGAAACCAAGCCCCAGTACTCAGCAGAAGAAATAGAATGGAGAACCTCAAGAGGACATAATTTCCTCCCCTCAGGATGGCTAGCCACCAAAGAAGGAAAAATACTTTTGCCTGCAGCTAACCAATTGAAATTACTTAAAACCCTTTACCAAACCTTTCACTTAGGCATTGATAGCACCTATCAGATGGCCAAATTATTATTTACTGGACCAGGCCTTTTCAAAACTATCAAATAGATAGTCAGGGCCTGTAAAGTGTGCCAAAGAAACAATCCCCTGCACTACAGGCCATACATTTCAATCCCTGTATCTTTAACCTCTTTGTTAAGTTTGTCTTTTCCAGAATCAAAGCTGTAAAACTACAAATCGTTCTTCAAATGGAGCCCCAGATGCCGTCCATGACTAAGATCTACCATGGACCCCTGGACCGGCCTGCTAGCCGATGCTCCATTGTTAATGACATCAAAGGCGCCCCTCCCAAGGAAATCTCAACTGCACAACCCCTACTATGCCCCAATTCAGGAGGAAGCAGTTAGAGCGGTCGTCAGCCAACCTCCCAACAGCACTTGGGTTTTCCTGTTGAGAGGGGCTCCTGAGAGACAGGGCTAGCTAGATTTCCTAGGCCAACTAAGAATCCCTAAGCCTAGCTGGGAAGGTGACTGCATCCACCTTTAAACACGGGGCTTGCAACTTAGCTCACATGTGACCAATCAGGTAGGAAAGAGAGTTCACTAAAATGGTAATTAGGCAAAAACGGGAGGTAAAGAAAGAGCCAATCATCTATTGCCTGAGAGCACAGCCGGAGGGACAATGATTGGGATATAAACCCAGGCATTCGAGCTGGCAACGGCTAACCTCTTTGGGTCCCCTCCCTTTGTATGGGAGCTGTTTTCACTCTATTAAATCTTGCAACTGCAAATAAAAAAAAAAGAACTCCAAGTCGAATAAGACCAGAGACCTGCCCTTTATGGGTCTGCAGACTATTGCAGATAAATGAATAATTGGAACATGACATAGTGTGACCATCAACAAAAATATGTACAAATACAGTGATGGTGTGAAGAAGAGAGTTTGCAGCTCTGTTTCGTTGGGCCAGGGAAACTTTCACTTATATAGAGATCATTGAACTTGGTTTTGAAGGAAAACTAGGAGTTCACTAGGACAAATTATATGGAGGGGATGGGGAGTGTAATATAATTTGTAAAGAGGGATTTAAATGTGAAAAGAAACAGATTAAGGAAGTAAAAGTTCAGGAAGGTGTACCCACTAGTTTGGGAGAAACATAGATGGTTCCATAAAATGTCCCAGGAGAGGAGAGCAGAGACCAGTTTATAATAATTTGAGTGCTGTGCTACGGAGATTTGATCTTTTGAAGAATTTCAGTTGTTGAATTTTGCTCTACTAGATGGACAAGTCTTTATGGGAAACTCTCAAATAATATTAATTTATCTAGACAAACCTAAAAGCAATCTTACTCCTAGAATGACTATCTAGAAGCTTTATACATTAAAAAAAAATTGTTGAATATGCTTCTGTGTTGACTAATGACTTAATTTATCTTCCAAACTGGGTTAGTTTTGTGAGAGGCAGCAGTAGCCAGATGGAACATTGGAACAATAGGAATAAGACAGGATTATCCCACACAACCCAGGGCCCACGACCAACCAACCTTGACCCAAATGGGTTGAAAGCTCAGACGGAAAGTCATAGTTCCTGTTCTCTAGGGGCGCACATCCTGAGGAAGGGGGAGGAGGGATGATATGGTGGAACATTCTGTGACTCTGAGCTCCATATTTGGGGATGTAGGTGTGTGTGTTAGGGGGGTGGACTTGGAAATCCTGTCTGTCTGTGTAGGTTAAAATGAGAGCTCCGAGTGCTGATAGCTCTCAAAACTCTGGATCATCTTAAAAGACCTGTGGCACACAGACCACTGGACAAAGTTCTGCTGCCTCTTTCTCTTGGGAAGTCTGTAAATATGAAGCTGTTTCTGGTTCTCATTATTCTGCTGTTTGAGGTACTCACAGGTAACTTGTCCAAATGTACTATAACATCCTAAGAGATATTACTATTTGTAAGAGTGGGAACAGGACTTTCAAGATTATTTATATTTGGCCAAAATCATAAAAAAAAGTACGCATTCTCCTGGTTGCCTGACTTGAGTCTATGCCTTAGAAGAGAGCACCCAGGGAGGTAAGAGGAGGTCAGGGCTATAGTGGACTCTCAGGAGTCCTCTTCAAAGGTATCCATGAACTCATCATCTAGAATTATCTTTATAATGCTGGATATAGTTTTCACCTGAGATCCTGGCCATTCCCTTTTCCACTCAAATTCATTTTCAGCCTGTACTACAGCAGTAATTAGAATAGCACACATTTTGGAGTCATGTCAATGTGAGGCTAAAATGTGTCTTCATCATTGACTGGTTGTATGAATTAAGCACATTATTTCCTTTTAATCTCAATTTTCTCATCTGTCAAGGAGTATAATGACTATATTTCATGATTCTATTTGATGTACAGATTACATGAGCTTACAAGCATGAAGCACAAAGTTCATCATAGAAGCCCTGTCAGTGAGAGTTCCCTTCTCTCTTGCTAGGAAGAAGGCATATTGTATTTTTGCGGCCCCAAAATATACTCCTCTAACCCTCAAAGATGTTCCCTGATTCTGAAGTTTAGGATAGGGAGAGTATGTCTCTCTTCTCCAACCTTATTCTTTGGGCTTGTTCAAATTTTGGGTAGAGGGGCAAATAAGGATTAGAAACAAGAGACTTAGAATTTCAATGCATTACTCTGAGTAGGTGACAATGTAGCTCTCTAGAGCCAGATTCATGGAATTGAATTTGATCCCTGGGCAACACATTTATCTGAGATCAAGGGGCGTGTGATTAGTAATAGACAGCAGGAGCCAGATTAAGGGAAGGAGTTCTCAATAGCACCTGTTGCTGAGACCCATGAGATCTTGTCAAAGGGAGATTTCTGTTGCCCATAGCAGTGAGTGTGAAACCGAATTAAGTTAAAAAGTCTTGTTTGTGATGTTCTTTCAAAAGTTGCTTTGGCTCTGAGTTGTGCCAATGGTGACATGTCTTGTGCGCATGGTGACATGTTAGTCGTCTCTGGCGACAAGAGACTGAGATGGAGCTGAGAGAGTGCTGACTTTGGAGCTTGGTGGAGAGAGTCAGCTTTGCCAGGGTCCTAGGGGTGGGACTTGGCTCTGGTTGATAACCAGGAATTGAGTTCTCTCTTCTCTTTTGTCATATCAGTTCTAATGTTCTCAGAGGCAACTGGACATTGGCTGAGAGCCTGGGGTTTTGAATGTCCTTAATATTTTTCAAGGAGGGGCCTCTGAGTTTCCTTTTATCAGCATAATGTTCACTTGGGACTATAGGAGGCCATGACTTGTGGGGAACCATATACCTACCTCTTCTGCTCTTCCTTATGCACTAACGTTGGTTCAATGTTGTTTCCTTGCACAGATGGGGCAAGACTCAAAAAATGCTTCAATAATATAACAGGCTACTGCAGGAAGAAATGCAAAGTAGGAGAAAGATATGAAATAGGATGTCTAAGTGGGAAATTACGTTGTGTTAATGATGAAGAAGAGAAAAAACATGTGTCATTTAAGAAGCCACATCAACATTCTGGTGAGAAGCTGAGTGTGCAGCAGGATTATATCATCTTACCCACCATCACCATTTTCACAGTCTAATCCTAAATCAAGCCCTTGTCTCACTGGTCTCCACTCTTCCTAAATAAAAAGTGCTGCCTAATCCAGCAGGCTGCAGCAAAAGATTCATCTACTTCCTTCTGTGAACTTGATTCCCCACATAATAAAGTCCTGTGCTTTCCTCTGAGTTCATTTATTGATGTAATCACTCATTTTTTGAACACTTCAAACATAAATGAATGGTTGCCATGTTCCTGGTTTTATACCAGTAAAATGGGGGAATAAAAATTAAGTAAACATATTGGTAGAGGTGGAATTTAGCCTTTCCATTTTTAAGAAAGTAATTTCAACTTTTATTTTAGCCTCAGGGTTACATGTGCAGATTTGTTACATTGGCGTACTGTGTGTTGTGGAGGTTTGGGGGTACAATTGATCCCATCACTCAGGTCCTGAGTATAGTACCCAACAGTTAGTTTTTCAACCCTTTCCCCTCTCCCCCTTCCCTCCTCTATTAGTCCCCAGTGTCTATTTTTCCCATCTTTATGTCAATGTGTACACAATGTTTAGCTCCCACTTATTAGTGAGAACATATGGTATTAGGTTTCCTATTCCTGTGTTAATTCCCTTAGGATAATGGCCTCCAGCTGCATCCATGTTGCTGCAAAAGACATAATTTTATTTTTTTATGGCAGCATGGTATTCCATTGTGTATATGTGCCACAATTTTCTTTATCCAATCCACTGTTGATGGGAACCTAGGTTGATTCCATGTCTTTGCTATTATGAATAGTGCTGCGATGAACATACACGTGCATACATCTTTTTGGCAGAACAATTTATTTTCTGTTGGATATATACCCAGTAATGGGATTGCTGAGTTGAATGGTAGTTATGTTTTAAGTTCTTTGAGAAGTCTCCAAACTTCTTTCCATAGTGGCTGAACAAATTTACATTTCCACTAACAGTGTATAAGCATTCCCTTTTCTCTGCAGCCTTGCCAGCATCTGTTGTTTTTTGATTTTTTTAGTAATAGCTACTCTAAGTGGTGTAAAGAGGTTATCTCATTGTGATTTTGATTTGCATTGCTCTGGTGATTAGTGATGCTGAACATTTTTTCATATATTTTTTGTCCACTTGAATGTCTTCTTTTTAGAGATGTCTATTCATATCTTGTGTGCACTTTTTAATGAGGCTATTTGCTTTTTGCTTGTTGAATTAAGTTCCTTATAGATGCTTGATATTAGACCTTTGTCAGAGGCATAGTTTGTGATATTTTCTCCCATTGTATGTTGTCTTTTTACCCTGTTGATAGTTTCTTTTGCTGTGCAGAAGCTGTTTAGTTTAACTAGGTCCCACTTGTCAATTTTTGTTTTTGTTGCAATTGCTTTTGAGGACTTGGTCATAAATTATTTCCCAAGACCTATGTCCGGAACGGTGTTTCTAGGTTTTTCTTCTAGGATTGTTGTAATTTGAGTTCTTACATTTCTACCTTTAATCCAGCTTGAGTTAATTTTTTATATGGTGAGAGGTAGGGGTCCAGTTTTATTCTTCTATATTTGGCTTCCCAGCTATCCCAGCACCATTTATTGAATAAGGAGCCCTTTTCCCATTGCATATTTTTGTTGACTTTGTCAAAGATCAGACAGCTGTAGGAATGCAGCTTTATTTTTGGATTCTTTATTCTGTTCCAGTGGTCTGTATGTCTGTTTTTGTATCAGTACTATGCTGTTTCACTTACTGTAACCTTATAGTGTAGTTTGAGATGGGTAATTAGATGCCTCTGGCTTTGTTCTTTTTGCTTAGAATTGCTTTGCCTATTCAGGCTCTTTTTTTGGTTCCATAAGAACTCAGGATAATTGTTTCTAATTCTGTGAAAAATGGCTTTGGTAGTTTGACCGGAATAAAATTGAATCTGTAGGTTGCTTGGGGTAGTATGATTGTTGAAATGATATTGATTTTTCCAACCCATGGGCATGGAATGTTTTTCCATTTGCTTGTGACATCTGTAATTTTTTTCAGCAGTGTTTTATAATTCTCCCTGAATCTGAAGAGATCTTTCACCTTCTTAGTTAAAAAAAAAAAATCCTAGACTTTTTTTTTTGTGTGTGTGGTTATTGAAAATGGGATTGCATTTTTGATTTGACTCTCAGCTTGAACATTATTGGTGTATAGAAATGCTATTAATTTTTGTACTTTAATTTTTGTATCCTGACACTTTACTGAAGTCGTTTATCAGTTCCAGGAGTCTTTTGGTGGAGTCTTTAAGGTTTTCTAGGCATATAATCTGTTGTCAATGAAGAAAGATAGCTTGACTTCTTCTTTTCCTATTTGGATGCCTTTTATTTCTTCCTCTTGCCTGATTGCTCTGGCTAGCACTTCCAGTGATAGGTTGAATCTGAGTGGTGAGAGTGGGCATTCCTGGGAATGTTCCAGAAAACTGGAATGTTCCAGAAAGCATTCCCAGTTCTCAAGGGAAATGCTTTCAGTTTTTGCCCATTCAGCATGATGCTGGCTGTGAGTTTGTCATAGATGGCTCTTATTATTTTTGAGTATGTTCCTACGATGCCTAGTTTGTTGAGGGGTTTTTAAATGAAAGGATGTCGGGTTTATCAAAAGGTCTGCTGCATTTATTGAGATGATCATATGGTTTTTTTAAAAATTCTGTTTATGTGGTGAATCATACTTGTTCATTTGCATATGTTGAACCAACCTGGCATCCCAAGAGGGAGATCTGTTTGCTCATGGTGAATTAACTGTTCTTTTTTTAGTATTCTTTGATTCAGTTTGCTAGTATTTCTTGAGGATTTCTGCATTTTGTTCATCAGGGATATTGGCCTGTAGTTTTCTTTTTTTGTTGTGTCTTTGCCAGGTTTTGCTGCAAGGGTGATGCCTACTTTGTAGAATGAGTTAGGGAGGTATCTTTCTTCTTGCTTTTCTGAAATAGTTTTAGTAGAATTGGTACCAGCTATTTTTTGTATGTCTGGTAAAATTGGGCTGTGAATCCATCTGGTTCAGGGCCTTTTTTGTTTAATAGGTTTTTAATTGATGATTCAATTTTGGAACTTGTTATTGGTCTGTTCAGGGCTTCAGTTTCTTTCTGGTTTAATCTTGGGAGGTTGTATGTTTCCAGGAATTTATCCACTTCCTCTAGATTTTCTAGTTTGTGTGCATAGAGGTGCTCATAATAGTCTCTTTCATATTTCTGTGGGATCTGTTGTAATGTCACTTTTGTTGTTTCTATTTGTGCTTATTTGGATCTTCTCACTTCTTTTGTTAATCTACTAACAAAAATAGTGGTCTATTGATCTTGTTTATCCCTTAAAAAAACAAACTTGTAATTTCATTGAGTCTTTGTGTGGATTTTTCAGCCTCAATTTCATTCAGTTTTACACTGATTTTAGTTATTTTTTTTCTTCTGCTAGCTTGGGGGTTAGTTTGTTTCTGTTTTTCTAGTTCCTGTAGGTGTGATGTAATATCATTAATTTGAGATCTTTCTAGCTTTTCAAGGTCAGTGTTTAGTGCTATAAACTTTCTTTCTAACACTGTTTTCACTGCATCCCAGAGATTTTGGTATGCTATGTCTCTGTTCTCATTTATTTCAGTGAATTTTTAAATTTCTGCCTTAATTTTATTGTTTATTCAAAAGTGGTTTAGGAGCAAGTTGTTTAATTTTCATGTAATTGTGTGGTTTTGAAGGTTCTTGGTATTGATTTCTATTTTTTTTCCACTGTGGTCTGAGAGTTTGTTTGGCATTATTTTGGTATTTTGAATTTGTTGATAGTTATTCCATGGCCTAGCATGTGGTCAATCTTGGAGTCTGTTCCATGTGCAGATGAGAAGAATATATATATTCTGTGGTTGATGGATGGAATATTCTGTAGATGTCTATTAAGTTGAATTGGTCAAGTGTCAAGTTTAAGCCCAGGATTTCTTTGTTAGTTTTCTGCCTCAATCGTCTATCTAATGCTGTCAGTGGGGTGTTGAAGTTCCCCAATATAATCATGTGGCTAAGTCTTTTCATAGGTCTAGAAGTAGTATTTTTATGAATCTAGATGCTCCAATATTGGGTGCATATATATTTAGGATAGTTAAATCTTCTTATTGAATTTAACCCTTTATTGTCATGTAATGCCCTTCTTTATCCTTCTAAGTAGTTGTTGGTTTAAAGTTTGCTTTATCTAAGAATAATGACCCCTCCTCTTTTTCTGTTTTTTGTTTATGTGGTAGATCTTTCTCCAACCATTTACTTTGAGCCTATGGGTGTCATATATTGATATTAGTCTCTTGAAGACTGCAGACAGATGAGTTTTGTTTTCTTTTCTTTTCCAACTTGCTACTCTGTGCCTTTTAAGTGGAGCATTTAGAGTGTTTATATTCAAGGTTAATGTTAATATGTGAGGTTTTGATTCTATCATGGAGTTGTTAGCTGGTTGCTTTGTAGTTTCTATTGTGTAGTTGCTTATTAGGGTCTGTGGGCCACGTACTTAAGTGTGTTTTTGTAGATGCAAATGTCGTTCCTTCATTTCCATATTTAGAACTCCCTGAAGGGTCTCTTGTAAGACTGCCTTTAATAATAAGGAATTCTCTTAGTACTGGAGTGTCTGGAAAAGATTTTATTTCTCTTTCATTTATTAAGCTTAGTTTGACAGGATATGAAATTCTTGGTAGGAATTTCTTGTCTTTAAGAATGTTGAAAATAGGCACCCAGTCTCTCCTGGCTTGTAACACCTCCATTTTCTATGCGAGACAATATTTCACAGAATTTCAGGTATTTCTCCTGTTTCACAAATGAAATTTTTTATGTCTAATTAGATCCGAATGCCGTGTGTGTGTGTGTGTGTGTGTGTGTGTGTGTGTGTACAGAGGGTTCTGCTAACAGCTAAGAATTAAAGGGAGAAAAAATGTTTGAATATTTTCATAACACTTTTTTTGAGGGCAGATCGGATGGGCAAACATGACAGCTACTGGTAATTCCAATATATCATTTGAAATTCATTTAATGTATGTGTTCCACTCCATTTTCAGTAGCAATTTGAACATCTAGTTGACAGAATTTTTAGACAAATATTATCTTAAGATCTCTAAAAGCATTGCATATCGTTTGTTTCAGTATGAAATTTAAAGTCTTATAAATGAGGAGGACGTACTTAAGAAGCTCCTCATGAGATAGATGAAATTGTAGTAGGTCATGATGGTAGAAAATGCTCTCCAGATGAACAGAAGAGAAACTCTTGTGGTGACATCTGTTGATGCTGCTTAATTTAAGGCACTGGTCATAAATAACTTTTGTAGAGCTAATATTTACTCATGTGAGATAAAGAAATCAATGAAACATATTACTCCATGAGCAGCTCACCATCTTGTTTCAGGGGGAGGAAGGAGAAAAATATTTAGCTGGATATATTAAAGTTTCAAGAACATACAAAAACCTTCCTTTTAGTAGTATGGCTTTTGAAAATTCTGGAGAAGTGTACAGGTAACAGTGACTGGACTTTGAAGAATTTTAGAAATTTTTGGTGATGATTCCAGCACTATGAAAGTCAATGTATAACATTTTTCAGCCTAATTCTTAGAGAACTTTAAAAGTAAGGCTCACATAAGAAGCCCTTTTTTTCACTGCAGCACTTTATAAGCCCCTTTCTTTTTTACTCTTTCATTACAATGTCACCAGGGGTATTTTAAAGGAGGGTCCATTCTGTCACTGTGACAGTGAAGATGGATCTGGCTCACTGTCTTTAATCTACATGTGTCCTCTACTCTATATGATTCTACTGATAAATTAGATAAGAGAATCCATTTTGGCTTAGTGTCAGATAAATCAGAGAAGTGTCTTCTGAGTTGGGGGTGAGGGATATACTTAATTGAACAGATAAATTAAGCCTTGAATTCTACTCTGACTGGGGGGATCTAATCTTCGCTTTGACTTTTTTTCTTTTATTCTTTTATCCCCTCCATACTCATAGAAGATGTGGGTGTGGTCAGTATTGTTAGATACATGTTTATTTTTTCACTCTTTTTAATGCAAAATTAAGTTGAAATTCTATATTTTTATTATTCACTCTTTTGGTACAGACAGAATTATTGGTACCTGCTCTTGCATCTGTCTTAGAGTAGTCTCCAAAATCTTATTCATAGACTCTTTCAAATTATTTTATTTTATTTTATTATAAAGATTTATTTTACATATATTTTTTCCTTTTTATATTATATTCTAGTTTTATTATATAATTCATATATGTAATATTTATTTTTAAAAAACTTTTTAATTGATGTATGGTATTTGTACATATTTCTGGGCACATGTGATATTTTGATACATGCATATAATGTGTAATAATCAAGTCAGATTATTTAGGATATCCAGCACCTTGAACATTTATCCTTTCTTTGTGTTGGGAACATTTCAAAACTTCTCTTTTAGCTATTTTGAAATATACAATAAATTGTTGTTAACAATAGCCACTCTGCTGTGCTATCAAACACTAGAACTTATACCTTCTATCTAACTTTGCAATGTTTTATAATGTTATAACCACAACACTCCCATTTGAAAGGAGGAAGAATTGGTTGCACACAGCAGTCACTGGTTCATAGCCATTTGGAAATCATGCTGGGGTAGCAGTACCCTTATAATAAAGCCAGAGCAAGGGCATACAAGAAAAAACATTATAGGCTGATGTCCCTACAACATAGATACAAAAACCTCAAGAAAATACTAGCAAATTGAATTCAACAACACTTTAAATGGATTATTCACCATGATCAAGTGAGATTTATCTACATTAACACAGTGAAGGGTAAAAACCATATGATCATCTCAACAGATGCAGAAAAAACACTTGACAACATTCAGCATTCTTTTGTGATAAAACTCAACAAATTAGATATAGAAAGAATGATCTCAACACAATAAAGGTCATATATGACAAGCCCAATTTAACATCATACTCAATGGTGAACAGTCAAAAGCTTTTTCTCTCAGATCAAGAACAAAATAATGCCAACTCTTGCCACTTCTATCAACATAGTACTGGAAATTCTAGCCAGATTAATTAGGCAAGAAAATGGAATAAAAAACATTCAAATAGGAAGGAAGAAGTGAAATTGTTTCTGTTTGCAGATGACATAATCGTATGTATAGAAAATCCTGAAGACTTTGCCAAATAACTATTAGAACTAATAAATGAACTCAGTAAAGTGGCAGGATATAAATTCAACAGACAAAAATCGGCAGCTTTTCTGAATACTAACAAGAACACCTGAGAAGTGAATCAAGTAAATGATCCTTTCACAATAGCTACAAAAATACTTAGGAATAAATTTAACAAAGAGGTAAAAGGCCTGTACACTAAAATGTATAAAACTTTGATGGAAGAAATTGAAGAATACACAAATGGAAAGATAAACCATGTTCATGAAAGCAAAAAATTAACATTGTTAAAATATCTGTAGTACCCAAACTGGTCTACAGATTTAATGCAATCCCTATCAAAATTCCAAAGACATTTTTTACTGAAACAGAAAAAAATTCTAAAATTTGGATTGAACCACAAAAGATTTTGAATAGCCAAAACAATCTTGAGCAAAAAGAACAAAGCTGAAGGCATCACACTACCTGACTTCAAAATATACTGTGAAAGAGCATAAGCGTTGGAAAGGATGTGGAGAAATGGGAACCCTTGCACACTGTTGGTGGAAATAAAAATTAGTATAGCTATTATGGAAAACTGTATGGAAGTTCCTTAAAAAATTAAAATGGAAACTACTATATGATCCAGCAATCCCATTACCGGGTATATAGGTGATGGAAAGGAAATCAGTATGTTGAAAGATATCTGCATTTTCATGTTAATTTCAGCATTATTCACAATAACCAAGGTATGGAATCAACTTAAGTGCCCATCAATAGGTGAATTAATAAAGAAAATGGTGGTACATAAGCACAATGGAATACTTCCCGGCTTTAAAAAAGAAGTAAATTCTGTCATTTGCAACAACATGGATGAACCTGGAGGACAGTAAGCTAAGTGAAATAAGCCAGGCACAGAAAGACATGATCTCACTTCTATGTAGAGGGTAAAAAAATTGAATTCATAGAAACAAAGAGTAAAATGGTAGTTATCAGAGGCTAGGGGTGGGGAAATCACTTAGACAGGAAAAATAAGCTCAAGAGAGTTCAGGCACAGTGCTCATGCTTATAATCCTAGCACTTTGGGACGCTGAGGCAGGCAGATCCCCTGAGGTCAGGAGTTCGGGACCAGCCTGGCCAACATGGCAATACCCCGCCTTGACTAAAAATACAAAAATTAGCCAGGCGTGGTGGCTGGCGCCTGTAATTCCAGCTACTTGAGAGGCTGAGACGGGAGAATCGCTTGAACCTGGGAGGCAAAGGTTGCAATGAGCCAAGATTGTGCCATTGGACTCCAGCCAGAGCTACAAGAGTGAAACTCTATTTTCAAAAAAAGAAAAAGAAAAAAATTTCAAGAGCTCTATTTACATCGTGGTGACTACAGTTAGTGATAATATATATTTGAAAATTCCATTGTGTATATATATCACAATGTAAGAAAAAAATTTATTTTATTTTCTTTGAGGCAAAATCTCACTTGGTAGCCCAGGCTGGAGTACAGTGGCACGATCTCAGCTCACTGCAACCTTGAGCTCCTGGGCTCAAGTAATCTTCCTGCCTCAGTCTCCTGAGTAGCTGGGACTACAGGCGCACCACCACATTTTGCTGATTTTGTTTATTTTTTGTAGAGACAAGGTCTATGTTGCTCAGGCTGGTCTTGAACTCCTGGGCTCAAGGAATCCTCCTGCCTCAGCCTCCCAAAGTGTTCGGATTACAGGTGGGAGCCACCACACCCAGGCTTATTTTAAAATTTAGATTCTGGGGATAAATGTACAGATTTGTTACATGGGTGTATTGTGTGATGCTGAGGTTTGGGCTTCTAATGACCCTGTCACCCAAGTAGCAAACATAGTACTGGATAGATAGTTTTTCAACATTTGCTCTTCTCCTTTCCTCATCTCCGTTAAAATCTTCACTGTCTATTGTTCCCATCTTTATGTCTGTGTGTACCTAATACTTAGTTTCACTCTTTTTTTTTTTTTTTTTTGAGACGGAGTCTCGCTCTGTCACCCAGGCTGGAGTGCAGTGGCGCAATCTCGGCTCACTGCAAGCTCCGCCTCCCGGGTTCACGCCATTCTCCTGCCTCAGCCTCTCCGAGTAGCTGGGACTACAGGCGCCCGCCACCGTGCCTGGCTAATTTTTTGTATTTTTAGTAGAGACGGGGTTTCACCGTGGTCTCGATCTCCTGACCTCGTGATCCGCCCGCCTCGGCCTCCCAAAGTGCTGGGATTACAAGCGTGAGCCACCGCACCCGGCCTAGTTTCACTCTCATCTGTGTGAAGAGACCACCAAACAGGCTTTGTGTGAGCAACAAGGCTGTTTATTTCACCTGGGTGCAGGTGGGCTGAGTCCCAAAAGAGAGTCAGTGAAGGGAGATGGGGTGGGGCCATTTTATAAGATTTGGGTAAGTAAAGGAAAATTACAGTCAAAGGGGGGTTGTTCTCTGGCGGGCAGAAGTGGGGGTCACAAGGTGTTCAGTGGGGGAGCTTTTTGAGCCAGGATGAGCCAGGAAAAGGGATTTCACAAGGTAATGTCATCAGTTAAGGCAAGGACCGGCCATTTTCACTTCTTTTGTGGTGGAATGCCATCAGTTAAGGCAGGAACAGGCCATTTTCACTTCTTTGGTGATTCTTCAGTTACTTCAGGCCATCTGGGCATATATGTGCAGGTCACAGGGGATGCGATGGTTTAGCTTCGGCTCAGAGGCCTGACATTCCTGCCTTCTTATATTAATAAGAAAAATAACATAAAATAGTGTTGAAGTGTTGGGTCAGCAAAAAAAGATTTTTTTGCAGGGGGCTGGCATGGAGAGATAATAGGCGATGTTTCTCAGGGCTGCTTTGAGCAGGATTGGGGCGGTGTGGGAACCTAGAGTGGGAGAGATTAAGCTGAAGGAAGATTTTGTGGTAAGGGGTGATATTGTGGGGTTGTTAGAAGAAACATTTGTCATATAGAATGATTGGTGATGGCCTGGATACGGTTTTGGATGAATTGAGAAACTAAACGGAAGATACAAGGCCCGAATAAAAGAAGGAGAAAAATAGGTATTAAAGGACTAAGAATTGGGAGGACCTAGGACATCTAATTAGAGTGCCCAAGTGGGTTCAGCGTAATTACTTGCTTGGTTGGCAAGTTTTTGGACTCTATCCTTGAGTTTTTTTATGTTGTCATACACCAGGCCAGATTGATTTAGGTAAAAGCAACACTCTTCATTTAAGAATATGCAGAGTCCTCCTTTTTCAGCAGTGAGTATGTCAAGGCCTCGGCGGTTTTGGAAGACAACTGCAGCTAAAGAGTCAACTTGGGCCTGGAGGACTGATGAAGTTTGTGACATGTCTGTGATGCTAGCAGAGAAGTCATTAGAGAGGCTACAGAAGGTCGTGACAGAGGTTGAAATGCCTGCTATTCCAGTACCAAGTGCAATAGTGGAGGCAGAAAGTCCTAAACCGACAAGCAAGGGAATTAGTGGAATAATTCTTTTTTGTTGTGTCAGTATCATGAGGGGAACAGGGAGCTCTTCGGTCCCATTTGCAAATTGAATTTTGGGAGTAAGGAAAACTAGTGTGCATGTGCCTGTCTAATTAGCAGGTAGACACATGTAGGTAGAGGATCCACAGAGGAAGAAGAGACCTTGTGTGAGGCAAAACTGTAGATGCAAAGTAAAAAGATGAGAAGGAATACTGAAAGGGATGCCTTGTACCTAGACTCTTAGGGATCCAGCTAGGGTGGCAGCCATCAGAGGTTGTAATGGGGACTGATGGGGTAACCGTGTGGAGGGGGAGGTTCAATTTTCATGGTATATGAGAAAACGTCGAGTGTCTACGAGCAACCTTTCACTGTTATTTATGGGGCTGGGTATAAGTAAACAAGAAGAGGGCCTGGGAGGAGAGTCTGATGAGCAAGGGGAAGGTAGCCAAGGATGGAGTGAAATACAGGGTAAGTGTCTTCCTAAGCAACAATTACTGCTAATATTTTTAAGTTTGCCAGTATTGATAGAGGGCTTGTCTGTAATATGGAGCTGGAAGTCTCCAATTGTTTCAGTGATGTGTGCAGTTGGGCTTTGGAGATGAAGAGTAAAGGAACATCGAGAAGGTGAAAGGTTACCTAGGGGAATTCCAGTGGGTCTTTGCCGAGAGATACATAAAGGAGCGGCCACAGGAATAGTAGTTTGTGTTGTGAGAGGTCCAAATATGGGGGGAGTAGAGTTGATATAACCAGAAAGGTTTTTTAAGTAAGTGCGGAGGAGGGCGGCAGCTTGCTGATGTGAGATGTCTTCGGAGGTCTTGCTGGACCTGTCTAGAAAGTAAACGAGTTCTTCAGGAGGGTAAAGGTGAGGGCTGTTAAAGGAAGTTCGGAGGTGTAAGGAGATAGGAGATATTGCCTAGTCTGCATGTAAGGTGGGGACAGCTGTGTAGGTGCTGGAAGAAAGGGAAATGCAAAGCCAGTGGCTGTTCACTAAGGAGGGATTAGAAACAGCTAGGAGAGAATGGGTAAGGTTGATAGTGTGGTGGAGATAGCTGGGGAGAGGTAGAGGGTGGCATAAGAATGGGAATGAGAATAAGAGTGAGTATAAAAGTAAAGAATAGAACTTCATCAGGGTGAAAGTATTGGAGGTTCCCCTGCCAGCAAAGATCGTCTATCCACTCTAAGAGGGAGTTAAGAGTTGCCAGTCTTGGGCAGGGGCAAATCCCTGAGCTTGATGTGTGGGGAAGAGAGGGGGCCTGAATAATCCCTGAGGAGTAGAAGAATAGCAGATGGAACACTGAGAAGTTATTTCCTTGAGGGTAGATTTCCACAATGGAAAGGAAATGAGAGGTTCTAAGAGGCAGGCTGGTGGCTTGTACTATAGCATAGCCTGCCTTTGCTGGTGTGTGGTGATTAGGCCTGGTGGAACTGCCATCAATAAACTAAATGTGATCAGGGTGGGTAAAAGGGAAGAAGGAAATAATGGGGGAAATGGGGTGAATGTCAGGTGGATCAGAGAGATACAGTCATGAGGGTCAGGTGTGGTATCCGGAATAATGTGGGAGGCCGGATTGAAGTCCCAGCCAGGAACAATGGTAATTGTGGGAGACTCAACAAAGAGTGAGTACAGCTGAAGGAGCCGGGGAGCAGAAAGTATATGCATCAGGTATGAGGAAGAAAATAGATTTTGGAAGTTATGAGAACTGTAGAGAGTGAGTTGAGCATAGTTTGTGATTTTGAGGGCCTCTAAAAGTATTAAGACAGCTGCAGCTGCTGCACGCAGACATGAGGGCTAGGCTAAAAGAGTAAAGTCAAGTTGTTTGGACAGAAAGGCTACAGGGCGTGGTCCTGGCTCTTGTGTAAGAATTCTGACTGCACTAACCATGCCTAGGAAGGAAAGGAGTTGTTGTTTTGTAGAAGGGATTGGGGTTTGGGAGATTAGTCAGACACGATCAGCAGGGAGAGCATGTGTGATTTCATGAGAATTATGCCGAGATAGGTAACAGATGAGGAAGAAATTTGGACTTGACTGAAGTAATGGGAGCTGTCTGTGAAGCCTTGCGGCAGTACAGCCCAGGTAATTTGCTGAGCCAAATGGGTGTCAGGGTCAGTCCAAGTGAAAGCGAAGAGAGGCTGGGATGTAGGGTGCAAAGGAGTAGTAAAGAAAGCATGTTTGAGATCCAGAACAGTATAATGGGCTGTGGAGGGAGGTATTGTGGATAGGAGACACCATGGGATGGATAGGCAAAATAATTTGGTTGATAAGGCACAGATCCTGAACTAACCTGTAAGCCTTGTCTGGTTTTAGGACAGGTAAAATGGGGGAATTGTAAGGAGAGTTTATAGGCTTTAAAAGGCCATGCTGTAACAGGAAAATGATAACAGGCTTTAATCTTTTTACAGCGTGCTGTGGGATGGGATATTGGCAGTGAGGGCGTAAGGGTGATTACGTTTTAATGGGATGGTAAGGGGTGCATGATCAGTCACCAAGGAGCGAGTAGAGGTATCTTATACTTGTGGGTTAAGGTGAGGGGATACAAGAGGAGGTTGCAAAGGAGGCTTTGAACTGGGGGAAAGGGTGGCAATGAGGTGTGGCTGTAGTCCAGGAACAGTCAGGGAAGCAGATAATTTAGTTAAAATATCTTGGCCTAATAAGGGAACTGGGCAGGTGGGGATAACTAAAAAAGAGTGCACAAAAGAATGTTGTCTAAATTGGCACCAGAGTTGGGGAGTTTTAAGAGGTTTAGAAGCCTGGCCGTCAATACCTACAACAGTTATGGAGGCAAGGGAAACAGGCCCTTGAAAAGAAGGTAATGTGGAGTGGGTAGCCTCTGTATTGACTAAGAAGGGGATGGACTTTGGGGAAGGAGGTTCTGGAGGAACCCCTGGCAGCTGCGGTTCAGGTGTTTGGAGTTCTCGTGTGCTGGAGATGTGGCTGGGGTTTGTCTCACAGTGGAGGCAAGGAATTGCAACTCAGAAATACATTGCTACTTGGCTGCCTCTACTCTATTATTGTACACCTTGAAGGCAAGGTTAATTAAGTCCTGTTGTGGGGTTTGAGGGCCGGAATTTAATTTTTGGAGTTTTATTTAATGTCAGGGGCAGATTGGGTAATAAAATGTATATTGAGAATAAGACGGCCTTTTGACCTTTTAGGGTCTAGGGCTGTAAAGCATCTCAGGGTTGCTGCCAAATGAGCCATGAACTGGGCTGGGTTTTTCATATTTGATGAAAAAGAGCCTAAACGCTAACTGATTTTGGGAGAGGTCGGATAGAGAAAAAGGAGCATTAACCTTGACTATGCCTTTAGCTCCAACCACCTTTTTACGAGGAAATTGCTGGGCAAGTGGGGTAGGGCTAGCAGGTGTGAGGAGGGGAGGTGATAAAAGGATTATAGGGTGGAGGAGCAGAGGCTGAGGAAGAATTGGGACCTGGCTCTGCCTGGTGAGGAGCAGCCTGGGGAGGAGGTAAGAAGTCAGAGGGGTCTGTAGAAAACGAAGATTAGAAAGACTCAGCGACGCTTGGGATTGGGACTTAGAGGACAGGTGGGAGGGAAAGAAGGAGGAGGTGGGACGAGACACATTGGGAACAGAGACTAGGGAGGGAACAATGTGTAAAAGAATGTCTGGATGTCAGACACCTCGGACCGTTTGCCTATTTTATGAAAAGAATTATCTAGATCTTGTAGGATGGAAAAATCAAAAGTGTTGTTTTCTGGCTATTTGGAACCACTGTCGAGTTTGTATTGAGGTCAAGTGGCATTGTAGAAGAAAATAAGGCATTTAGGTTTAGGTCAGGTGTGAGTTGAAGAGGTTTTAAGTTCTTGAGAACACAGGCTAAGGGAGAAGAAGGAGGAATGGAGGGTGGAAGGCTGCCCATAGTGAAGGAGGCAAGCCCAGAGAAAAGAGAGAGTAGAGACATGGAGAGAAGGAGTGGGGGGTGCTTGACCCCCAGAAAAGCGGTGCTTGCCACTAAGGGTGAAGGACCAAGGTAGGCGTCCCCGCATGGTCAGACACCTCTGAAACGTGGGTGAATAATCAGAGAGGCATCCCTGCAATGATTAAACACCAAGGGAAGTCTGCCTTCCCGAGTCCATGACCCGTGCCAGAGTTTTGGGTTCACAGATAAAATGCATCTCCTGTCCCTACGAGAAAAGGTAAGGAAATGAAATTAAGAGAAGGGAGAGATTGAAGTGTGGCACCAAGATTGAAAGGAGAAAGAGGTTGAGGGATAGTGAGAGAGGTTGGAGGAGAGAGTAAAAAGAGGCCGCTTACCTGATTTAAAATTGGTGTGATATTCCTTGGGCTGGTCAGTCTGAGGACCTGAGGTCATAGGTGGATCTTTCTCATGGAGCAAAGAGCAGGAGGACAGGGGATTGATCTCCCAAGGGAGCTCCCCTGATCTGAGTC
Source organism: Nomascus leucogenys (assembly GCF_006542625.1). NCBI lineage: Eukaryota > Metazoa > Chordata > Mammalia > Primates > Hylobatidae > Nomascus > Nomascus leucogenys. The sequence continues at coordinate 32,820,207 of NC_044393.1, read as the reverse complement.
ACGGCACCAAAATTTCACTCGCGTCCGTGTGAAGAGACCACTAAACAGGCTTTGTGTGAGCAACGAGGCTGTTTATTTCACCTGGGTGCAGGCGGGCTGAGTCCGAAAAGAGAGTCAGCGAGGGGAGATAGGGGTGGGGCCGCTTTATAAGATTTGGGTAGGTAAAGGAAAATTATAGTCAAAGGGGGGTTCTCTGGCGGGCAGGAGTGGGGGTCACAAGGTGCTCAGTGGGGGAGCTTTTTGAGCCAAGATGAGCCAGGAAAAGGGATTTCACAAGGTAATGTCATCAGTTAAGGCAAGGACTGGCCATTTTCACTTCTTTTGTGGTGGAATGCCATCAGTTAAGGCAGGAACAGGCCATTTTCACTTCTTTGGTGATTCTTCAGTTACTTCAGGCCATCTAGGCATATACGTGCAGGTCACAAGGGATGTGATGGCTTAGCTTAGGCTCAGAGGCCTGATATTTAGCTTCCGCTTACAAGTGAGAACAGGTGGTATATACCACAATTCATTTATCCATTCATCTGTTGAACACTTAGGTTGTATCCAATATGAAATATTATTCAGTCTTAAAACAGAAAGAAATCCTGTCGTTTGTGCAACGTGCATGAACCTGGAGGACATTATACTAAGTAAAATAAGCCAGGCACAGGAAGAAAAATACTGCATATCACTTATATGTAGAATCTTGAAAAGTCAAATTCATAGAAGCAGAGAGAATAGTGATTATCAGAGGCAACGGTGGCAGAATCAAAAGATGTTGGTCAAAGAGAACGTTTCAGTGCTGTAGGATGATTAAGTTTTTGACATCTAATGCACAGCATGGGGACCTTAGTTGATAATACTGTGGCCGGAAGCAGTGGTTCACGCCTGTAATCCCAGCACTTTGGGAGACTGAGGCAGGCAGATCACTTGAGGTCAGGAGTTCGAGACCAGCCTGTCCAACATGGTGAAACCCCGTCTCTACTAAAAATACAAAAATCAGCCGGGTGTGGTGGAGGGTGCCTGTAGTCCCAGCTACTTGGGAGGTTGAGGCAGGAGAATTGTTTGAACCCAGGAGGTGGAGATTTCAGTGAGCTGAGATACTGCCACTGCACTCCAGCCTGGGCCACAGAGCGAGACTCTATCTCAAAATAAATAAATAAATAAATAAATAAATAAATAAATAAATAAAGGCTGGGCATGGTGGCTCACGCCTGTAATCCCAGCACTTTGGGAGGCCGAGGCGGGTGGATCACGAGGTCAGGAGATCGAGACCATCCTGGCTAACACAGTGAAACCCCGTCTCTACTAAAAATACAAAAAAATTAGCCAGGCGTGGTGATGGGCACCTGTAATCCCAGATGCTCAGGAGGCTGAGGCAGGAGAATGACATGAACCTGGGAGGCAGAGCTTGCAGTGAGCCCAGATCGCGCCACTGCACTCCAGCCTGGGGGACAGAGTGAGACTGTCTCAAAAAAATAAATAAATAAAAATAAATAAAAAAGAGAGATAATACTGTATTATGTAGTGAAATTTGCTGTCAGAGTAGATCTTAAGCATTCTCATCACACACACAATGGTAACTACATGAAGAGATTGATATGTTAATTAGCCTGACTATAGGATTCATTTCAAGATGCATATGTATATCAAAACATCACATTGTATAGCTTAAATATGCATATGTGTATCAAAACATCACATTGTATAGCTTAAAAATATGTAATTTTAAATAGGCATTAAAAGAGAGAATATGGTTACCTGGGTGACAAAAGAATGTGAACACCAAACCCCCATGACATGCAATTTACCTATATAACAAACTTGCACATGTATTCCTAAAACTAAAATAAAAGCTAAAATATAATAAATACATCAGGAAAATAAATTTCTCCCTTAGCAAAACAAACAAACAAAAAGTTAGTACACAAATTACAGTCTAATTCTAAAGGAAACTGCCCCTGGTCTAAGTAGTTAGATTCAATGAATAAAAGATTGGCTGAGTATTAGTTTGGCAGCAGAAAAATTAATCTTGCTGTCATTCCATGAGCAAAAATACACTGGTATGCATCAGAGATATCATCCTGCAAGATTACTTTGTTCCTATACTATAAAACATGACACACTAGTATGTGATAAAGTAGTGTAGGATAGAAGTTAAGCAATTACTAATTTCAGCTAATGCTTATCTATTACTAGGTAAGTGCAACTTTTAATAAGGATGTGAGAATTGTGAAGGATGTTAAAATACAAGAGAAGAAAGCAAATGAAATTTGAACAATAGGAAGTCTTGTGCACTACACAAATTCAAATAATAAAAAAAGTCATAAAAAGAGAGAATATGGCGCAAATGAAATTGTGCTATTTCCAAGCCTATGCCTCAAAAGGCCTTGTGTGCCTTTGTCTTCTTCATTGGAACCCTGCCTCAGTCAGGTGAACAAGCCCAGTTTAGTCTGCAGGAAGGACAAGAGAGACATTTTGGAGAAGAACCCAGTTGTCCCAGCAGAGGCTAGCTTATATCAGTCTATAGCCATCTGACCCCCAAATATATGAAAACCAGGTGAGATCAGCGTAGCCTCCACTATTTTATTTCTTTTTGTGAAGTGCATGAAAGTTGTAAAGCTCAACTGAGCTGCTGAGTGTTTGAAAAGGACAGGATGGGACAAGAGATTCAGTATAGGATAAAGACTATATTCTTTTTAAAGTATATTTCCACAGCATGAGAATACTGACTATCATAAATGCATTTCACAATAGATATGTCATTTAAAAAGAAATGTGGTGGTCTTTGGAGCAGAGATCATGTGAAAGCCTTAGTGATTTAGGATAAATACAGAGAAAATATCAGCTGTTCCTAAAAGTTGACATTTAAAATAATTTTGAAATATGTTTAGACTTACCTACATGCAGAGAAATCCCATATACCTTTTCCCTCCAATGGTTACATCTTGTTTAACTATAATCAGGAAATTGACATTGATACACTCCATTGGCCTTAATCAGATGTCATCAATTTTACATGTATGTGGTCATTTGTGTGTGTGCATGCATGTATGTATTTAGTTTTATGCAATTTTATGACATGCTTTGATTTTTGTGACCACCATTAGAGTCAAGACACAAAACAGTTTATCACATAGACCCCTTGTGCTACCCTTTTACAGTGAGAGCCTTCTCCCTCCTTCCCTAACCCCGGGTAAACAGGAATCTGTTCTCTATCTCTATAATTTTGTCATTTCAAGAATGCCATATAAATGGAATCCTAGATATGTAATCTTTTTAAATTGGCTTTTTTACTCTTAGTGTTCCTTGGAGATCCATCCAACTTGTAGGAATACTTTGTTTCTTTTTATTGCTGAGTAATATTCCATGCTATGGATGTATTATAAATGTGATTTTTTAAAAGCCACACAGTGAAGGACATTCAGATTGTATTCAATTTCTGGCAATTATGAATAAAGTTGTTGTGAATGTCTGTGTATAGGTTTTCTTTCTTTTTTAAAATCGTGGTAAGAACGCTTAACATGAGACATGGTATTTTCAGTACCACTGTTTGGGTACTGAAACTGGGCAGTACCACTGAAATTGGGCAGGGCCGCAGGTTGGGTCCTGAGGTTAGATAGGTTTTGTTCAGGGTAGTTGGGACCAGCTGCTATGCTTTGTTGAAATGCATGGTTGAGGTTTGCCCCCTTACCTAGGCAGAGACTTGGGGTGGGCTTTGAGGCTAAGGTGAGCCACCATTTATACTTCTGGGTGTGGCTAGTCCAGCCTCTGGGCTTTGCTGAAAGGTGCTGTGGTGGGCATCTCCCTCCTTGAGTGGGCTTTGAGTCTGAGCCACTGTTTAAATGCCCTGGGGCACAAGTCTCGATTGTTTCTTTGGTTTGAAATGCTTTGTTGCAGGTGTCTCCATTTCTGCGTGGGGCCTTGGGGAGGGATTTGAGGCTGGCTGCGGAGGCTGGCCATCTAGGGACTCAAGCCAGATGGAAATTTCCACTGTGCTTCTGGGAGTGACCAGCTTTGCTTTGCAGGTGGGTTATGCTGTTGGCTGGTACCTCTGCTGGCAGTGACACAGAGCTACCATCAGTATCTTCATAGTGGTCACTGTGAGCAATGCCCCCTTTTCTTTTTTTCTTTTTTTTTTTTATTGTTATACTTTAGGTTTTAGGGTACATGTGCACAATGTGCAGGTTTGTTACATATGTATCCATGTGACATGTTGTTTTGCTGCACCCATTAACTCGTCATTTAGCATTAGGTATATCTCCTAATGCTGTCCCTCCCCCCTCCCCCCACCCCGCAACAGTCCCCGGAGTGTGATGTTCCCCTTCCTGTGTCCATGAGTTCTCATTGTTCAATTCCCACCTATGAGTGAGAACATGCGGTGTTTGGTTTTTTGTCCTTGCGATAGTTTACTGAGAATGATGTTTTCCAGTTTCATCCATGTCCCTACAAAGGACATGAACTCATCATTTTTTATGGCTGCATAGTATTCCATGGTGTATATGTGCCACATTTTCTTAATCCAGTCTATCATTGTTGGAAATTTGGGTTGGTTCCAACTCTTTGCTATTGTGAATAGTGCCGCAATAAACATACGTGTGCATGTGTCTTTATAGCAGCATGATTTATAGTCCTTTGGGTATATACCCAGTAATGGGATGGCTGGGTCAAATGGCATTTCTAGTTCGAGATCCCTGAGGAATCGCCACACTGACTTCCACAATGGTTGAACTAGTTTACAGTCCCACCAACAGTGTAAAAGTGTTCCTATTTCTCCACATCCTCTCCAGCACCTGTTGTTTCCTGATTTTTTAATGATGGCCATTCTAACTGGTGTGAGATGGTATCTCATTGTGGTTTTGATTTGCATTTCTCTGATGGCCAGTGATGATGAGCATTTCTTCATGTGTTTTTTGGCTGCATAAATGTCTTCTTTTGAGAAGTGTCTGTTCACGTCCTTTGCCCACTTTTTGATGGGGTTGTTTGTTTTTTTCTTGTAAATTTGTTTGAGTTCATTGTAGATTCTGGATATTAGCCCTTTGTCAGATGAGTAGGTTGCAAAAATTTTCTCCCATTCTGTAGGTTGCCTGTTCACTCTGATGGTAGTTTCTTTTGCTGTGCAAAAGCTCTTTAGTTTAATTAGATCCCATTTGTCAATTTTGGCTTTTGTTGCCATTGCTTTTGGTGTTTTAGACATGAAGTCCTTGCCCACACCTATGTCCTGAATGGTATTGCCTAGGTTTTCTTGTAGGATTTTAATGGTTTTAGGTCTAACATTTAAGTCTTTAATCCATCTTGAATTAATTTTTGTATAAGGTGTAAGGAAGGGATCCAGTTTCAGCTTTCTACATATGGCTACCCAGTTTTCCCAGCACCATTTATTAAATAGGGAATCCTTTCCCCATTTCTTGTTTTTTTCAGGTTTGTCAAAGATCAGATAGTTGTAGATATGCGGCATCATTTCTGAGGGCTCTGTTCTGTTCCATTGATCTATGTCTCTGTTGTGGTACCAGTACCATGCTGTTTTGGTTACTGTAGCCTTGTAGTATAGTTTGAAGTCAGGTAGCGTGATGCCTCCAGCTTTGTTCTTTTGGCTTAGGATTGACTTGGCAATGCGGGCTCATTTTTGGTTCCATATGAACTTTAAAGTAGTTTTTTCCAATTCTGTGAAGAAAGTCATTGGTAGCTTGATGGGGATGGCATTGAATCTATAAATTACCTTGGGCAGTACGGCCATTTTCACGATATTGATTCTTCCAACCCATGAGCATGGAATGTTGTTCCATTTGTTTGTATCCTCTTTTATTTCATTGAGCAGTGGTTCGTAGTTCTCTTTGAAGAGGCCCTTCACATCCCTTGTAAGTTGGATTCCTAGGTATTTTATTCTCTTTGAAGCAATTGTGAATGGGAGTTCACTCATGATTTGGCTCTCTGTTTTGTCTGTGATTGGTGTACAAGAATGCTTGTGATTTTTGTACATTGATTTTGTATCCTGAGACTTTGCTAATCAGCTTAAGGAGATTTTGGGCTGAGACAATGGGGTTTTCTAGATATACAATCATGTCATCTGCAAACAGGGACAATTTGACTTCCTCTTTTCCTAATTGAATACCCTTTATTTCCTTCTCCTGCCTGATTGCTCTGGCCAGAACTTCCAGCACTATGTTGAATAGGAGCGGTGAGAGAGGGCATCCCTGTCTTGTGCCAGTTTTCAGAGGGAATGCTTCCAGTTTTTGCCCATTCAGTATGATATTGGCTGTGGGTTTGTCATAGATAGCTCTTATTATTTTGAGATCCGTCCCATCAATACCTAATTTATTGAGAGTTTTCAGAATGAAGAGTTGTTGAATTTTGTCAAAGGCCTTTTCTGCATCTATTGAGATAATCATGTGGTTTTTGTCTTTGGTTCTGTTTATATGCTGGATTACATTTATTGATTTCCGTATGTTGAACCAGCCCTGCATCCCAGGGATGAAGCCCACTTGATTATGGTGGATAAGCTTTTTGATGTGCTGCTGGATTCGGTTTGCCAGTATTTTATTGAGGATTTTTGCATCAATGTTCATCAAGGATATTGGTCTGAAATTCTCTTTTTTGGTTATGTCTCTGCCAGGCTTTGGTATCAGGATGATGCTGGCTTCATAAAATGTATTAGGGAGGATCCCCTCTTTTTCTATTGATTGGAATAGTTTCAGAAGGAATGGTACCAGTTCCTCCTTGTACCTCTGGTAGAATTCAGCTGTGAATCCATCAGGTCCTGGACTCTTTTTGGTTGGTAAGCTATTGATTATTGCCACAATTTCAGAACCTGTTATTGGTCTATTCAGAGATTCAACTTCTTCCTGGTTTAGTCTTGGGAGGGTGTGTCGAGGAATTTATCCATTTCTTCTAGATTTTCTAGTTTATTTGCATAGAGGTGTTTGTAGTATTCTCTGATGGTAGATTGTATTTCTGTGGGATCAGTGGTGATATCCCCTTTTTCATTTTTTATTGCATCTATTTGATTCTTCTCTCTTTTCTTCTTTATTAGTCTTGCTAGCGGTCTATCAATTTTGTTGATCTTTTCAAAAAACCAGCTCCTGGATTCATTAATTTTTTGAAGGGTTTTTTGTGTCTCAATTTCCTTCAGTTCTGCTCTGATTTTAGTTATTTCTAGCCTTCTGCTAGCTTTTGAATGTGTTTGCTCTTGCTTTTCTAGTTCTTTTAATTGTGATGTTAGGGTGTCAATTTTGGATCTTTCCTGCTTTCTCTTGTGGGCATTTAGTGCTATAAATTTCCCTCTACACACTGCTTTGAACGTGTCCCAGAGATTGTGGTATGTTGTGTCTTTGTTCTCGTTGGTTTCAAAGAACATCTTTATTTCTGCCTTCATTTCATTGTGTACCCAATAGTCATTCAGGAGCAGGTTGTTCAGTTTCCATGTAGTTGAGCGGTTTTGAGTGAGTTTCTTAATCCTGAGTTCTAGTTTGATTGCACTGTGGTCTGAGAGACAGTTTGTTATAATTTCTGTTCTTTTACATTTGCTGAGGAGAGCTTTACTTCCAACTATGTGGTCAATTTTGGAATAGGTGTGGTGTGGTGCTGAAAAAAATGTATATTCTGTTGATTTGGGGTGGAGAGTTCTGTAGATGTCTATTAGGTCCACTTTGTGCAGAGCTGAGTTCAATTCCTGGATATCCTTGTTAACTTTCTGTCTCGTTGATGTGTCTAATGTTGACAGTGGGGTGTTAAAATCTCCCATTATTATTGTGTGGGAGTTTAAGTCCCTTTGTAGGTCACTCAGGACTTGCTTTATGAATCTGGGTGCTCCTGTGTTGGGTGCATATATATTTAGGATAGTTAGCTCTTCTTGTTGAATTCATCCCTTTACCATTATGTAATGGCCTTGTCTCTTTTGATCTTTGTTGGTTTAAAGTCTATTTTATCAGAGACTAGGATTGCAACCCCTGCCTTTTTTTGTTTTTCATTTGCTTGATAGATCTTCCTCCATCCCTTTATTTTGAGTCTATGTGTGTCTCTGCACGTGAGATGTGTTTCCTGAATACAGCACACTGATGGGTCCTGACTCCTTATCCAGTTTGCCAGTCTGTGTCTTTTAATTGGAGCATTTAGCCCATTTACATTTAACGTTAATATTGTTATGTGTGAATCTGATCCTGTCATTATGATGTTGGTTGGTTATTTTGCTCGTTAGTTGATTTCTTCCTAGCCTCGATGGTCTTTACAATTTGGCATGTTTTTGCAGTGGCTGGTACCGGTTGTTCCTTTCCATGTTTAGTGCTTCCTTCAGGAGCTCTTTTAGTGCAGGCCTGGTGGTGACAAAATCACTCAGCATTTGCTTGTCTGTAAAGTATTTTATTTCTCCTTCACTTATGAAGCTCAGTTTGGCTGGATATGAAATTCTGGGTTGAAAATTCTTTTCTTTAAGAATGTTGAATATCGGCCCCCACTCTCTTCTGGCTTGTAGAGTTTCTGCCGAGAGATCAGCTGTTAGTCTGATGGGCTTCCCTTTGTGGGTAATCCAACCTTTCTCTCTGGCTGCCCTTAACATTTTTTCCTTCATTTCAACTTTGGTGAATCTGACAATTATGTGTCTTGGAGTTGCTGTTCTTGAGGAGTATCTTTGTGGCATTCTCTGTATTTCCTGAATCTGAATGTTGGCCTGCCTTGCTAGATTGGGGAAGTTCTCCTGGATAATATCTTGCAGAGTGTTTTCCAACTTGGTTCCATTCTCCCCGTCATTTTCAGGTACACCAATCAGACGTAGGTTTGGTCTTTTCACATAGTCCCAAATTTCTTGGAGGCTTTGTTCATTTCTTTTTATTCTTTTTTCTCTAAACTTCCCTTCTTGCTTCATTTCATTCATTTCATCTTCCATCAGCGATACCCTTTCTTCCAGTTGATCGCATCTGCTACTGAGGCTTCTGCAATCTTCGCGTAGTTCTCGAAACTTGGCTTTCAGCTCCATCAGCTCCTTTAAGCCCTTCTCTCCATTGGTTATTCTAGTTATCCATTCTTCTCATTTTTTTTCAAAGTTTTTAACTTCTTTGCTATTGTTTTGAATCTCCACCCGTAGCTTAGAGTAGTTTGATCGTCTGAAGCCTTCTTCTCTCAACTCGTCAAAGTCATCCTCCATCCAGCTTTGTTCCATTGCTGGTGAGGAACTGCGTCCCTTTGGAGGAGGAGAGGTGCTTTGCTTTTTAGAGTTTCCAGTTTTTCTGCTCTGTTTTTTCCCCATCTTTGTGGTTTTATCTACTTTTGGTCTTTGATGATGGTGATGTACAGATGGGTTTTTGGTGTGGATGTCCTTTCTGTTTGTTAGTTTTCCTTCTAGCAGACAGGACCCTCAGCTGCAGGTCTGTTGGAGTTTACTAGAGGTCCACTCCAGACCCTGTTTGGCTGGGTGTCAGCAGCGGTGGCTGCACAACAGCAGATTTTCATGAGACCACAAATTCAGCTGTCTGATAGTTCCTCTGGAAGTTTTGTCTCAGAGGAATACCTGGCCGAATGAGGTGTCAGTCTGTCCCTACTGGGGGGGTGCCTCCCAGTTAGGCTGCTCAGGGGTGAGGGACCCACTTTAGGAGGCAGTCTGTCCGTTCTCAGATCTCCAGCTGTGTGCTGGGAGAACCGCTACTCTCTTGAAAGCTGTCAGTCAGACAGGGACATTTAAGTCTCTGGAATTTCCTGCTGACTTTTTGTTTGTCTGTGCCCTGCCCCCAGAGGTGGAGCCTACAGAGGCAGGCAGGCTTCCTTGATCTGTGGTGGGCTCCATCCAGTTCGAGCTTCCTGGCTGCTTTGTTTACCTAAGCAAGCCTGGGCAATGGTGGGTGCCCCTCCCCTAGCCTCGCTGCCACCTTGCAGTTTGATCTCAGACTGCTGTGCTAGCAATCAGTGAGACTCCGTGGGCATAGGACCCTCTGAGCCAGGGGTGGGACACAATCTCCTAGTGTGCCATTTTCAGGCCCGTTGGAAAAGCACAGTATTAGGGTGGGACTGACCCGATATTCCAGGTGCCATCTGTTACCCCTTTCTTTGACTAGGAAAGGGACCTCCCTGACCCCTTGCACTTCCCGAGTGGGGCAATGCCTCGCCCTGCTTCGGCTCGTGCACAGTGCGCTTCACCCACTCTCCTGCAGCCACTGTTTGGCACTCCCTAGTGAGATGAAACCGGTACCTCGAACAGAAATGCAGAAATCACCCGTATTCTGTGTCGCTCAGGCTGGGAGCTGTAGACCGGAGCTGTTCCTATTCGGCCATCTTGGCTCCTCCCCCCCTTTTCTTTTTTTCTATCTGAACCCAGGTGGTCTAGCCACACTGTTATCCCCTGCTTTTCCTGTGAAGTGAGACTGAAGTGGGCTTTCTGAGAATATTCCAGGAATGGCTAAGGAAGCTGAATATTCATCTTTAGTTTTCTTTTCCCACTGGAGAAACCATGGGCCTAGGGCAATCCTGTCTGCATAGTGCTGTGCCAACTTGAGTGAGGGAGTGGAGGAGGGGTGGCATGGTCAAAGTGAGACCTTTTCTCTTCCACCTTCTAATGTGGTTTTTATTCAGTTCTGTGGTCAACATGGGTGTCTTTGGCTTATTTGCAAGTTTTGGGATTTTTACCAAAGTGCTCTTGTCATGGATATCTGCCAGTTGAATTTTCTGTTGAGAGGAGGGACTCCTGGAACCTCCTATTCTGCCATCTTGCTAATGTCAGTCTAAAAACCTCCAATTGTAGGTGAAGATTTCTCTATTCCTCTTTTTTAGTTCTACAAGCTTTTATTTTGAAGTTCTATTGTTAGTTGCATGCACATTTAGTATTGTTATATTTTCATGGTGAATCGACTTCTTTCTGTGCCTCTTTATCCCTGGTAGTATTTCTTGTTTTGAAATCTATTTGTTCAATATTAATATAGCCACTCCAGCTTTTTAAGATATTAAGTCTTATAGCTTATCTTTGTCTTTATATTAAATATATCTGATAACGGATTAATATACAAAATATATAAAGAACTCATACAGCTCAATAGCAGTAAAAAAAAAACCCAATTAAAAAAATGGACAAAGACTTGAAAAGACATTTCTCCAAAGAAGACAAAACAATGGCCAAGAAGTATGTGAAAAGGTGCTCAAAATCACTAATCATTAGGGAAATGTAAATCAAAACCTCACTGAGATATCACCTCATGCCTGTTAGTATAACTATTACCAAAAAAACAAGATATAACAATTGTTAATGAGGGTGTGGAGAAAAGGGAACCTTTGTACATTCTTGGTGGGAATGTAGACAGATGTAGCCATTGTGGAATCAGTATGAAGTCTTTTAAAGGAATTAGAAACAGAACTACCAGGCTGAGTGAGGTGGTTCATGCTTGTAATCCCAGTAATTTGGGAAGTCAAGGCAGGGGGATTGCTTGAGGTCAGGACTTTGATCCCAGCCTGGGCTACACAGCAAGACCCTGTACCTAAAAAACATTGACTAAGCATGGTGTGTGTCTGTAGTCCCAGCTACTCAGGAGACTGAGGCAGGATTCCTTAAGCCTAGGAGTTTGAGGTTTACAGTGAGCTATGATTGCACCACTGCATTCCAGCCTGGGCTACAGAGCAACACTGTGACACCCTGTCTTTAAAAAAAAAAAAAAGAAATGAAATCACCACTTAACTTCATAGAGATATCTGTACTTTCATATTTATTGCAGCATTATTCACAATAGTCAAAATTTTGAAACAAGTGAACTGTCTGTTGATGAATGGATAAACTGTGACACACACACACAATGGAATATTATTTACTCTTAGAAAAGGAGATCCTGCCATTTGCCAAGGCATGAATGAACATGAAGAACATTATGCTAAATGAAATAAACTGACACAGAAAGAAAAATACTGCACTATTTCACTTATACATGGAATCTTAAAAGAAAAAAAAAAGGAAAGTTGAATACAAGTAGACAGAGAATAATGTGGTCGTTACCAGGGGTGTGGTTGGAGGGGAAGGAAATGGAGAGATGTAGGTCAAAGGATAAAAAATTGCAGATATGTAAGATTAGAAAAGTCTAGAGGTCTAATGTACAATGTGAGGTCTATGATAATATTATATTTTATTTGGAATTTTTGTTAAAAAAGTAGATTTTAGGTGCTCTTGCCACACACACAAAGGGAAACTATGTGAGATGATGAATGTGTTAATTTGCCTGACTGTAGTAACCATTTCACAACATATATCAAAACATCATGTTGTACACCATAAATATATGCAATAAAAAATAAAGTGAGAGTTTTTTGGGGGGTCAGTATAGAGTCAGGTCTTTTAAAATCCAATCTTACAATCTCCTTCTTGAGACCACAAATTCAGCTGTCTGATAGTTCCTCTGAAAGTTTTGTCTCAGAGAAGTACCGGGTTGAATGAGGTGTCAGTCTGTCCCTACTGGGGGGGTGCCTCCCAGTTAGGCTGCTCAGGGGTGAGGGACCCACTTTAGGAGGCAGTCTGACCGTTCTCAGATCTCCAGCTGCGTGCTGGGAGAACCACTACTCTCTTCAAAGCTGTCAGTCAGACAGGGACATTTAAGTCTGTGGAAGTTCTTGCAGAGTTTTTGTTTGTCTGTGCCCTGCCCCCAGAGGTGGAGCCTACAGAGGCAGGCAGGCCTCCTTGAGCTGTGGTGGGCTCCACCCAGTTCGAGCTTCCTGGCTGCTTTGTTTACCTAAGCAAGCCTGGGCAATGGCGGGCGCCCCTCCCCCAGCCTCGCTGCCGCCTCGCAGCTTGATCTCAGACTGCTGTGCTAGCAATTAGCGAGACTCCGTGGGCATAGGACCCTCCGAGCCAGGTGTGGGACACAATCTCCTAGTGTGCCGTTTTCCAGGCCCGTTGGAAAAGCGCAGTTAGGGTGGGACTGACCCGATATTCCAGGTGCCGTCTGCTTCCCCTTTCTTTGACTAGGAAAGGGAACTCCCTGACCCCTTGCGCTTCCCGAGTGAGTCAATGCCTCGCCCTGCTTCGGCTCGCGCACAGTGCGCTTCACCGACTGTCCTGCACCCACTGTTAGGCACTCCCTAGTGAGATGAAACCAGTACCTCAAGCAGAAATGCAGAAATCACCCGTCTTCTGTGTCGCTGGGGCTGGGAGCTGGAGACTGGAGCTGTTCCTATTCGGCCATCTTGGCTCCACCCAATCTCCTTCTTTTAATTGGTGTATTTAGATCAGTGGTCCCCAGCCTTTTTGGCCCCAGGGACCGGTTTAATGCAGTCAATTTTTCCATAAACTGGCAGGGAAGGGAAGATGGTTTCGGGATGAAACTGTTCCACTGTGGATCATCAGGCATTAGATTCTCATAAGGAGCATGCAACCTAGATCCTTTGCATGTGCAGTTCACAATAAGGTTCAAACTCCTATGAGAATCTAATGCCACAGCTGATCTGACAGGAGGCAGAGCTCAGGTGGTAATGCTCACTCCCACTGCCGCTCACCTCCCGCTGTGTGGCCCATTTCCTAACAGGCCACAAACCTGTACCAGTCCATGGCCTGGGGGGTGGGGACCCCTGATTTAGATCATTTATATTAAATATAATTATTGGTGTGTTATATTAAAACCTAATATCTTTACTAGCATTTTTAGATGCTTCATTACTTGGGCAGAGAACTTTCATATGGGACAAAGTTTGTGGTGTTTGTCCCAGATCTTTGAAAGATGAAGGAAATTGTCTAGAAAGTCCCAGAACTAATAAGTGCATTTTTAATTTGATGGTCTCCGAATGGGGCATTGGACACTACTAATATCAGAGTTTAGAATAAGAGTGAGTCCACCTGTCATAAACATATAAAAATTGACAAAGTGCTAATCATTAGGGATGGGATACATATTATTTATTCTAATAAAGACGATATGTAAGCAAACACCTCCAACATCTAATTATAGGGAAAAAAAGCTAAAGAGAAGTTTAGATTCAGAGAGTGATTAGAGAAGACAAGGAATAATGGAATAGGAACATTCCTCAGAAGACTACTACCAATTGGGTATCAGTGGTTATATAAATTATGAATTCGAGAATTTAAGAATTACAGAATTTTGTTGTTAAATGGATACATGGGCCCTAATGGGGTTCTGACAAAGTTTAAACTGGTCTGTAACAAAATGAAAAAAATTAGAATGGTAGAACAAAATTTTAAGAGACATGAATGCATTTAGTTAAAAGTCTGTTTTCTTCTAATATGTCATACATACATATTTTTAGGTGGTGAAATTTCTTTCACTTTTGAAATGATGGTGAGAGTTAAGAAATTGATGATAAATTATGGTAATAATTGGTAAACTTCTGTAAACCAAAAATATCTTTAAAAATTACTGATGCAGGAAGTTCAGGACTGGAAGAATCATAACAGAGGACAATATAAATGAAAAATAAATGTCAGTTTAAAGCCATAAAAAAACCTTTGACAAGATAGAAGATCATATTTGAAAACAAACTGTATGAAGAACAAGTGTGTACAAGTTTTTGCATATGATGTTTTCTGTTTGCTTTCAAGTTTTGTTTACGTTTTGGTTTACATATCACCAAAGTAATGTTACTGTATATGTGATTATAATTAGTTGAGAAAATTGCATGATTAACTTTGTATCCATAGTCTTTATATAATCTATATGTTATTTATATGCTCATGGTTTATAATATAACAATGAACATACTCTATACTGAAAATTTGTGGGATGGTGCTCAGGCTGTGTATAGAGAGAAACTTATAACTTTAAATGATCATATTTGAAAAGAAGGAAGGCTTTTCTTTTATAAAGATAAACATGCACCTAACAAAGTTATAAAAAAGAAAAGCATACTGAAAATAAAAAATAGAAATATGATGCTAAATTGTGCACTTAAAACAGGTGAATTTTATGGTATGTAAAAGTTTTTGAAAAACAAGAAAAAAAGAACATTAGTGAAGATATCTTTGTGTGTGTGTGTGTGTGTGTGTGTGTGTGTGTGTGTGTGTGTTCTAATACAAATTTATTTCCAAAAGCAGGCTATGGGCTGGATTTGGCCTGACAGCAGTAGTTTGTTCACCCTGGTCTATGTTATTCCTGATTTAAAAATATATATATAAAACAAAATAAAAAACCTCAGCTCTCATAGAGTAACTTCCCAAAAGGTTATTTCTGGCAGTGCTAGATGTCTATTTTAGGTCAAAAGAATGACCCCGCTTTCATGGTCACTCAGGGCTTCAGGCTGACAGAGGCTCTATGTCAACAGTGCTTCCACAATCACCTTGACAGAGAGATGAGAGACGGTTAAACTGCACGCTGGCTCTTTTTTTTTTTTTTTTTTTTTGAGAAAGAGTCTCGCTCTGTCACCTAGGCTAGAGGGCAGAGGCATGATCTCGGCTCATTGCAACCTCCACCTTCCGGATTCAAGTGATTCTCCTTCCTCAGCCTCCCAAATACCTGGGATTACAGGCACCCGCCACCCCGCCTGGCTAATTTTTGTGTTTTTAGTAGAGACAGGGTTTCACCACCATGGCCAGGCTGGTCTCAAACTCCTGACCTCAGGTGATCTGCCCGCCTCGGCATCCCAAAGTGCTGAATTACAGGTGTGAGCCACTGCACATGGACACACTGGCTCTTAAGTTTCCACTTGAAAGTGAACCTGTCACTTTCAATCACTTTTAATTGGGCAATGCAAGTCACAGTCTAAGAAATGGAAACTAAACTAAAATTAATGAAGAAAATTTGTTTTCTGTAAAGATAAATCAAATTAATAAGTGAATGTGAGACTTATCAAGAAAAAAGAGAAAACACAGATAATAGATGTCAGAAATGAAAAAGAAGATGTCATTACATATCTTACAGGCATTAATAAGATAAAAAGAAGATATTACAAAGAATTTTAGGATAGCAAGTATAAAAATCTTAGAAAATGGGAAAAGTATACGTGCCAAATACAACAGTTGACTAGAAGGCATAGAAAACTGCATTGCCTTTTAACCTGCAATAAACTTAATCTATAACAATACTTCCTGTAAAGAGTTCCGTTCCAGTTGACTTTAACATTAGATTCTACCAAACATTCAATGAAGAAATGAGAAGCTCTTTTGTAAATAAGAAGAAAAGGAATGTGCCAAATTGATTTTGTGGTTAGTTTTCCAAAATTTAAATACATTTTCAGTTTTAGAATAGTTTTAGATTTATAGAAATGTTGCAAAGATAATATAGAGAGCTCCTAAATATTCACCCAGTTTCTGCTATTGTTAACATCTTATATTACCACAGTGCATCCATCACAGCTAAATACATTGCTACTAAATGACTCTACACTTATTATTATTACTATTATCACCACTAGTTTTTCCTTAATGTTCTTTTCCTGTTCCAAGAGTCCATCCAGGATACCACATTACCTTTAGTTGTCCTGTCTCTTTAGCCTTCTCTGGTCTTTGACTGTGGCTCAGAATTTCTTCCTTTTTGATAAATTTGACAGTTTTGAGAAATACTGGTCAAATATTGTTTAGAATGCCACTGAGTTTGAGTTTTTCTGATGTTTTTCGTTGTTTATCTTGGGTTGCAGGGTTTGGGGAGGAAGAAAACAGAAGTGAAGTGCCATTCTCATCAGATCATATCACAGGTTCATGTTATCAATATGATTTCTCCATAAAATCTGAAACATGACCTTATCAGGTTTATCCATGTGAAATTATTTTTTAACTCCTTTCCACATACTTCTCTTTGGAAACAAGTTGCTAAACACAGCCCATGCTCAAGGGAGAGGGAGGTCAAGCCCCACCTTCTTCAGCAGGGAATATCTGTATGAATTGTTGGGAATTATTCTATATGGCACATCTGTTCTCACCAATTTGCCAATTTATTCAATTATTTATTCATATCATCATGGACTCATAGATATTTATTATATGTTGTATTATAATCCAATGCTATCTTATTTATTTTATTGCTCAAATTGTGGCAGCTTTGGTCATTTGAAGCTCTTTTAGACTGACTCTTGTGTCCCTTTAATATGACCCTATCCTTTGATTTTTAAGCAATTGCTTACTTTCTGGCACCACAAGATATTCTAGGCTTGTTTTACATACTCCCTATCCCAGCCCTAGAACACCAGAAAGAGAGATATTAAGAGAACACATGCCACACATTAGTGGTAAATGTTACAGTGGATGAACTAAATCTTTAAAATGCTTGTAATTGTTATGGTGAAATGATGTAAGAAACAAAACTAGAAAATGACTTTGAAATGCAGTTGAAGAAGAAACTTTCCATGTTAATCATATTCAGAAGGTACGTCTTTAAGAATTCAGCAGAGTATGTACATGGATGATTATTCTTGCATATCAAGACAACAAAAGCACTACAATTTGGACTAATTCCTAGATCTTTTACAGTTCCCCTAAACTCCAAAGGGCCCCAATAACAAAAAAGATGAACACATTAACAACAACAACAACAAAGCAAAAACCTAAAAACGTTTGTGTGGAGTTATTTACTTAGGTCTTCCTCCACTTTATAGAGGAAGTGTTGAGCTCCACAACAGTGGAATCTTACTTATCTCTATCTTCCCAGCTCACTGCTGGTACATAGGAGCTTAGGAAATCAGACTTCCCCCATAGTTCAACTTTGAGTGCTTTGTTCTTTATCCAAAGTGCATGTATGTCCTGAAATGTTCTGTCTTTTCCAGTTTCTTTCCATTAGTTGATGCCATTCTGTTCACTCAATTGCCTTCCCTAGCAAACCTCATCCATTGAAATCCTGCTTATTATTACAAGACACTGCTTTATTCCTAAACTTACCATGAATTTCCCCTGAATATTTGCTTCACCTTTCCCTCTCCTAAATTACATGTCAATGTTTCTGAGTTTCTTATTCCAGACTTCCACACTATAGGATTTTTTTTTTTTTTTAGTGCACTTGTCATATCCCCTTTTCAAGGAGAGGTTCTGAGTTCTTATCAATTCATTACCTAGTATATAATGAGTGTTCAATCCCTGGTTAAAGAACAAAATGAGACAGAAAACTGGAAATGCACTTTATTAGAATATGCTCGCAGGTCATTTTAAGGATCAAGAAACCAGAAGGAAGATGTAGATCTCATCACCTTAGTTTATCAGAGTAGGTTGAGAAGCAAGTGAATAGGAAATTGTATTTGATTTATGTAGACTATGTCTTCAGGATTGGGAAATTTTCTATTATTGTAACATAGTCTTGAGGAAGAGTCAGTGCAAGTGTTGCTGGCTTTGGACGAGGTGGCTTTGTAATTTTTTTACATGCTTCCAGTTCCTTGATATTGAGGCAACAGTATCTCCCATCTTCACATAGTGCCTCACACACCTCATTTACTCTGCAGATTTTCCTGCAACGTCCTTGTACATAGTTAGCCCAGCACTTCTTAAGTTGTTCGGTTACTATACACAGAAAGGAGCAATAGGACAATATCAGTGTTTGAGACTGCAGGCACGTTGGTTTTGGGGAAGACAGAGGAGGCTTGTAGGAATTAGGGGTGTGGGGTATCCACAAGGTAGACCCTCATATATTCTGAAGAGGATTTTCCGACAAGGTCAACCTCAGTGTTTGTATTTAACTGGATCACTTATATTTAGGTCCTGTGAGGTTTTAGGCCTCCCTTTAACATCTGATAGACTCTGCCAAGAACATAAGATCTTATCTGAGAAAATAAAGGAGATGAACCCTTGATTCTAGGCTATGGAACTATGCTTTACATAGGAACCTCAGCAAATCTGCCTCCATCCTGAATGCTCCCAGGGCACTGCTTACTACTGCACCTCCTCTGATGCCCGGAGAACAATATATTGTTACTATGTGTTTATGTCTGAATCAAACTATTCTCCTGAGTTGAAACCCACTATCAGGATCAAGAATGACTTTCATGTTATCCAGTAAGGTAGTTGTCTATTGGGTCTTAGGAATGTAGAGGGCCAGGAATAGGCCATTACTATTCTTATAATAAGGGACACATGTAAGAGATCTGGTTTGGAAAGAGGAAAGGAAACTCTAATTTTTGAGTTCTTAGTATATGCCAAGCTTCACAGAAGTTATATCATTTAATAAAACCCCTGTTAACCAGGTGTCATTATCTCCATAGATGAGGAAACTGAGGCTCCTAGAGTCTTCACTACTTACTCAAAGTTGACAAACTAGTAGATATTGAAGGCATGTTTCTTAAACCTAACTCCAAAATTTGCTCTTCCTCTATTCACACACTGCAGTATAATAGAGAATACACACACACACACACACACACACACACACACATATATATATATTTGAGTAAAAGGAAATATAGCTGAGCATCAGAGTAAAAACCATATCCAAAGACATAAAGGTATCCCTAGATATTGGGATCATTCCTTTCTATAACAACACATCCTTCCCAGAAGAAATTATGACCTCTTTTTAGCTCTGTGAGTACTCCTTTTTAAGGATAGTACCATGGAATAAGGCTCCAGAAAGAGGAAATTTCTGATGATGTTGGATAAACTAGCCATCTTTGGGGGATCTATTTCCCTTTAGTGTGGATTATGAAGTTCCCTTTGGCTCTTGAAAATACTCCATCCCACTGTTGATTTGAGTGAGCCTTTGGTTTGGTTTACCTGTGGGTTTCTGGAACAGCAGAATTGCAATGATCATGAAGAGCCCCATGGCCAGGCTTTCCAGAAGAGGTGCAGCCAAAGCTTTTGGTCCAGTGAACTGCACACTATGCTACCTTCCTCAGAGACTTGGATTCTTATGCACTGAACCAGAACAGATGGGATGATATGAAGTGTGTCCCTAAACTTCTGAACTGTGAGCTTTGCATCATGTAGGCAGATACAGGAAATTTGAGGTCACCCACTTTACCCCCACGTGGAATAGAGACACAGCGTGTCCCATCCCATCGCACCGAATGCCACTCTGTAGGCTGTAGACTGGTGGGAAGAATCTGTGCTTTTCCTACTTTGACTCTCTGCCCAGCTGGACCAAGATCAAAATGTACTCACCTCCAAGAATGAATATGGCAAGATAAACCAGGACATAAATCTGAAACTCCAACAATAAGAATTTCTAGTAGGTTTCTTGCACATTTGGAAAGAAGGTATGATGTAGTTGGGTCTGATCTGAGGTCACCTGATTTTTTACAAAAGCACCAAGAACATACCCTGGGGAAAGGATACCCTTTTCAACAAATCATGCTGGAGAAACTGGATTTCCATATGCAGAAGAATATATATTATGTATATATACACACACACACATATATACATATATATGCACACAATGGAATACTATACATACATATACACACAATGGAATATATATATATATACACAGTGGAATACTATTCACCCATAAAAATAATGAAATTCTGTCCTTTGCAACAACATGGATAGCCTGGAGGATATTATGTTATGTGAAATGTCAGGCACAGAAAGATTACCACATGTTCCTATTTGTATATGGGAGCTAAAAAAGTTGAGCACATGGAAGTAGAGAGTAGTGTTGCAGACATTAATATTAGAGGCTGGTAATGATTAGGGAGAGGGGAGGATGGAGAGAGATTGGCTAATGGATGCAAAATTACAGATAGATAGGAGGAATGACTTCTGGTGTTGCAGCACTGTAAGGTGAATATGGTTAACTACAATTTATTGTATACTTTTACAAGGCTAGAAGAGAGGATTTTGAATGTTCCCAATACAAATGATAAATGTTTGAGGTGACAGATATGCTAATTACCCTGGTTTGATCATTACATGTTATATACATGTATTGAAATATCACTTTGTAGCCTATAAATATGTACGATTATGTGTCAACTAAAAATAAAAGGAAAAATGGCTAAAATGGCCAATATTATGTCATATATTTTACCACAATTAGAAGAAAAAAATGCACGAGGGTATTTTTTTTCTACCAGTTGTACCTTGTCTTTGAAAATATTAAAATGTTGCCACAAGGAATCGATGTTTACCTAGATCATTCTTTGATCATTGATTGCAGTTTTCAAAAAATTTCAACCCTGTTAACCACTGAGATGCATTAAATAAATGAGCCAGTTGGCTTAGATGAGCCCTATGGCCATTATTCAGGTCATATAGTGGTTTTACACAAGAATATGTTTACACTGAGAGATGTTGACATATAAGACATCCTTTTTAGAGGCAAATGTAAATTTAAGAGCAGTTACCTCGGAGGTCTCAAGGATCACCTCCCTTTACTTTTGCCACCAGCTTTTACAGGGTTTAAGTCCTAGTCAAGGGATTGGTTTTATTATTTATAGTCTTCCTGTGAATACAAACTTTCCTTATAGGTGACTTGGTGGTGGAGCATCAAACAAAGACCCTAAGTCTGAGCAGTCAGGAGAAATACAAAAAGCCTTCCTATTAAAGTTGTATTTCTGAAGCTGGATGTTAAATTAGTAATAATAAACATAAGGATAGGAATGAGTCCTAAGAGCAAGGACAAATTTCTAATAAAGAAATAAAAATAAAATTATAATATTCATATTAGCAGAAGAAAATATGATTTGTCCAACAGAAACTAGAAAAAATTAGGAATAGATAAGTCACAACTGGAGGGCAGAAAAAATTCCTAATAGATCAGTAGTTATAATACATTTACATGGCTTAAACTCACTGATTAGATGACAGAGATTCATTATTGGATTTAAAAAAGATTTCAGCAATATTAGACAAGACACATATATAGTGGACTGTTATTAATAGAATATAGCAGAATAGATATATCGAAAAATGTATCTGGTGAAAATAACCAAAAAAGTTGGGTAAATGTAAAAAGGAAATTACTACATTGAGAAACCATCAAAAATGAAAGGAATCTGCACAGGCCAAAAACTAAGATTGCAAACCCTGAAGGGTAAGTTGAACATTATTTTGATGGCTATGTGAGATGTATAAAGCTAAGATCTAGTCCTAGGGAAGACATATAATTGATACCCTTATATAAACTTGAGATTCAAAGGCGACAATCTCAGCCTAAGGAAGGATGAAATCTCTCTCTTTCTGACACATGAGTGTATATACACACAAACACACAAATTAATCTGTATTAGATTGTATTTTGTCAGCATTAACCTTGGCTCTGGATGGAGAAGGGAAATATGAACCCTATGAACTGTAGCCACAAATTCTCATGGGTTTCAACCTAAGTTAAAGCTATTTATGTGGATTAGAAAAATCAAGTAAAGAATTTAATTATAAGAAATCTCAGTTGTTAATTCAGCTAGTTGTTTAGTGGAAGCAGATGTGAATCTTTTCTTCATACATCCAAGGCACCCAATAATTCCTAAATATGAAATTCCAATTAAAATGAGAATCTTACAGGTTAAAATTATAAAAACAGAATGAAGGATGGTCCGATGAGTCTGAATCATTAGAAGGTCCAGACATTAGGAGAACAAAACACAACAATGACAATAACAAATGGCTAACCCTTGTATGGCACTTTCTATGTGCTGGCACTCCTGTAGGTGTCCTACAGACATAAACTCATTTACCTTTACAGCAACACTTTGAGGTAGATATTATTATCTCCATTTTACAAATGAGAAACTCAAAGGCAGAGAAAACATAAGAAACTTGCTCAAAATATTATAGAGCACATATCAAGTGCTTTACAACCACATGACCAGTGGCTAACATATTGTATAGCGCAGATTTAGAACATTTCCATCTTTTTAGATACTTCTATTGGACAGCACTTCTCTAGAGGCTGAAAATTCACTACTGTACTGTGAATACTAGATTATCAGATCCTTCTTAGATTCATTCAACCATCAACAAATCAAAATACAGAATTATTCATTATGAAAAGATCTCCCTCTCTTACTGTCTTATTGGCATATTTACCTCCCTCTCCTGACTATTCATAACCCCTGGCAAGCACTAATTTGTTCTACATTTCATAATTTTTAGAGAATGTTATATGAATATAGTTACACACTATGTGACCCTTTGAGATTGTCTTTTATCCTCACTCAGCATAATGCTCTTATAATCTATGTAAGCTGTTGCATGTATCGATAATTCATTTTTTGTACTGCTGAGAAGTATTCCATTGTATGGATGTACCACTCTATGTTAGTCATTCACCTGTTGAATGACATTGTGGTTGTTTACACTTTTGGGCTATTATAAATAGTACTACCATTAATATTCCTGCCCAGGGGTTGTGGAGAAAAACACTTTTATTTCCTCGGCATAAACACCAAGGAGTGTATTCCATTGTTGTTGGATGAAATGTTTTATAAATGTCTATTAGATTCTGTTGCTTTATGGTATTTAAAAATTCTTCTACACCCTTGTGGATTTTATGTCTAGTTGTCCTATCTATCAACTGTTGAGGTTAATATTGTAATTTTTTTTTTGTTTGCTTTTTTTGAGACGGAGTCTTGCTCTGTCACCCAGGCTGAAGTGCAGTGGCCCGATCTCCGCTCACTGCAACCTCCGCCTTCTGTTTTCAAGCGATTCTCCTGCCTCAGCCTCCCGAGTAGCTGGGATTACAGGCGCATGCCAGCACACCTGGCTAATTTTTTGTATTTTTAGTAGAGAATGGGTTTCACCGTGCTAGCCAGGATGGTCTTGATCTCCTGACCTCGTGATCTGCCCGCCTCGGCCTACCAAAGTGCTGGGATTACAGGTGTTTTTTTTCTTTTTGAGATGGGGTCTCGCTCTGTCACCCAGGCTGGAGTGCACAGCTCCCAGCAGCCTCGATGTCCCAGGCTCAAGCCTTCCACGTCAGCCTCCTGAGTAGCTGGGACAACAGGCGTGGGCCACCACACCTTAGTTTTCGTATCTTTTGTAGAGATGGGGGGTCTCACTATGTTGCCTCAGGTGGTCTCAAACTCCCAAGCTCAAGCGATTTGCCTGCCTCAGCCTCCCAAAGTGCTGGAATTACAGGGGTGAGTCACCACGCCTGGCCTGATATTGTAAATTTATTTCTCCTCTTAGTTTTATCAGTTTTTGCTTCATGTATTTTGAAACTCTGGTTTTCAGTTTGTAGACGATCAGGGCTATGTCTTCTTGGTTGATTGACCGTTTTGGCATTATATAATTTCCCTCTCTGTCCTTGATAATTTGTTTTGCTCTGAAGTCTGCTTTAACTGATGTTAGTATAGCCATTCCTACTTTCTTATGATTAATATTTGGATGGTGTATCTTTTTGATACATGTTAGGGATTAAGTTACCATTTTATGTTTTGTTTTCTATTTGTTCCTTAGAATTCCACTATAATTTAGCTATAATTTCTTATTGTATTTATTTTTTTAGTGGTTGCTGTACATAACTTATCACACTCTATGGTGTCAACGTTCTACAAGTTTGACTGAAGTATAGAAAACTTACCGCACTTTAAATTTCTTTGCCTTACCCAGCTTATAATGTCTTAAGTACTTCCTCTACATCTATTTAGAACCACATCAGATAATGTTACAATTTTTGCTTCAATTTACCAAACATGATTTCAAAATTCTCTAAAAAAAAGATAGTCTCACTTTGGGAGGCCGAGGTGGCAGATTGCTTGAGTCCAAGAGTTCGAGGCCAGCCTGGGCAACACAGTGAAACCCTGTCTCTACAAAAAAATATAAAAATTAGCCGGCTCCTGTGGTTCCAGCTACTCACTGGGCTCAGGAGGGAAGATCCTTTGAGCCCAGGAGGTCGAGGCTGCACTGAGCTGAGATTGTACCACTGCACTCCTGTCCGAGCGACAGAGCCAGACTCTATCTCAAGAAAAGAAAGCAAAAAAAAAAAAAAAACCATAGTCTATTATATTCACCTCCCATTTTACCCATTCCATTGACTTCGACTTCTTCTTTTCTGAAGTTCCAAGCCCCCTGTTATCATTTCGGTTTAGAGAACTTTCTTTGACTATATTTTTAGGGTAGGGCTGCTAGTGACAAATTCCCTTGTTTCTTGTTTGAGAATGTTTTTCTTTTCCTGTTTATTCCTAGAGAACTTTTTTTTTTTTTTTGCTAGATATAGGATTTGGATTGGATAGTTCTTTATTTCGGCATTTGAAACGTGATGACATTTCTTTTTTGCTTCCATGGTTTCAGATGACAAATGCCGTCAATCAAACCATTGTTTTACCATGGGTAGTGTATTGTTTCTAAATGCTCGCTTGATTTTTTTCTGTCTTTAGCTATTAGTTTTGGTTTGATTATACTTTATCTTAGCATGGATTTCTTTGGGTTTATCTTGTTTTTTTTTTTACATTAAGATATTCTTTTTTTTTTATTATAATTTAGGGTTTTAGGGTACATGTGCACAATGTGCAGGTTTGTTACATATGTATCCATGTGCCATTCTTTGGGTTTATCTTGTTTTGGGTTAATTCAAGATCTTGAATTACAGATTTATGTATTCTGCCACACTTGGGATATTTTTCAGGCATTATTCCTTCAAATATTTTTTTCAGTTCCGCACTCTCCCTCTCCTTGAGGACCCTGATGATGTGAACATTAGATCTTTTTATGTCCCACAGGTATCTGTGGCTCTGTTCATTTTTTTCGGTCTATTTTTCTCTGTTTTTAGGTTGGGTAATTCTATAGATCTGTCTTTTTTCCTCTGTCATGTTCCACCTACTATTGAGCCTATACAGTGACTTTTTCTTTTTTACTTTGATTACATTTTATAAATTTATAATTTTCATTTGATTATTTTCATATCTTCTATTTCTTTTTCTTTTTTTCTTTTTTTTTTTTTTTGAGATGGAGTCTTGCTCTGTCACCCAGGCTGGAGTGCAGTGGCATGATCTTGGCTCACTGTAACCTCCACCTCCCAGCTTCACGCCATCCTCCTGCCTCAACCTCCTAAGCAGCTGGGACTACAGGCGCCTGTCACCATGCCCCGCTAATTTTTTGTATTTTTTTTTTTTAGTAGAGACGGAGTTTCACTGTGTTAGCCAGGATGATCTTGATCTCCTGACCTCGTGATCCGCCCGCTTCGGCCTCCCAAAGTGCTGGGATTACAGGCGTGAGCCACTGCGCCTGGCCTGTATCTTCTATTTCTTTGCTGAGATTTTACTAGTTTGTAGTTTGTTTCAAATGTATCCATAGTCCCACTAATACATTTTTGCTTTTGTTGCTTGTGGTTTTGATGTCATATTCAAGCAACTGTTGCCTAGACCAAAGTCATGAAGATATTCCCTTCTGTTTTATTTTAGGAGTTTTAAGTTTGCCAGGCTCACATTTAAATCTTTAAATCCATTTTGAGTGTGTGTGTGTGTGTGGGGGGTGTAAGATAAGGATCCATTTCATTTGTTCTGCCTGTGGAAATCCAGTTTTCCCAACACCATCTGTTGAAGTGACTATCATTTCTGTATTGCATATTCTTGGTATTATCATTGAAGATCGTTTGCTGCACAGCAAAGGAAACAGTCAACAGAGTGAGAAGGCAGTTTAAGGGATGGGAGGAAAATACTTGCCCACCATATATCACATAAGGTTAATATAAAAAACATGTAAGAAACATACACAACTCAGTAGCAAAAAACAAAGAGCCCACTTGAAAATCGGGCAAAGACATGAACAGAAATATTACTGAAGAAAACATAAAAGTGACTAACAAGTGTACAGAAAGGTGCTTAACATCACTAATCATCAGGGAAATGCAAATCAAAAGCACAATGAGAAATCACTTCACGCTTGTTAGGATGACTATTATCACAAAGACAAGAGATCACAAGTATCGGTGAGAATGTAAAGGGAACTTTTGTGCACTGTTGGTGGAAATATAAATTAGTACAACAATTATGTATAACAGTATGGAGGCTTCTCAAAAAATAAAAACAGAACTAGTATATATAAGCCATCAATCCCTCGTCTTGGTATATACCAAAAAGAAATGAAATAGGCACCATGTAGAGATATCTGTGCTCAGCATTATTCACAATAGCCAAGATATGAAATCAACCTAAGCTGATAGATGAAGACATTATCATCTATCAACATCGATAGATGAATACACTAAATAAATTGTATATATACACAGTGGCATGTTATTCAGCCTTGACAAAGGAGATCTTGCCATTCAGAACAACATGGATGAACCCAGAGGACATCACGCTAAGTGAAATAAGACAGACACAGAAAAAAAGTTCAGCATGATCTCACTTATACGTGGAATTTTAAAATTCAAATACATAGAAGAGTGTAGACCAGTGATTATCAGGGGTGGGGAGGGGGGGTGGAGGAAATGGGGAGATGCTCGTCGAAGGGTACAAAGTTGAAGTTGTGTAGGATAAAGTCTAGAGAGCTAAAGGGCAGTATGGGGACTCTAGTTAATAATATGGTGTTGTATACTAGAAATTTGCTAAGAAGATGGATTTCTGGTGCTGTCTCCTCAAAAAAGATGACTATGTGAAGAGATGGATATGCTAATTTGATTATAGCAATCATTTTACTATGTCTACGTATATCAAAACATCATGTTGCATATATACCTTAAATATATACAAGTTGTTATTTTAAAAATCTAGGTGGTATTCACCACTGCAGTTCTATTCTCAAACCTTTTGCATGTTAATTCTGGTTAGTTCTGTGTGTAGTTATCTAGTTTCAGGGGTCTGCCATGTCTTCTTATTCAGTTTTTAAAATTGTGGTTAAAAACAACATTATTCAGTCTTAAAGACACCTATTTTCCAGCACCCTCCTATCCTGTATCTTCACTGACTGGAAGGAGGGTTGATGCCAGCCACGGCCCCCTAGGGATTGAAGTTGAGACCACCCCTTGGTCTTCAATGATAATGAACTGGCTGGGAAGGGAAGTCTACCTCAGGCCTTTTATACTATTGGAAGGAAGGGCAATTTCAGTCTCCCCTCAGTTTTTACTGACATGGCACCAGCAGGGAAGGGATTCCTCCCCAAGCCAATCGCTACCACTGGTTGAGGGATGGGAGATCTGACTCCCAGCTAGGTCTCTACTGCCACTGCACAGGCAGTGGAGGGGAATGTTGCTCTGGGCTGCTTCACATGACGGCATGGGAGTTGGATGCCCAGCCTTTCTTCTAGGTCTCCATTACCAACAGAGGGGAGGAGCGCCATCTTCACCTGTCTGCAAGCCCTATGTGGGAGGCAAGAGTTCAGACTCTCCTCTTAATTTCCACTGACATCTCAAAGAAAAGAGTGTCCATCGTGTTTAGCTAGGTTAAGGTAAGTATTATGAAAAAGTGCCCAGGAATCTTACTCTCACCTCAGGAGAGAAGTCAGACTTTTGAATGAATATCCAATTGGGATCGAGTATCAGTGACTGGTGAAATCTAAATCTTGTTTAATTTATTTAAGGCAAAAATTTATTCAAAACACTAGAGTCTGAATACACACAGACATGCACGTGCATGGTTTACATAGCTATGTAATATGAGTCGAAGTCAGCTTTGAGGATATCGTCAGGATTAGCATGAGATGGGGTAGAGATGTGGCCTTGAGAACAGGTAAAATTGCCTTCCAAATATGGTTGTTCTTGTGCAAGATCCTCTTTCTC
This sequence comes from Nomascus leucogenys, assembly GCF_006542625.1. Lineage (NCBI taxonomy): Eukaryota > Metazoa > Chordata > Mammalia > Primates > Hylobatidae > Nomascus > Nomascus leucogenys. Next base: position 32,791,750 of record NC_044393.1, on the reverse strand, counting down.
CCTGAAACTCAGAATTCACATATTTTATTTTATTTTATTTTTGTTTTTTTATTATTATTATACTTTAAGTTTTAGGGTACATGTGCACAATGTGCAGGTTTGTTGCATATGTATCCATGTGCCACGTTGGTGTGCTGCACCCATTAACTCGTCCTTTAGCATTAGGTATATCTCCTAATGCTGTCCCTCCCCCCTCCCCCCACCCCACAACAGTCCCCGGAGTGTGATGTTCCCTTCCTGTGACTATGTGTTCTCATTGTTCAGTTCCCACCTATGAGTGAGAACATGCGGTGTTTGGTTTTTTGTCCTTGTGATAGTTTACTGAGAATGATGGTTTCCAGTTTCATCCATGTCCCTACAAAGGACATGAACTCATCATTTTTTATGGCTGCATAGTATTCCATGGTGTATATGTGCCACATTTTCTTAATCCAGTCTATCGTTGTTGGACATTTGGGTTGGTTCCAACTTTTGCTATTGTGAATAGTGCCGCAATAAACATACGTGTGCATGTGTCTTTATAGCAGCATGATTTATAGTCCTTTGGGTATATACCCAGCAATGGGATGGCTGGGTCAAATGGTATTTCTAGTTCTAGATCCCTGAGGAATCGCCACACTGACTTCCACAATGGTTGAACTAGTTTACAGTCCCACCAACAGTGTAAAAGTGTTCCTATTTCTCCACATCCTCTCCAGCACCTGTTGTTTCCTGACTTTTTAATGATCTCCATTCTAACTGGTGTGAGATGGTATCTCATTGTGGTTTTGATTTGCATTTCTCTGATGGCCAGTGATGATTAGCATTTTTTCATGTTTTTTGGCTGCATAAATGTCTTCTTTTGAGAAGTGTCTGTTCATGTCCTTCACCCACTTTTTGATGGGGTTGTTTTTTTCTTGTAAATTTGTTTGAGTTCATTGCAGATTCTGGATATTAGCCCTTTGTGAGATGACTAGGTTGTAAAAATTTTCTCCCATTCTCTAGGTTGCCTGTTCACTCTGATGGTAGTTTCTTTTGCTGTGCAGAAGCTCTTTAGTTTAATGAGATCCCATTTGTCAATTTTGGCTTTTGTTGCCATTGCTTTTGGTGTTTTAGACATGAAGTCCTTGCCCACGCCTATGTCCTGAATGGTATTGCCTAGGTTTTCTTCTAGGGTTTTTATGGTTTTAGTTCTAATGTGTAAGTCTTTAATCCATCTTGAATTAATTTTTGTATAAGGTGTAAGGAAGGGATCCAGTTTCAGCTTTCTACATATGGCTAGCCAGTTTTCCCAGCACCATTTATTAAATAGGGAATCCTTATCCCATTGCTTGTTTTTTTTTTTTTTTTTGAGACGGAGTCTCGCTCTCTCACCCAGGCTGGAGTGCAGTGGCGCGATCTCGGCTCACTGCAAGCTCCGCCTCCCAGGTTCACGCCATTCTCCTCTCTCAGCCTCTCCGAGTAGCTGGGACTACAGGCGCCCGCCACCACGCCCGGCTAATTTTTTGTATTTTAGTAGAGACGGGGTTTCACCGTGGTCTCGATCTCCTGACCTCGTGATCCACCCGCCTCGGCCTCCCAAAGTGCTGGGATTACAAGCGTGAGCCACCGCGCCCGGCCCCCATTGCTTGTTTTTGTCAGGTTTGTCAAAGATCAGATAGTTGTAGATATGCAGCATTATTTCTGAGGGCTCTGTTCTGTTCCATTGATCTATGTCTCTGTTTTGGTACCAGTACCATGCTGTTTTGGTTACTGTAGCCTTGTAGTATAGTTTGAAGTCAGGTAGCGTGATGCCTCCAGCTTTGTTCTTTTGGCTTAGGATTGACTTGGCGATGCAGGCTCTTTTTTGGTTCCATATGAACTTTAAAGTAGTTTTTTCCAATTCTGTGAAGAAAGTCATTGGTAGCTTGATGGGGATGGCATTGAATCTATAAATTACCTTGGGCAGTATGGCCATTTTCACAATATTGATTCTTCCAACCCATGAGCATGGAATGTTCTTCCATTTGTTTGTATCCTCTTTTATTTCATGGAGCAGTGGTTTGTAGTTCTCCTTGAAGAGGTCCTTCATGTCCCTTGTAAGTTGGATTCCTAGGTATTTTATTCTCTTTGAAGCAATTTTGAATGGTAGTTCACTCATGATTTGGCTCTCTGTTTGTCTGTTATTGGTGTATAAGAATGCTTGTGATTTTTGTACATTGATTTTGTATCCTGAGACTTTGCTGAAGTTGCTTATCAGCTTAAGGAGATTTTGGGCTGAGACAATGGGGTTTTCTAGATATACAATCATGTCATCTGCAAGCAGGGACAATTTGACTTCCTCTTTTCCTAATTGAATATCCTTTATTTCCTTCTCCTGCCCGATTGCCCTGGCCACAACTTCCAACACTATGTTGAATAGGACTGGTGAGAGAGGGCATCCCTGTCTTGTGCCAGTTTTCAAAGGGAATGCTTCCAGTTGTTGCCCATTCAGTATGATATTGGCTGTGGGTTTGTCATAGATATCTCATTATTTTGAGATATGTCCCATCAATACCTAATTTATTGAGAGTTTTTAGCGTGAAGCATTGTTGAATTTTGTCAAAGGCCTTTTCTGCATCTATTGAGATAATCATGTGGTTTTTGTCTTTGGTTCTGTTTATATGCTGCATTACATTTATTGATTTGTGTATGTTGAACCAGCCTTGCATCCCAGGGATGAAGCCCACTTGATCATGGTGTATAAGCTTTTTGATGTGCTGCTGGATTTGGTTTGCCAGTATTTTATTGAGGATTTTTGCATCAATGTTCATCAAGGATATTGGTCTGAAATTCTCTTTTTTGGTTGTGTCTCTGCCAGGCTTTGGTATCAGGATGATGCTGGCTTCATAAAATGTGTTAGGGAGGATTCCCTCTTTTTCTGTTGATTGGAATAGTTTCAGAAGGAATGGTACCAGTTCCTCCTTGTACCTCTGGTAGAATTCAGCTGTGAATCCATCAGGTCCTGGACTCTTTTTTGTTGGTAAGCTATTGATTATTGCCACAATTTCAGAACCTGTTATTGGTCTATTCAGAGATTCAACTTCTTCCTGGAGTCTTGGGAGGGTGTATTTGTCGAGAAATTTATCCATTTCTTCTAGATTTTCTAGTTTATTTGCATAGAGGTGTTTGTAGTATTCTCTGATGGTAGATTGTATTTCTGTGGGATCGGTGGTGATATCCCTTTTTCATTTTTTATTGCATCTATTTGATTCTTCTCTCTTTTCTTCTTTATTAGTCTTGCTAGCAGCCTATCAATTTTGTTGATCTTTTCAAAAACCAGCTCCTGGATTCATTAATTTTTTGAAGCGTTTTTTTGTGTCTCTATTTCCTTCAGTTCTGCTCTGATTTTAGTTATTTCTTGCCTTCTGCTAGCTTTTGAATGTGTTTTCTCTTGCTTTTCTAGTTCTTTTAATTGTGATGTTAGGGTGTCAATTTTGGATCTTTCCTGCTTTCTCTTGTGGGCATTTAGTGCTATAAATTTCCCTCTACACACTGCTTTGAATGTGTCCCAGAGATTCTGGTATGTTGTGTCTTTGTTCTCATTGGTTTCAAAGAACATCTTTATTTCTGCCTTCATTTAGTTATGTACCCAGTAGTCATTCAGGAGCAGGTTGTTCAGTTTCCATGTAGTTGAATGGTTTTGAGTGAGTTTCTTAATCCTGAGTTCTAGTTTGATTGCACTGTGGTCTGAGAGACAGTTTGTTATAATTTCTGTTCTTTTACATTTGCTGAGGAGAGCTTTACTTCCAACTATGTGGTCAATTTTGGAATAGGTGTGGTGTGGTGCTGAAAAAAAATGTATATTCTGTTGATTTGGGGTGGAGAGTTCTGTAGATATCTATTAGGTCTGCTTGGTGCAGAGCTGAGTTCAATTCCTGGGTATCCTTTTTAACTTTCTGTCTCATTGATCTGTCTAATATTGACAGTGGGGTGTTAAAATCCCCCATTATTATTGTGTGGGAGTCTAAGTCTCTTTGTAGGCCACTCAGGACTTGCTTTATGAATCTGGGTGCTCCTGTATTGGGTGCATATATATTTAGAGTAGTTAGCTCTTCTTGTTGAATTGATCCCTTTACCATTATGTAATGGCCTTCTTTGTCTCTTTTGATCTTTGTTGGTTTAAAGTCTATTTTATCAGAGACTAGGATTGCAACCCCTGCCTTTTTTTGTTTTCCATTTGCTTGGTAGATCTTCCTCCATCCCTTTATTTTGAGTCTATGTGTGTCTCTGCACGTGAGATGGGTTTCCTGAATACAGCACACTGATGGGTCTTGACTCCTTATCCAATTTGCCAGTCTGTGTCTTTTAACTGGAGCATTTAGCCCGTTTACATTTAAAGTTAATATTGTTATGTGTGAATTTGATCCTGTCATTATGATGTTAGCTGGTTATTTTGCTCGTTAGTTGATGCAGTTTCTTCCTAGCCTCGATGGTCTTTACAATTTGGCATGTTTTTGCAGTGGCTGGTACCGGTTGTTCCTTTCCATGTTTAGTGCTTCCTTCAGGAGCTCTTTTAGTGCAGGCCTGGTGGTGACAAAATCTCTCAGCATTTGCTTGTCTGTAAAGTATTTTATTTCTCCTTCTCTTATGAAGCTTAGTTGGGCTGGATATGAAATTCTGGGTTGAAAATTCTTTTCTTTAAGAATGTTGAATATTGGCCCCCAGTCTCTTCTGGCTTGTAGAGTTTCTGCTGAGAGATCAGCTGTTAGTCTGACAGGCTTCCTTTGTGGGTAACCTGACCTTTCTCTCTGGCCACCCTTAACATTTTTTCCTTCATTTCAACTTTGGTGAATCTGACAATTATGTGTCTTGGGGTTGCTCTTCTCGAGGAGTATCTTTGTGGCATTCTCTGTATTTCCTGAATCTGAATGTTGGCCTGCCTTGCTAGATTGGGGAAGTTCTCCTGGATAATATCTTGCAGAGTGTTTTCCAACTTGGTTCCATTCTCCCTGTCACTTTCAGGTGCACCAATCAGATGTAGGTTTGGTCTTTTCACATAGTCCCATATTTCTTGGAGGCTTTGTTCGTTTCTTTTTGTTCTTTTTTCTCTAAACTTCCCTTCTCGCTTCATTTCATTCATTTCATCTTCCATGACTGATACCCTTTCTTCCATTTGATTGCATCGGCTACTGAGGCTTCTGTATTCTTCACGTAGTTCTCGAAATTTGGCTTTCAGCTCCATCAACTCCTTTGCTTAAAGGTCCATCAACTCCTTTGCTTCTCTGCATTGGTCATTTTAGTTATACATTCATCTAATTTTTTTTCAAAGTTTCTAACTTCTTTGCCATTGGTTTGAATTTCCTCCCGTAGCTCGGAGTAGTTTGATCGTCTGAAGCCTTCTTCTCTCAACTCGTCAAAGTCATCCTCCATCCAGCTTTGTTCCATTGCTGGTGAGGAACTGCATTCCTTTGGAGGAGGAGAGGCGCTCAGCTTTTTAGAGTTTCCAGTTTTTCTGCTCTGTTTTCTCCCCATCTTTGTAGTTTTTTCTACTTTTGGTCTTTGATGATGGTGATGTACAGATGGGTTTTTGGTGTGGGTGTCCTTTCTGTTTGTTAGTTTTCCTTCTAACAGACAGGACCCTCAGCTGCATGTCTGTTGGAGTTTGCTAGAGTTCCACTCCAGACCCTGTTTGGCTGGGTGTCAGCAGCGGTGGCTGCAGAACAGCAGATTTTCGTGAACCACAAATTCAGCTGTCTGATCGTTCCTCTGGAAGTTTTGTCTCAGAGGAGCACCCGGCCGAGTGAGGTGTCAGTCTGTCCCTACTGGGGGGTGCCTCCCAGTTAGGCTGCTTGGGTGTCAGGGACCCACTGTAGGAGGCAATCTGCCTGTTCTCAGATCTCCAGCTGCTTGCTGGGAGAACCACTACTCTCTTCAAAGCTGTCAGACAGGGACATTTAAGTCTGCAGAGGTTTCTGCTGAGTTTTTGTTTGTCTGTGCCCTGCTCCCAGAGGTGGAGCTACAGAGGCAGGCAGGCCTCCTTGAGCTGTGGTGGGCTCCACCCAGTTCGAGCTTCCTGGCTGCTTTGTTTACCTAAGCAAGCCTGGGCAATGGCGGGCACCCCTCCCCCCAGCCCCGCTGCTGCCTTGCAGTTTGATCTCAGGCTGCTGTGCTAGCAATCAACAAGACTCTGTGGGCGTAGGACCCTCCGAGCCAGGTGCGGGACACAATCTCCTGGTGTGCTGTTTTCCAAGCCTGTTGGAAAAGTGCAGTATTAGGGTGGGAGTGACCTGATTTTCCAGGTGCTGTCTGTCAACCCTATCTTTGATTAGGAAAGGGAACTCCCTGACCCCTTGCGCTTCCCGAGTGAGACAATGCCTCACCCCGCTTCGGCTCAGCTCACGCACAGTGCACTAAACCAACTGTCCTGCACCCACTGTTTGGCACTCTCTAGTGAGATGAACCCGGTACCTCAGATGGAAATGCAGAAATCACCCATCTTCTGCGTCGCTCACGCTGGGAGCTGTAGACCAGAGCTATTCCTATTCGGCCATCTTGGCTCCACCTCCCCATATTTTATTTTTTAAATGTTTCATATTTTAAACCAGAATAACCTATATCTCATACGCCTTTTAAAATCTACATTTCTGAGAATTTCATTGGTGCTAGAGATCATGGTGCCCTATATGCCTTATCTATTTTAATTTTTAGAGTGATTCTAAGAGATAGATGCATGATTATACCTGTCTTGCAAATGAAGAAATTGATATAGAGACCACATGATGAGTAAAAGTAGTAAGGAACAAACCTAGATGTAACCCTAGATACATTTTACTCCAGGTTCCTTAGCTTTAATCATGTTTTCATAATTATCATACAATGCTTTTGTTTAAGAAATTGTGTATTAATGTGCTTGGCACATTGCAGTTTCTCACACAATAACGATTCCTTTTCCCTTGGCCTCCTAATGCCATTAGTCAACTCCAAAGCGGGAAAAGAATATTTGCCACCTAAGTTCCAGCACTGCATGAAGGAGGGGTGAGATATAAGGCAAGAGGACAGGAGGACAATGTTTCAGGCTGCAGCACTGAGATTATATTCATCATCTAGAATCAACGTGATAATAGCTCTAAGATGTTTTCAAGGTAGTGATCAAAGTGATTATTGAAAAGTAAGCACAGCAAGTTCTACTAGAAGCCTTTAAAATCTCATCTAGCTGTTCAAAGAGATCCCATGACCCTCAACTCTGTTACACTCTTCTCAGCCTAATGAGTCTTCCCCCAGGTGAAACATAGGCTATAATCACCCATACTCAGGCAAGGCAGCCAAGGCCCAGTGGGCAGGGCCCTGAGGAAATGTGCTGTACTGTTTCTTATCCAAGGAACAACCTGTTACAGCTAAATCCCTATGATATGATTAACATTTTAATAGATTACTCTCGCAACCCTCAAAGTACTTTGAGTGGGAGTAAGTATTTTCTCTGTTCTTCAAATTCAGTTACATAGGCCCGAAGAGGGGAAATCATTTGTCTGTGGTCCAAGAGTGGACATATGGTGGGATCATGAATGACCTCAGATACATCCAACTCTAAAGTTATGTTTTTTTCCCACTATTCTCCTCTACTGAAGTAACTTGCTTCCATCTGCCCACCTTCTTGTGTGAGTTCATGAGTTCTGCATACAAAGATAAGCATGGGTGTAAGAGGCAATGATGTCCTACCACTCGGGACAAGCCACCCCTCCAAAATCCTCTACTATGTAAAGACATAGATCATAGATATGTCTTCTAAAGGAGACAGAAGCCTGTTTCCTGGAGAAGATCTAAAATAAATAAAAATGAGATTTCAGTAACATCCAAAGATCTTTCAGGCCTTCGAGGTTCCCTCTTACTTATTCAACAAGAATTAATATAGAATCTTGTTAGGGGATGGTAGGAGAAAGAGAAGATAAGATGGTTCCTGTTCCTAAATAAAATTTCAAAGTCTAGTAGGGGAGAAGACATAAGCAGATATTCGGAGTGAGGCATGTGACATGATGACTTAAAATTCTGGATAAGTCATAACAGTGGAGCACAAATGATGGCAGTAGTTCTATTGTGGGTAGAACAGTGTGGTTATCAAAGTCCTCCAGAAGAAAATAAAGATTTTTTTCCAGGCAGTTATAAATGGAGACAGAAAAGTATGTACAAAAACTCAAAACCAGAAGCAATCCAGTGAGTTCAAACCAATCACAAAGAGGTATGTTGGCGGGATAGCAAGATGCCCTGTGAGACTGCTTTGGAGGTAAAACTGGAAATGCAAGGCAGGTTCTGAATGCCAAAAGTGATGAAGGCTGCACTGAAAAGTTGTCTTAGGATGCTATAGGCAAAGATGCCAGAGGGGAGTCTAATGATTAGATTTGTGTTTCAGAAAAATAATTCTGGCTCTCATTGTGGAGGATAGTTAGGCATGAGTGTGAAAGGAATGCAGGGCAATCAATGGGAAGGCTATTGCAATCATCCTAGCAGCAGCTGGAGATAGAGGTCATGGTACATATTGGAGGTGGTAGAATGAACATGGATCTTCACTGGAATCAAGTGAAGAAGGAAAAGGAGTCTGTGATGACACTCATGGATTTGTGTCTATAGTGGAGAAAACCCTTCCACCAATGTTTTCTCCCAACTTTTATATCTCTACATTAAATCTCTAGGATCTTATGGGGTCAAAGGTGAAGTTGACCCCACAAAACATAAGCCAATCTTATATTTTCAGAAGCAGAAAGATGTACTATGACAGGGGTGGGGAGAAAGATACTGAGTAAAACGCTATCATTTCATAAGTGAGCAAACTGAGATGACAAAGACAAACACGGCTAGTGTAAGTGTCCAGAAAGCGAACGTATCTGCATTGCCTATTCTCTCCCTGTCCAACTATCAGGGAAGTGGGCCTGAGGCATGGATGGATGACTATGATACACCCAGTCATATTCTCTTATTGGTGCAGGCAGAGCACCAATGTAATGTAATGTAAGGGAAACATTCTATTGCTTGGGATGAGTGCCTGTCCTAACATTCAGGACACATTATAGAGCTCTTGATCTCCCTTTCATCATATTTAAGTTGGAAGCTATGAATGAGGGTTTCCAGGGTGAGAAGAAAATTGGGCAACCTCATTGTGCAGTGACAGAATTCTCTCAGTAGTCAATTTAGTTTGTCCCACTCTTCTAATGCTTAGAAATCAAGTTTCCTATTCTCTAAAGTGAGGTTATAATACCTACATTCTCAGGTTGTTATACGAGGATTCTGTAGGATGATTTTGTGTTACTATCTACTCCAAAACTACATAGGAAATGCAGCCTTCAATCTGTAGAAAATCACATTCACAGTCGGCTTTCAATCCTTTCATATTATAAGTCAATTGTTCTCACAGTGTGGTCCCTGGACCAGCAGCCCTAGCATCACCTGGGAACTTGTGAGCAATGCAAATTCTCAAGCTCCCCTGCAGAACTGAAAACTAAAAGTGAGTCCTAGAAATCTGTGCTTTAGCCATCTCTCCAGGTGTTTCTGATGTACATGAAGTTTGATGATAATTGTGGGCCTAGAACTGTCTTCAAGGATGACATTGCTACTATCTATCATTCCTGAGTGGGTGTTTTGGACTAACCCTCACTTGTTCCTGGCCCCTATCTTATTTGCATTTCTACCATAGAAATGCTAGTGCAATGAAATTGTGGTGCCCTTCCAGACACTGTTGAATGGAGGGAAAGTGGGAAGGGGGCTGTAGAGAGAAAACTGACACCAGAATAAGCCTCTTTGCTTTAATGAGTCGGGGATCCTAGAGCAGGAGACGGAGGCTGGAATGTTCAACTAGTGGGAGAAACAGGGGTAGGAGCCATCGAAGACATCGAAGCAGTAGTCATCATCAAAGTTGTTGTTGCTGCTGTTGCTGTTACTGTTGAAGTTCTTGTAGTCTTTGTTTGGACACAGAAAGCAGGATAATTAGCACGTTTGTCAGCTGGAACACAGCAGTCCCTTTGTTTGCCGCACATTGCCCAACCATGCTTTACATGCAGCTCTTCAGGTTTGCACTTCTTCTTGCAAATTCCAACGTCGTTTAGACACTTTTTCACATACCAATTGCCTGAATAAGGGAATTATATAGATTATTAAGCCTAAGTATTTATCACAGGAGGAGAAAAAACAGCAATGGTTTTTGAGCACTGTTTATTCAAGTGCCTTTCCAGTTGCTTTAGCATGTTTTTCCTAATCATAAATACCTACTTTGAGGATTAAGTGAAATTTTATAAATATAAACACACATAGAATTCTTTAGATATGTATGAGATTCTCATTTCTGAAATCAGAATTCTGTATACAAACACTTACCAGGGGCCTATTTCCCATGATTTTAAATGGGAAAATATATAGCATGTTATTATACATGAACACAAAATCCCCAACCAATTTCCTAAAATGTAGCTAAAACACAAACCCCTAAACAGAAGTAAAAACTATCATTTCAAAAATAAGAAATGCTAAAATAATTGCTGTCATCTTTCTCACCATTACTGAAACACATATGGCTTTTTTTGCCAATTGGTGAGATTTTCAAAATGTCCCTTACATGTTTCCAAGATCCTAAAAATTATATTTAGAAGATAACTCTAGGCTCGTCTTACATATTATCTGGTTAAAAATGTCATGTCAAATTATGGAAAGATAAAAAATTTTCATCTATATCTATATACCTATATGATATTGAGATATAAGTACATTTTACAAAATTTTGAGAATAAAAAAAGCCATTGTATTAGGAATATATTCATTAGGGAGACATTCTGCAGGGTTTGCCTATATATGTGTACATATTATATACATATGAAAATATCTCATCACATGGTTTAACACATAGAGGCCCTAGAGTGATGTTGGAGCTCTTTCTTATCTTTCTTAACTCATTACTGTACTTAATCAACAAATATATAATGAGTGCCTACCATGTCAAGAATTCTGCAAGATGCAGGGAATAAAACAATGAACAGAAAGACATGATTTGAGGACCTTACATTGGAGAGGGGGAGAAAGAAAATAAACAAGTAAGTGAATAAACAAAATAACTACAGATTGTGATAAGTACAACAAATGAAAGAAATATGAACAAAGCAAACGTTTTTGAATGCTATTACCACTACTATTATCCCTTATCAGCTGTTTAATCCTCCTCTGATGATTAAGTGAGTTTTTAACATTACATATACATATATGTTAGAATATATACACACACACACAAAGTGTAGAAAAAGGACGACATACAAGTATGTGATGTATGTCACTAATGTTCCAGAGACAGAGGGAGAAATCAGGCAATTTAAACTCATAGAATTTCAAGGATGCAAAAAGGCCTGAAACATCTTTTGAGACAACCATGAGAGCATTATAATTTCCTCTTATCCACTATCAATTTGAACATTTCTGCAAATTCTAGGGAATATAAACTACTATCTCTAGAGGCAGGCTATGGAGTTATTATATAACCCATTAGGAAATTATACTAAAGAATGTTAGTTTATTTCATTGTGCCTTATGTAAAAGGTGGGATTGAGTCCAGTGTAAAAAACAAAATCATAGGTGAATAACTGTTCTCAACATGGAGAAGGACTTTCTAAGTTAATGGAAGAATGCAAAGAAAACACCAATAGATTTGACATCATGAAAATGAAAATTATGTGTCTCAAATAAATAATGCGTTTTAGAAGCAACCAATATACTTGAAAATATTTGCAAGAAATATGAAATGCAAATGTTAAAAATACAAATACTCCAATAGTAACCATTGGCAATATGTGCCAGTTAACTTAGAAGAAATAATACCCTTGGACCAAGCAATGGAACTTCTAAAATTTACCTATACAAACAGAATCTCACAATGATATATTAATAAGGTTGTACAATGTTATTTACAGTACTCACACATTAGAAAAAATAATCCAAATGACACACAATTAAGGACTCTCCAAGTTAATATTGGTACAAAAATATGACAGGATTATAAGCATCTACTGCAAATTGTATTTTCAAGGAATATTCAAGACCTGTGAAAATTTTCCTGATAGAATCGTAGGTAAAAAAATAAAGCAGGTTATAAACTCATATATCAGTTGGTTACAAGTGAAAAAATGCAAGCAGTGATGAAATGTGGCCAATTTATTTATAAATCACTTTCAGTGTTCTTGTCTTGGTTTTGTAAATATAAGCTACAGAATAAATTAAAAATAAGAAATGCTTACACAAACAGCTGAAATCTGATACAGACTTCCAGTAGTTCCCACACAGAATTTTTTTTTCATTTTCCATTTTACAGTCCTATACATATATAGAAACAGCCTTCCCTGTTCTGTTAACCACATCCAAGAACAAACAAACAAACAAAAAATCAGAGACCTTCTCTGTAAGACCGAGAAAACTGGGGGAAGTAATATTATATAATTGTTACCTCAGGAGGGAATAACAGCGGCAAAAAAAAAAAAAAAAAAAAAAAAAAAAAAAAAAAAAAAAAAAAAGTGAAATGAGGCAGGGCTTGACTGGACTGACCCAAAGTGACAGGATAGAAGTTTGGGATTCGAAGATCATTTCTACCTTTGGAGGCAACTTTATGGGATTTGCCTTACCCTCCTCCCCAGCTCCGATCACAGATCCTGCTCTACCCTGAGAGCCTTCAAGTTTCTTAGAACAGAGGTGGTCTGAAGAAGTAGGACAAATCTCAGCCCTGCTCCCAGTGAGAAGCCAGACCCCATTTCCACAGACCACTTAGAAATAGGGACTTCATGTGCAGGACCCTGTTATAGACCAGTGTTTCTTCTTCCCCAAGATTCTGTTTACCTGAGACCAACTGGGCCAGGAGCATAAAAACTGCAAGGGTGAACAGTAGGGACTTCATCAGGAGGCAGTGGGTTCTATAGAGTCCAGAAGTCTCTATTCAGTATGACTCTGAACACAGATCTTTATTGTCCTTCTTAGGTGGGGTTGGGCTCAGCCAGTAGATTAGGAGGATGTAGGATATTGTGCCAACATAGCTTCAATCTATTGGCTAGCAGCTCTAATTGAGGCATCACTGTTCAAGAGTCCTGTGCTAGGCATGCCTTGGGGGAAGGATAAAGACTTAGAAGAGAAGTTGCAAACTCTGCTGAAGTGTATGGCAATTTGGAGAGAAAGAATTACAGGAAGAAATTATGCTGCTCTACCAAGGCTGGGTACTCCTAGCTGTTTTTTCACAGCCTCCAGTGTTAGTTCTATCAGGGTTCATCTTACTGCATGTAGCAGTCTGGTCACCTCTCTGTCTTTCCACCTAAAATACAATGTCTTTCTGAACACTTATAACATATTGTTCATATATATATAATTCTTTTCTGTACATTATTCTTTTCAGAGAAGGATATAAGTTAAACAATTGTTTTTTAACTGACCAAATTAATGCTTTGTTGATGATCTGGAAATTTAGAAAACCTTTAAAAAGAAATAAATAAGTGCTCAAAGATATATGCACAAAGAAGTCTTGCCACTCTGTAGAGTAGCATAAAATGATGTGCATCCATATGATTTAATTCTGTGCTTCTGTTGAAAAGAGTACAGCAGATTTTATCTTACTAAACATTTTTTGAGTGAAAAAGCAACATTTTAGAACAACATGCATAGTAATGATTCTAATTTATGTGAAAAAAGTTATACGTATGTGTATATAAGTAAATGCATGAACTAGAAATGCAAATCACATGTCATTCTAATAAAAGTTGTTTTCTCTGGATGGAATTGAGTTTAAGATGGCATTCAAAGAGAATTTTATTTGTGTTAAAGTTTTTTTTGAGTGCCTGACTATATTGTGACTGAAAGCTATAAGGTCCTAGAGGTTTTGTTCTTTGTGAGGAGTTTATTTTTCATTCCAAATTATTGAGATATAATTGATGTACATTAAGCTTCATTATTTAGAGTGTATAATTTGATGAACTTGGCAAAAGATGCACTAGTGAAACCATTACCTTAATCAACATAATATATATATCCCTCACTCTCAAAATGTTTCTCATTCCTCTTCGGTATCCACTCTTTCCTCTTCCCTTCCCTCCCTCTACCTCCATGATACCCAGGCAACGACTGACCTGCTATTTGTTCTTGTAGCTTTCTTGGCATTCTCTTGAATATTACATAAATGAAGTAATATAGCATGAATACTTTTCTGCTTGGCTTTTTCCATCCAAGGCAATTATTTTGAATCATATATGTTTCGTGTACCAATAGTTCATTCCTTTTTATTGCTTGGATTCCTTTTTATGCATATATGATCATTTATCCATTTACCCCAATGAACATTATGATTGTTTTCAGATATTAGCTATTACAAATAAAACTGCCATTGAAAATTTGTGTGCAACTCTTTGTGTAGCCACACGCTTTCATTTCTCTTGGATAAACAGCTAGAAGTAGAATGGCTGAGTCACAGGGTATGTGTATGTTTTGCTTATTAAATATGCATATACTATGTTTTTCCCTTTGAAAATTGCCCTTTCTCTCTGTCCTAAGAGGTCTCAGCGTTGTCCTTATCAAACTGATAAGTAAATGTTCCATGTTAATTATGGATGTAATAAACCTTTGTGTTCCATAGTTCCTGTAAATATTTTTTTCTGGCATGCAAAAAAAAAAAAAAAAAAGAAACTACCAAATTGTTTTCCAAAGTGGTACCATTTTATACTCCCACTAGCAATATTTGAGAGTTCACTTTTTTCCCCACATCTTTACCAATATTTAGCATAGTAAGTTTTTTGTTTTTGCTTTTTTGGTTTTAGCTATGTGTTTTATTTATTTTTGTTAAATTTTAATTTTTTTATAGATTTAGGAGTATGAGGGCTGATTTGTTACATGGATATATTGAGTAGCAGTAAAGTCTGGGCTTTTAGTGTAACCATCATCAGAATAGTGTACATTGTACCAATTAGGTAATTTCTCATCCCTCTTAGGTCTAGTAGTAGTTGTTTTATGAATCTGGGTGCTCTTGTGTTAGGTGCATATGTATTTAGTAGGATGGTTATATCTTCTTGCTGAATTGATCTTTTTATCATTATATAATGACCTCCTTTGTTTTATTTTACTGTTGTTGGTTTGAAGTGTGCTTTATCTGATAGAAGTATAGCTACTCCTCCTCTCTTTCGGTTTCTGTTGCATAGAACATCTTTTTCCACCCCTTTACCTGAATTTGTGTGTTTATTAATAAGATGAGTTTCTTGTAAACAGCATATAGTTAGTTCATGTTTTTAAATCTATTCTGCCAATCTATATCTCTTAAGTGGGGGCATTTAATCCCTTTTTATTCAAAGTTAATATTGATATATGAGGTTTTGTTCCTGTTGTAATGTTAATTTTTTACCTAGTTGCTCTGTAGTCTCAATTAATTGTTTTATAAAACCTGTGAGTTTTGTACTTTTGTGTGTATTTATGATGGTGAGTATTGAACTTTAATTTTGACTTTTAGAATTCCTTTGAGCATTTCTTATAGGACTGGTCTAGTGATAATGAATTAGCATTTGCTTGTCAGGAAAGACTTTATTTCTCCTTCATTTATGATGCTTAGTTTAGCAGGATATAACATTTGTGTTTGACAGGTTTTTTTTTCTTTAAGAAGTCCAAAAATTAGACCCAATCTCTTCTGGCTTGTAAGGTTTCTGCTGAGAAGCCCACTGTTATTCTGATGGGATTTCCTTTATAGATGACTATATGCTTTTCTCTTACTGATTTTAGAATTTTTTTCCTTCATGTTGACTTTAGATAGTCTGATGACTATATATCTTGATGAAGTCTGTCTTGCAATGTATCTTCCTCGCATTCTTTGAGCCTCTTTTATTTAGATGTCTAGATCTCTAGCAAGACTAAAGAGGTTTTCCCCAATTACTTCCTCAAGTAGTTTTTCCAAACTTCTCACTTTTTCTTTTTCCTCAGGACACCTGTGACTCATAGGTTCAGTTACTTTACATAATCTCATACTTCTTGAAAGCTCTGTTCATTTTTAAAATTCTTTTTTCTTTATTTTTGTCTGACTGGGTTAATTCAAAAGAGACTTGTCTTCAAGTTCTGAACTCTTTCTTCTGCTTGGTTTAGTCTATTGTTAGAGCTTTCAACTATATTTTGTAATTTCTTAAATGAATTTTTCATTTACAGAAGTTCATTTAAAAAAACTGTTTAGGCTGGGCACAGTGGGCTCACACCTGTAATCCCAGCATTTTGGGAGGCCAAGGTGGGCAGATCACTTGAGGTCAGGAGTTTGAAACCAGCCTGGCCAACAGGGTGAAATCTTGTCTCTACTAAAAATAAAAAAAAATTATCTGGGCGTAGTGGCACACACCTGTAGTTCCAGCTACTCAGTAGGCTGAGGCAGGAGAATCACTTGAACCCCAGAGGCAGAGTTTGCAGTGAGCTGAGATCGCACCACTGCACTCTGGCTTGGGCGACAGAACAATACTCCATCTCAACAACAACAACAACAAACAAACAAACAACAAAAACTATTTTAAAAAATCTATCTCTTTAGTAGATTTTTCATTCATATCCTGAACTGTATTTCTGATTAGTATTGATTTTTTACTTTCTCTTGGACCTCAATGAGATTCTTTAAAATCAGTATTTTGAATTCTTTGGTATTTCAAAGATTTCATTTTGGTTAGGGTTCATTGCGGAAGAGTTAGTGTGATCCTTTGGGGTGTTGTAACACTCTGTTTTTTCATACTTCCAGAATTGTTTCTTGGGTTCCTTCTCATTTGGATCAACTATCTGTTCTTATTTTTAAATTTACTTTCATTTGGTCAGGACTTTTTCCCCCTTGAGGATGTGATTATAATATACACTGTGTAGGGTTATTTGGCCTTGGTTCTGGGTGCTTTCAGTGGCAAAGACTCTGTATGAGTTTCTTGATTATAGATAGCCTTTGTGTGGTGGCTTTCTCAAATGCTGATTGTAGTAGTGATGTGCTAGGCTAGGCTCACTGCCTCCTGCAGGGCCAGAGTGCAGAAGTCTCAGGAAGCTTAACTTGTTTCCCTGTGCTGTGCACTTGTGTTAGCGAGTTTTTTACTGGGCTGTGCAGTTAGACCTCCACGCTACTACGTGGTGCTTATGAATAAAATCTGGGCAGAAGCAGGTGGGTATATGCTTGATCTTTGTTTACTGGGAGAAGCTCTCTGTTGCCTCAGGCAAGGGACAGTCTATGGAATATACACTGGCCTGAGCTCCCTGCTCAGCCCCTAAGGGGAGAATAAAGCTGGGTGGAGCTAAACTGTCAAACCTTCCTTCAGATAGCTCATTGGCAGACACAAACACCAGCACTTGTGGTAATGACGGGGAGAATCGCATATACTCTGTATGAATTCCTTGGTTATAAATAGCCTTCATGCGGTGACTTTCTCAACTGCCAGTTGTAGTAGTGATGTACTAGGCATGTGATGAGGCTCACGGTCTCCTGCAGATCTTGAGTGGCAGAAGTCTTGAGACGCTTATCTTTTTCTCAAGCACTGTGTGCTTGTGTCAACACTTCTATTGGGGTGTGCAGTTTGACCTCCAGGCCAGTAGGTGGCACTTGCAGTTAAGAGCTGGATGTGGTGATAGCAGGGAGTTTATATTTGATCTTTGTTTACTGGGAGAAACACTATTGTCTCAGGAAATGGTTTGTCTGTGGAATGCACAGTGGCATGGGCTCCATTCTCAGCCCCAAAGTGGGGGCAAAGTTGGGCACAGCTGGATGGGGCAGCCTTGCCCTCATGTTTCCCAATGGCAACCACAATCATTAGCCCTGATGGGAGTGTCGAGGAGTTATGTAGACTTTTTATGATTTCCTTGGTTGCAAATAGCTTTACTGTAGTGGCTCTCTCAAATGCCAGTTACAGTAGTAACGTACTACTTGTATTAGTAATGTATTAGTTGAGTGAGCTCAGGGTCTCTTGGGTAGCTGGCGCATTGTGGGGAATGGTGGCAGCTGAGGTCACGGAAGCTTATCTCCTACCTGAACGTACTGCCATCGTCTCTTGCTCGCTTTTGGTTTCTGTGTGCATGAGATATCTTTTTCTATCCCTTTGTTATCAGTTTATGTGTCTTAACAGGTGAAGTGAGTTTCTTGTAGGCATTATATTATTGGGTCACTTTAAAAAAAAAATTCATTCAGACAGTCTATATGTTTTAAGTGGAATATTTAATCCACTTACAGTCAAACTTACTATTTATATATGAGGACTTTTTCTTGTCGTTTTGGTAATTAGTTTTTGGTTGTTTTGTACAGCCTGTTTTTTTCTCTTTTTTTCTCTCTTATTATTTATAATTATGGTTTAGTGGTTTTCTGTAGTGGTAACATTTGGGTCTTTTCCTCATTTATGCATTTGCTCTACCAGTGAGTTATACTTTTGTGTGTTAAAGAAACAAAATCAGAAAAGAAAAAAGGAGACATCACAAATGATATCACAGAATACAAAAGATCATCAGAGACTATTATGAACAACCATACACTAACAGGAGAATCTAGGGGAAAAGGTAAATTCCCACACACATACCAGCCACCAAGATTAAATCAAGAAGAAAAAAAATCCTGAACAGACCAATAATGTGCGATAAGATTGAATTTGTAATAAAAAATCTCTGAAGAAAAGCCCAGGATCAGAAGGATTCACTGTTTTACCAAGTTCTACCAAATGTATAAATAACTAACATGAATCCTCCTCTAACTGTTCCCAAAAATTGAAGAAGGAATTCTCCCTATAGCATTCTAAAGGCCAGCATTACTCAGATACCAAAACCTGACAAGAACACAACAAAACGAAAGAAGCTACAGGCCAATATCCCTGATGAACATAGCTGCAGAAATCCTGAACAAAATACCAGCAAGTCAAATCCAACAGCACGTCGAAAAGGTAATATATCATAATCAAGTGGCATTTATCCCAGAGAAGCAAAAATGATTCAACATATGCCAGTTGATAAACATGATACATCAACAAAATGAAGGACATAAACAATATGACCATCTCAATAAATGCAGGAAAAGGCATGTGATAAAATTCAACATCACTTCATGATACAAACTCAATAAACTAGGTACAGAAGGAACATACCTCAACATAATACAGGTCATATGGCCGGGCGCGGTGGCTCACGCCTGTAATCCCAGCACTTTGGGAGGCAGAGGCAGGCAGATCACAAGGTCAGGAGTTCGAGACCAGCCTGACCAACATGGTGAAACCCCGCCTCTACTAAAAATACAAAAAAATTAGCCAGGTATGGTGGTGGGCTCCTGTAATCCCAGCTACTCAAGAGGCTGAGGCAGGAGACTCACTTGAAACCGGAAGGCAGAGATTGCAGTGAGCCGAGGTCGTGCCACTGCACTACACCCTGGGCAACAAGAGCAAAACTCTGCCTCAAAAAAATAAAATAAATAAAATAAATAAAGGTCATATATATGACAAACACACAGCTAACATCATATTGAATGAAGAAAAGCTGAAAGCCTTTCCTTTAAGAACTGGAATAAAACAAGATGTCCACTTTCATCATTCCCATTCAACATAGTACTACTGGAAGTGCTAGATAGAGCAATTAGACAAAAAAAAAGAAATAAACGGTATCTAAATGGGAAACAGGAAGCTAACTTATCCCTCTTTGCAGATGACATAATTTTATTTAAAGAAACCTAACGACTCCACCAAAAAACTCTTAGAACTGATAAACAAATTCAGTAAAGTTGCAGAATGCAAAATCAACACTAAAAAATCAGTAGCATTTTTATATGTCAATAATGAACTAGCTAAAAAAGAAATCAAGAAGGCAATTACATTTACAATAGCTACAAAAAATACCTAAGAATAAATTTAACCAAGGAGGAGAAAGATGTCAACAAGGGATACCCCAAGACACGGATGAAAGAAATGGAAGAGGACACAAACAAATGGAAATGCCTCCCATGCTCATGAAAAGGAAGAATCAATTTTGTTAAAATGACCATATTTCCCAAAACAATCTACAGATTCAATTCAATTCTTATCAAGATACCAATGACATTTTCCACATAAATGGAAAAATCAATCCTAAAATGTGTATGAAACCAAAAAAGAGTCAAAATAGCCAAAGCAATTCTGAGACAAAAGAACAAAGTTTGTGGCATCACACTACCTGCCTTCATAATACATTACAAGGCTATAGTACTTATAGCAAAACAATATGGTGTTGGTATAAAAATAAACATATAGATCAATGGAACAGAATAAAGAATCCAGAAATAAATTCACATATTTACAGCCAACTGATTTTCAACAAAGGCACCAAGAACATCCAGTAGGGAAAGGACATACTCTTCAATAAATGGTGCTGGGAACTGGATATTTATATGCAGAAAAATGAAACTAGACCCCTATCTATCATCATATACAAAAGTCAACTCAAAATAGATTAGAGACTTAAACCTAAGACCCAAAACCATAAAACTACTAGAAGAAGACATAGGGGAAACACTCCAGGACTTTGGTTTAGGCAAATATTTTAAGACCTTAAAAGCACAGGAAACAAAACCAAGAACAGACAAATGGGACTGTATCAAACTAGAGTAAACAAGGGACTCAACTGAAAGCAAAAAAACAGAAACAAAAGCAAATGATATCCTTGAAAAATGAGCAAAGAACAAAAATAGACATTCTCAAAAGACATGCAAATGGTCAAAATATACATGGAAAAATGCTCAGTATCTTTAGTCATCAGGGAAATGCAAATCAAAACATTGTTTGACTCTGCTTTTAGACACATACACATTAAGGATTTTTATGTCTTGGAGAAATGACCACTATTATTATGATAAGGTAAGATTTTTTTCCTTTGTCTTCTTTCAGGATTCTTTCTTTATATTTTGTTTCATGGAGCTTGAATATGACATGATTAGGTTTTTTTTTTTTTGCATTTATCCTACTTAGTATTCTCTGAGCTTCTTGGATCTGTGGTTTGATGTTTGATATTAATTTGGGGAAAGTTTTCTTTTTTTTTCATTTTACTCTTAACTTTTTTTTCTTTCTTTTTATTTTACTTTAAGTTCTGGGATACATGTGCAGAACGTGCAGGTTTGTTACATAGGTATACATGTGCCACGGTGGTTTGCTGCACCTATCAACCTGTCATCTAGGTTTTAAGCCCCACGTGCATTATTTGTCCTAATGCTTTCTCGTTGCCCCCTCCACCCCCGACAGGCCCCGGTGTGTTACATTCCCTTCCCTGTGTCCATGTGTTCTCATTGTCCAACTCCCACTTATGAGTGAGAACATGCGGTGTTTGGTTTTCCGTTCCTGTGTTAGTTTGGTGAGAATGATGGTTTCCAGCTTCATCCATGTCCCCGCAAAGGACATTAACTCATTCTTTTCTATGAATGCATAGTATTCCATGGTATATATGTGCCACATTTTCTTATCCAATCTATCATTGGTGGGCATTTGGGTTGGTTCCAAGTCTTTGCTATTGTAAATAGTGCTGCAATAAACATATGTGTGCATGTGCGTGTGTCTTTATAGTAGAATGATTTATAATTCTTTGGGTATATACCCAGTAATAAGATTGCTGGGTCAAAGGTATTTCTGGTTCTAGATCCTTGAGGAATCACCACACTGTCTTCCACAATGGTTGCACTAATTATAGTCCCACCAAAAATTTTCAATTGTTGTTTTAAATATTTTTTTCTGTTCCTTTCTCTTTCTTCTCCTTCTGGTATTCCCATTACATGTAGGTTACACCTTTTGCAGTTGTCCCACAGTCCTTGGATATTCTTTACCTTTTTTTTTTCTTTATATTCTTTGCTTTTCAGTGAGTAAAGATTTTTCAGGCCAAAAGTGAAAGAAATCGATACAGAGAATAAGTTGGATATACAAGCTACTTTTGATGGCTTTGCTAATTGTGGAGTGATTATATTAATATCTGATGTATATGACTCCAAGACAAGCAGTATTTACTAGAGATAATGAAGGCCATTTCATAATGATGAAAGGGTCAATTCATTAGAAAGACATGATGTATCTAATAATAGAACTTAAAAATACATGAAGTAAAGATGGACAAAAGTAACTTGAAAATAGAAAAATCTGCAATCAGTTGGAAATTTTATCATTCACTGTTGGTTATTGATAGCATAGCTAGACCAAACATTTAGTAAGAATGTAGCAAATGGTCAGGCATGGTGGCTCATGCCTGTAATCCCAGCATTTTGGGAGGCCGAGGCGGGCAGATCACGAGGTCAGGAGTTCAAGACCAGCCTGGCCAACATGGTGAAATCCCATCTCTACTAAAATACAAAAAATTAGCCAGGCATGGTGGCGCGCACCTGTAGTCCCAGCTACTTGGGAGGCTAAGGCAAGGGAATCGCTTGAACCTGGGAGGCAGAGGTTGCAGTGACCCAAGATCATGCCACTGCACTCCAGCCTGGTTGGTGACAGAGGAAGACTCCGTCTCAAAAAAAAAAAAAAAAAAAAGAATGTAGCAAATCTGAATAACCACCTCAATCTAATTAACATGTATAGAACACTACATCCAATAACCACAGAATACCCATTTTTTTTCACATGCACATGGAATGCTCACTGAGATGGACAGTGTTGATTCTTTAAAGAAGTCCCTATAAATGTCAAAACACTAAAATATTGCAGAAATAATTGCAAAATAGCAATCAATTAAAAATGTGATATCTAGAAAAACATCAGTATTAAGTTGGAAACAAATAAAAATAAGATGTTAAGAAACATACGAAGTATTTTGAAATTAACTAGCATACTTTTATTATTTAAAAGTATTTAAAATTTAATTTAAAATTTAAAAAGTATTATTTAAAATTATGTAAAAGCTGTGTGTTAAAGATAAAATTATAGGAATAATATGTATTTTGAACCGAAAGACAGTAAAATACGACATTTTATAATGTGTGAAATACAGCTCCTGCCTTGCTTAATGGGAAATCTTTAGCTGTAGATGCGTAACATCAAAGAAGGGTTTTACAAACAATAATTTTTTTTTTACATACTAGGGTTTCTACTGGGAATGCAAGGATATTTTAAAATAAAAAAGTAAATCAACGTATAGAGAGTTAGTTGGCCGGGTGTGGTGGCTTATGCCTGTAATCCCAGCACTTTGGGAGGCCGGAGCGAGCAGATTATGAGGTCAGGAGTTTGAGACGAGCCTGGCCAATGTGGTGAAACCCCATCTCTACTAAAAATACAAAAACTAGCTGGGCATGGTGGCCCGTGCCTGTAGTCCCAGCTACTCGGGAGGCCGAGGCAGGAGAATCTCTTGAACCCAGGAAGCGGAGGTTGCAGTGAGCTGAGATTGTGCCACCGCACTCCAGCCTGGGCAATAGAGGGAGACTACGTCTCAAAAAAAAAAAAAGAAAAAAAAGAAAAAAGTTATTGTATTCCCTTATTTATTATCATTTTTATTTCCATAGGGTCTTTAGTGATATTCTTTGTTTTATTCCGCAGGCTGGATATTTGTGTCTTTCTTTGTCAGTCTTGCTAAAAGTTTGTCAATGTTATTGATCTTTTCCAAGAAGCAGCTTTTTATTTCACTGATTTTCTCTATTGTTTTTCTGTTTCCAATTTCATCGATTTGTGCTGTTATCTTTATTTATGTTCTTTCTTCTGCTTACTTTGCATTTAATTTGCTCTTCTTTTTCCAATTCAGGTGCGAGCTAAGATTATTGATTTGACATTTTTCTTCTTTCGTAATATAAGCATTTATTGCTCTAAATTTCTCTCTTGGCACTGCTTTAGCACAAATTATGAATATGTTATATGTTTATTTTTATTTAATTCTATGTATATTTTATTCTTATTGAGACTTCTCTTTGACTTGGAAGTACGTTGTGTAATTTCCAGGTGTTTGGAGATTTTTGTGTTTTATTTCTGGTATTGATTCCTAGTTTGATTTCACTGTGTCAATCATATAGAGAATAAACTTGTGCAATTTAAATTCTTTTTAATTGGTTGAGTATCCTTTTTTTCTTTTTTTTTTTTTGCCTAGGATATAGTCTATCTTAGTATACATTCTCTGAGCTTGAAAGGAATATTTACTCTGCTGTAGTTGAGTGGAAATGCTCCTTAAATGCCACGTGGATCCTGTGGTTAATGTTGTTGAGTTCTTCTATTGCTGTTGCTGATTTTCTTTCTTGTTGTTCTATCAATGCTGAGAAGAAGTGGGTGGTGATATCCCAATTGTGTTTTTGCTTATTTCTCTCTTTTAACTCTCTCAGTTATTGCTTCACATATTTTGCAGCTTTGTATTTTGGAGCATACAAATTTAAGTTTGCCATCTTTTTGGTGGATTGGACCTTTTGTCACTATGTAATGACTTTTTTCATCCTAAATTTTTTGATGTTCTGAAGTCTACTTTATCTGACATTAGTATAGTCACTCCTGCAAACTTTTTATTAATATTTGTATGGTATATCTTTTTCCATTCTTTTACTTATAACCTATTTATGTCATTATATTTGATGTGAGTTTCTTGTATATAGCATATTATTGGGTCATCTAAAAACATACTTTGCCAATATTCATCTTTAAATTTGTGTGTTTAGATCATTTAAATTTAATTAAATTATTGATAATATTAATGCTTAAATTTTTCATTTTGTTTTTGTTTCCTTTTTGCTTCTTTGTCTTATTTTTCCTGCCATTTTGTGAGATATTTTTCCATAATTTAGAATTCCATTTTCATTCATCTATAATGTTTTCAAGTGTATCTCTTTGTATAGCTTTTGTAGCGATTGTTGTCTATGCTACATTATATATCCATAACTTATTACAGTCTACTGGTGCATCATTTAACCACATCAGATAAAATTTAGAGATTTTATCTTCCTTTATATCTCTATGATAACCCCCCATTTCTAATATAATTGACTTAAATATTTTTTCTACCTATGCTAAGAATCACAATGGATAATTTTTGCTGTTACTGTCAAAAATAATTTAGAAAACTAAAAAGTAGGTAAAAATTAGTTTATTGCATTTCTGATGTTTTTGTTTTTTCTCTTCTTTTTTCCTTATGTTCCAAGATTCCTTTAAAAAAAAAAAACAACAACTTTCTTTCACTGTGGAGGACTTCCTTTAGCTATTCTTTTAGGTATATCTACTAGTGACCCCCCCCCCTTTTTTTCAGTTTTCCTTCATTTGAGAATGTGTTTATTTGGTCCTTATTCTTGAAGGATATTTTCTTGGACATAGATATCTGGATTGAGACTTACTATTCTTTCAGCACTTTAAAAATATTGTGCCACTTCCTCCTGCCCTTCGAAGTTTCTTATGAGAAATCTTTGAATTGCTTTTCTTCTCTTCTGGAATTCTAATAAAGATATTTTGGTTCATCTATTGTTAAACTGGTGTTTCTATGTGGAAATGAGATCTGGGACTTCCTATTCTGCCATCTTGCTGATGTCACCCACTGTTTTTATTTTTCTGGAAATAGCTCAGCATCATTTGTGTCATTGTTCCTCCTTAGATAACATGTCCTTTTTCTCTGGCTACTTTTAAGATTTTTTCTCGGTCTTTGGTTTTCAGCAGTTTGAAATCCACTGTGTCTAGAAATTTTCTTTGAATTTGTCCTAATTAGACCTTGCTGAAGTTCTTGGATCAATTTTGCTATGTAGGAGGCTATTAGCTCTTATTTCTTCTGCTTCATTCTCTCCTTCCCTTCTTCTTGGGACCCAATTAAATCCATGTTGAATTATTTGATAATATCTCACATATCTCTGATGTTGTATTCAATTTTTCTTTACTTTTTTTCTGTTTGTGTTCATTCGGGAAATTTCTATTCAAATGTTCATTAGAGTTTCAAGTGAAGTGATTGTTTTCTTTGCTTCTCCCAGTCTGCTTTTCAGCCCATTGAATGAATTGTCCATTTCTGATATTGAATTTTTAATTTGTATTACTTTGTTTTGGCTCATAGATAAAATTCTCTCTTATCAGTAAACACCAGTACTGTTTATTTTCCCATTATATTCTTTAGCATATTTCTATCGGAGTTATTTTGAGTTTCTAGTTGATAATTCCATTGGCCCATGTTGATCATTTCCTCTCTGGACAATGAGTTATGTCTTCTTTCTTTTTAAAAATATGTCATAACCTTTATTTTATGCCAGACATATAAAAGTTCAGTAGTTTTCAATAGATAATGATCTCCAAAAGGTAATTAATATTCTGTCTAGTATTGTTCTTCTGTCAAGTTGCTAGAATAGTGAGTCAGTCTGATTTGTAGTTGAGCTGGTGGCAGCTTTAGCTAAAGTCACCTTACCAGAGACTTCAAATATTTTAAGGTTGAATCAATAATTTCTCTTCAATAGAGTCTGGAATGTGGGCTCATTTTACCAAAGTAATTTACTTTACTAATTCTCTTGGTTCTTAAATGGGTTTATGTTTTATTTTTAACTCCTAATGCACCTAAAACTAATTTGAGTAAAGGTATAGGATGACTTTATGAGGAAAAAAGTGTTCAAATTGAAATTGGATGACCACTTTTAACTGTTTTACAGGGGCAATCATATATGAATTAAGAATTTTCCATTTCTTTTTTTCACTTCTACTTTGTTCATGAGGTTTCTGTTATTTATTATATTCTAATAGCAAAAGTGAAACTTGTTTGGTAAAGAAAAATAAAGCAGGAAAACAAGCTAAAAGATAATCAGTAACTTCCTCCACCAAAGCAATGTTTATACCATCATGTAAAACTTCATAGATGTGTTTGTGTGCATGTGTTTGTGTAGGTAATAAAGGATACGTTCATTTATTATATTTATTCATTTCACAATTACTTATTGTGCATCTTCTCTCTGCCTGTTCTGATCAAGGAGCTAGGGATAAAGCAGTGAGAAAAACAATAGTCCATGGTCTCATGAAGTTTAAGCACAAGTTGACAATACTCCAAACCTGTGACTTCAGGAAATATTTTCAGGATAGACTACAGGTATATAATTTATGCTTTTGTCTATTTTTAAAATTGTAATGATACTCTTTATAGAACTATTAAGCTACTTTCCTCCTACTCAATAATATAGTATAAACTTCCAGCTAAAAGTCTCTTATTATCTCTTTTCATATCCTCTGAAATGAACTGGAGGCAGTAAGAGAATGAACAAGAGAGAAGAAAACTACACATTTTAAACTTAAGAGAGTTTAATCCTAAATCACATTCTATCTATAATCCATGATGTGCCAGTTAGAAAGTATAATAGGCTGTAATATGAAACAGAAAAACATGAAAAAGGTGTTTTGTTCGTTTATTACAAATTCAGGTTTTATTTTTCTTACATAACATAAAGTCCAGAAATTATATGACAGCTTCACCATGCTAGTCACCCTCTACTCTTCTGTTCACATACTGTTATCCAGTGTTTTTGCTTCATTGTTATAGATGGCAGCATTACCTCCAGCATTATGACCATATTCCAAACAGGAGGAAGTGGAAAGCCAAAGTCAAGTGGGCGTCTACCACTTGAATATTTGGATCACTCCACCCCTC
Organism: Nomascus leucogenys; assembly: GCF_006542625.1. Classification (NCBI taxonomy): domain Eukaryota; kingdom Metazoa; phylum Chordata; class Mammalia; order Primates; family Hylobatidae; genus Nomascus; species Nomascus leucogenys. Next base: position 32,764,285 of record NC_044393.1, on the reverse strand, counting down.
CCTTTAGTAATTTTTCCCAGAGACCCCACCAAAAACACATATCCTGTTTAAATATCATTGCCAACAATTGTGTCACATTCCACAACGGTGCGTTTAGGAAGTTTGGAATAGTTGCTTATGCGAGCATACTGTTGAACCCAAACCATCATTCTGACACAATACAGTGTAATAAGGAGCAAATAAACAGAAATGCCAAGAGCACATTCATGCCTCAGCAGATTGCATGTGGCACACTCAGTTCTCCAAGAAAGGTGGCACATCTTGCAGGGCCAAACTAATGATCCCTTTCTTGGAACCTGAAGATCTGATTGTGCTGGCAGCCTGCAGGCATATCCCATGATTTGTGGAGCATCATAGATATTTAGGAGAGAAACTTCATGTTTGTGCCAACATCCATTAGATGAGTAGGCTAAAGAAGCAGAGGATAGAAGAACTTTGTTGACTGGTGATAAATGCCACTACTGCTGATTTAAGTCAGCTGAAGAATTTTGACAGCTGAAGAATATCAACCTATATCCCCTGGAGCATATAGGGGCTGCTTCATAACTCTCCCATCCTAGGACACAATATATTAATAGTTTAATCCTAAATGGATTAAATATACAGTCAGGACACACTGTTAATGTTAATGAGAAAGTATTCAGAGTTAATAATATTTTCATGCAAGCTACCTATTGCTCTGATCATTCCCCTGGTCCCTGTTCCAACAAGGCTTTTCTGTTGCTGTTATTTAGCTTTGTTTTAGTAAATAATTGACACAAGTAGGCTAACTCCCTTCAAAAGTGTACAATCTGATTATAACTATCTTAGTGTTTATGTCAGGATGCTGTAAGATAAATGGAAGAAATATGTGTGATAAACAGAAGATGATCAAATAGTGCTCCTCTAAAATAATGCCATAAAATAGAATATTAAATTACTTATTTAATAGTGTTATGCTGCTACATTTGTGTGCTTTAGACTACAGCTTTTTTTATACTACAATAGATGAGGGTGTATCATAACTATATTTTGTCTCTGGAACATTCATTCTTCCTTCTATAATGTGAACTGGTTGCTTCCTACGTAGGCTATAGAGCTGTCATCTTAGAATTTTGTTTTACTAATCACCTGAGTTGGCACAGATATTCCTGGAAATTATGTTTTCATTTTTTTCAGTTACTTTCTTTTTCTGCCTAGGTGATGACTTCTAAAGAAAGAATATGAGAAGTAAACTTCAGTATTATGCATTCTAGCAAACATGTCTTTTCTATCTTCACAGTTCAAGTATTTTAAAACAAAAGCTGTGGACAAGTTTGCACACATAAAATGGCTCAGTATATATGTAAGATATGAATAAACAATCTAGGCTGGCTATCTATTTAAGAAAATCTTTAATACTACTGAAAATAAATGAAGAAAGGCACATTAGAATAACTATTATTTAAGGGCTGGAGAGAGTTTCAGGAGTGTATTCCATCCATAAAGCAATAATATCATGCTATGTTAAGGAGAAGTAGTAAACTTTTGGAAATTAGAAAAATGATTGTTTAACAGGCATATTTGAAGATAAACTGAGAAAATCTTCGAAGTCTAAAAACAAGTGGAATGTATGAGCAAAATATATAAGACACAGAATGTCAATCCAGGAGAGCCAATATCTGATTAATAAGATTTTCAAAGAGAAGGAGAAAGAAAATTAAAGAAAAAGAATTATAAAAGCTACATAAATTTGAAAAGATAATAAATCTTTTTTTCAGAAATAATCTAAGAAGTACTATTCTAGAAAATAAATAAGAATTGTCACCTAGATAAAATGACAAAGAGAAAAGTGGGAAACAGTCAGAGGGAAAAACAGAAACCATACTTTTGATAGAGTAATTGTTACACTAACAGGTGATTTTTCACCACAAACAATAGAAGCCATAATCCAATGGACTGAGCTCTTCAACATATTTTTCAAAGTAAATGTCATCCTAGAAATCCATATCCACAAAAATATTTTAAGAAGAAGATATAAATACAACCTTTTCAGATAGAGATAGACGTCAGTAGATCTCATGAAAGGAAATTCTAAAGGATGTTCTTTAGTTTAAAAAAATGACCACATATGGAAAGTATGTGATGAAGAAGCAACAAAAAAAGGGATAAAAGTGGATTAAACTGGCAGAATTAAATAAAAATGTTTTATAAGATTAAAAACATAATTAAATATCAAAATTCTGAAAATAGAATCAATTGGGAGAGTTAAACGGAATTAAAGTGGTCTATGTTCCATATGTTATTCAGAGATTGGTAAATTTATGGATTAACTCTAGTTGTTAGACTGGATGAAAAATTAGATGCTATTTACAACAGATAAATGTAAAAACAAGATACGGAGAAGATTGAAAGTGGAAATATGGGAAAAAAAAACAACATGCAAATACCAACAAAAGGAAGTTATTTTACTTCTTAGTATTGAACAAAATTGTATTTAAGGCAAAAATTATCTTAGAGGAAAATGGGTTACTTTATGATGATAACTTGTTGGATTCACCCAGAAAATAGAACTACCTATAATTGTCATGCATGCAATAATATTGTCTTAGTATTACAATATGTGAAAGTAAAATAAAGCAATAGAATATAAACTGGAGGCAGGTGAAATGGATTGTATTCCATGAATTGTCTGAGGAGAAATACATGTTTTTGGTTAATATTAGATATTGATAGGTTAAGAATGTATGTCTTCATTTCTAGAGTGATGATGAATGGAAAAGGAGAATACATTAAAAACTAGTGGGGAGGAAAATTAAATTAAAGAACGTCTAGTTTATACAGAAAGATTAAAAGAAAGGAGAAAAAAGACAAATATAGAAAACTCAGGAAAATGTAAATCATGTTAAACAATGGCCAATTTAAAGCCAAACATAACAGCAATTAAGTTAAGATTAAATGGGCCTGAGAAGTTCTGTTCTTGGGGAGAAATCAGTAAATCACAGAAAAGCAATGTCTTTGATACAAAACCTAGAAAAGCTTGATTTTTATTAAAATAATATTTCCAAGGCATTAGAGAACCAGAGAAATTACTGGTATTAGAAGAGTTGACATTCTAAAGAGAGAACAGAACAGGCTTTCTGTTTCTGAAGTAGGTCAATAATTGCCAGCCAGTTCCCCCTGGGTGCCTTTGCCAGTTTGGGACAGACTGGAAATCAGGCTTGGCCCAGAAAGAAAGGCTCTCTGGGAGGTAATTGAATTACAAATTGGAATTTCAGGTGCCCCAAATTTTAGTTCCCCCAATGGAGCATTGGAAGACTAGAGCTTTGTGAGAGGTTGGAAAGCTCAGCTGAAACTTCCGAAAGGCAGTAAGAGATTTCTTGTACTCTTGTAGTGCTTAGGAAACAGATAGGATAGTGATATGGAGCCCACCTCAAGCACACAGATAGTCTCCCCCTTGAGACATTACGGAAGTGCCTGAATCAGGAGGCTGAAGAGCAATGTTTGAAAACTATGAAGAACAGAGCTAGAATTCCCTCACTGTTTTTTTGGGCTGAAGATGCTGAGACCAAACAGACCCTGAAGAAAAAGCTTGGAGGGCTATTCCTGAGAAACAGGAACAAACTAGATGTGGTTGGAATCATTACTAATACTGAAACCCGGCCCTGAACCAGCTTAATGCCTTGTTATATTGAATTAGTCATGTCCTTATCTCTTTGCTATCTGGAGAAAGGGAGGACCTTTTATGTTTGAAGATAACATCACTTGGAGTCTCCAAAACCCATTTACCCAATGTTTGGCACACAATAGAAATAACATCCCATAAAATGAAACTTAAAAGCAATGGGAAAAAAAAAACCCCAATAAAATTAGTGTAGTAGTCATTACATGTGAGATGGGTCTCTTGAACACAACAGACGGATGGGTCTTATTTTATGCTCCAACTTGCCACTCTGTGCCTTTAAGTGGGGTGTCAAGACCATTTACATTCAAGGTTAATATTGATATGTGAGATTTTGATCCTGTCATGAAATTGTAAGCTGGTTGCTTTATAGTTCCTATTGTGTAATAGCTTTAAAGGGTCTATGTGCTACGTACTTAGGTGTGGTTTTGTGGTGGCAGATATTGTTCTTTCATCTTTATGTTTAGAACTCCAACTCCCTTAAGGATCTCTTGTAAGGCTGGTCTAGTGGCAATAAATTGCCTTAGCGATTGCTAAACGATCTTATTTCTCCTTCACTTATAAAGCTTAGTTTGGCAGGGTATGAAATTCTTGCTTGGAGTTTCTTTTCTTTGAGAATTCTTTAAATAGGCCCCCAGTCTCTTCGGGATTGTCGGGTTTCTGCTGATAAGTCTGCTGTTAGCCAGATGGGCTCCCCTTTGTATCTCATCCGATACTTTTCTCTAGCTGCCTTCAAGATTTTTTCTTTAGAATTGACCTTAGGCAGTCTGATGACCCTATGCCTTGATGATGTTCATTTTGTATAGCATCTTGCAGGTGTTCTGTGAATTTATTGTATCTGGATGTCTACCTCTCCAGCAAGATATAGGAAATTTTCTTGAATTATTCCCTCCAATATGTTTTCTAGGTTGTTTACTTTTTCTTTTTCTCTTTCTCTCTTGAGAATGCCAGTAATTCATAGGTTTGGTCACTTTACATAATCCCATATTTCTTGAAGACTTGGTTCATTTTTAAAAATAACTTTTTCTTTATTTTGTCTGACTGGTTTAGTTTGAGAGACTGATCTTCAAGCTCTGAAATTCTTTCTTCTGCTACATCTAGTCTATTGATAAAACTTTCCATTGAATTTAGGAATGTCTTAAGTGAGTTTTTGACTTTCAGTAGCTCTGACAGATTTATTTTTAAGATGTTTACCTCTTCCTTTATTCTCTGGATTGCTTTACAGGTTTCTTTGTGTTGATTTTCAACCTTATCTTGAATCTCAAAGAATTTTCCTGCAATCTATGCTTTGAATTCTCCATCTGTCATCTCTCAGCTTCCATTTTGGCTAGGGCCACTCCTGGAGAGCTAGAGTGAACCTTGTTGGTGTCACACATTCACATTTTTCATGAAGACAGAATTCTTATACTAGTTCCTTCTTATCTGGAGGGGATTGTGTTGGGTAGGGCTTTTGGCTTTGCTTCTATAGTCCTACACACTTCTACCAGAAGGTTTTTTGATGGGCTGTCCAGTTTGACCTATAGACCAGTAGCTGACATTTGCAAGTAACAGCCAGCTGTCCCACAAACAGATGGGTATAGATCTGATCTTTTTTTACTATTAGGGGCTCTCAGTTGTTTCAAGTGAAGGGCTGGACAGTGGGGGTGCCTGATGTACTGAGCTTCTTGTTCTGTGGGGATGGTGGGACAGAGCTGAGAAGAGCTGGTGCCCCTGGCTTGCCCATTAGTATACCAATGGCAAGCACAGACACCAGCTTTGATGAGGGTGGCTGGGAGCAACTCCTGCACTGAGGTCTCTGTAGGGGCTTGTGGGCGAGAAGACTGCACCAGCTCCCCATTCTAGGTAGGTAGAAATGTGATCTGTTTCCTTATCACACCCTGTTTCAGGGCTAATGACTCCTAGTTCAGATGCACACTGTAGTCTATCTCTGGACCGCGATGTGGTTGAGGGCCACAGGGAACACTTGTTTTATGATTCTCCATGAGAGTGGTTCAGGGCATAACCTCATCACTCAACCTGATACAGATAGCTTTAAGGCTCACTTATTCTACAATGGGCATTACTGCTGCTTTTTGAGAAGGAAGGTCTCCACCTTTGGGTCCATGCAGGTTGGTATTGGTCATGGTGGTGTTGGCTGGTTGGGTAGGCCCAACCTCAGGCCCTGAGGAAAGTGGTCAGGTGCCAACAGCATTGGAAGGGTATTGATAGTTTCTCAGCTGACAGGCCTCCAGAAGGCCTGCTGGACAGTGCATGGTCCTGAAGGGGCTGGACTGGGGTTATCTATCCCAGATTTCAGGTGCTGACTGTAATGGGGTGGGGGTGGGGTTCAGGCTGGTCCCTGGGTCACCAGCCAAACTCTCAGGCAGGGGCAGGTGGGATTCTTGGGTGGTGGGAACCCAAAGGAATATCACAGGCCCGTGGTGGCTGGGTTTTCAGAAAGGCTCTGGGTTGCAGGTGAAATGTTCAGGCAGGGGCAGGACAGTTGTGCTGTGGGACTTTAACTGGAGAACATGCAGTCCCTTAGCTGGGGCAATGGAGACTGGCAGCTGTGGAATGCCTGGCATGCTCTCACTTCCCTCCTACCCAATAATGTTGAACTTCACTATTAGCAACACACAAAGGTGCCAGGCATTATCTGCTCTTACCTCTGTGAGTTTTGCCCCAGAGGAATGGAAAGCTGCAACCCACTACAGTGTTCAGGTAAGGGCAGAGGTGCTGTGTTGGAAGCCCAAACCAGCTAGCCTTGCCTGGTTCGGAGCAGCAGGGGAATGGGAGTCACACAATCTGCCATCTGAGTGGTTCCCAGGGGAGCACAGAGCTGTGCCCACATTCAGAGTTCAGGTGGAGGCAGACTGCTGCACTGGAAGCCAAAGCCGAGCCTTACCTGGTGAGGAGGAGCAGGGCAGTCTGACCACTCCTCAGCACCATGACTGCAGCCCCTATCAGGGCTATGGCAGCTGGTACCAGGTTGATCGGGGATCCAGGGCCTGTGGGGCTCCACATGGGCCTTAGCAGTGCCTGTACAAAAACTCCAGGATGTTGTGTTGATCTAGAAGCCTATAGGGGCCAAGGGGTTCTGTGCACAGGATTACAAAGATCCATGTGGATCCCCTGAGGACTCTCACTTACTCACCCTTTCCCCATGTTAGGGAGTTTCTCTTGCTCCGCACTGGTCCTGGGTGAGCAGCTGCCAGGCTTTGCTCTCTGCTCTCTGAGGATTCCCTCACTTCCTTGGTGAATCCTGATGTGGTCTCCCAGACAATCCACTTGAAAAGCCACTATTACTTGCTACTTTGTTTCCTCTCCGTGAGAGTAGCACACACTAGCTGCTTCTAGTCAGCCATCTTGAAACTGCCATCAAGATATTTTTAAATATACATAGAATATTCTGTAATTTATATGGAAAGGCAAAATAGCTAGAATGGATGAGTCGATCTTGAAAAAAAAGAATAAAGTGGGAGAAATTAATTCTACCCAATTATGAAAGTTATTGTAGCTTCAGTAACTAAGATTTGTATTAGCAGAGGAATGGACACATATATGAATGGAAAAGAATCCAGAATCCAGAAGTAGAACCATACTAGTATAGCCAATTTGTTTTTTTTACAAAGGTATAAAACCAATTAAATGAAGGAAGAATAATCTTTTTAAATATAGGTGATGGAACAGTTGCATATCCACAGGTTAAAAAAATATTCACTTACCTAACACCCCACATACATGAAAAAAAGCCCTTAAAATTGGTCATAGAATCACATGTAAGATGTAAAACCATAAAGCTTTTAAAAGAAAACATAGGAGAAAATCTATGGAGCTTAATGCTTGGTTATGAGGTTTTAGACATGACACAAAAAGCCCAATCCAAAAAAAAAATTGACAAATTTAACTTCATCAAAGTCTTAAAATTTTCTCTGCAAAAGACCCTGTTAAGAAAATAAAAAGACAAGCAATAACCTTACAGAATGTATTTGCAGACTACACATCTAATAAATAAAATATAAAACTCTGAAAATTAACAGTAAAAGAAAAAAATTATCCCTGTTTACAGACAACATAATCTTATATTTAGAAAAACCTAGACTCCACCGAAAACTGTTAGAATTGGAGATCCTAGCCCAAGCAATCAGGCAAGACAAGGAAATAAAAGGTGTCTAAATAGGAAAAGAGAAATTCAAATTAGCTCTCTAAGCTGACAATGTGATTCTATGCCTAGAAAACCCTAATGATTCCACCAAAAGACTTCCAGATTTAAGAAACAACTTCAGCAAAGTCTCAAAACACAATCCCATTTATGATAGCCACATGAAAAATAAAATACTTTGCAATATATTTAGCCAAGGAGGTGAAGGATCTCTACCAGGAGAACTACAAAACACTGCTAAGAGAAATAATAAATAATATAAGCAAATGAAAAAATATCCTATGCTTATGGATTGGAAGAATCAATATCATTTAAATGGCCAAACTGCCCAATGCATTCTATAGATTCAACATATTTCTATCAAACTGCCATTATCATTTTTCACAGAATTAGAAAATCTATTCTACAATTCATAAGAAACCAAAAAAGAGCCCCAACAGTCAAAGCAAACTTAAGCAAAAGGAACAAAGCTGGAGGCATCACATGACCTAACTTCAAACTATAAGCCAACAGTAACCAAAACAGCATGATACTGGTATAAAAATAGACTCATAAACCAATGGAACAGAATGGAGAACCCGGAAACAAAGCCACAAACCTGCAGCCATTTGATCTTCAACAAAGACAACAAAAATTATCATGGGGAAAGGACTCCCTATTCAATAATTCTATTCAATAATTCAATAATGGTGCTTGGACAGCTGGCTAGCCATACACAGAAGAATGAAATGGACCCCTGCCCTTCACCATATATAAAAATTGACTCAAGTTGGATTAGAGATTTAAATGTAAGATCCAAAACTTTAAGAATCCTAGAAGAGCTGGGCATGGTGGCTCACACCTATAATCCCAGCACTTTGGGAGGCCAAGGCGGGCAGATCATGAGGTAAGGAGTTTGAGACCAGCCTGACCAACATGGTTGAAACCCCGTCTCTATTAAAAACACAAAAATTAGCCGGGCGTGGTGACAAGCGCCTGTAATCCCAGCTACTCAGGAGGTTGAGGCAGGAGAACAGCTTGAACCCAGGAGGCGGAGGTTGCAGTGATCTAAGATTGCACCACTGCACTCCAGCCTGGGCGACAGAGCGAGATCTGTCTCAAAAAAAAAAAAAAAAAAAAAAAAAAAAAAAAGGAAAGAAAAAAAGAATCCCAGAAGAAAACCTAGAAAACACCATTCTCCACACCACCTTGGAAAATAATTTATGGCTAAGTTCTCAAAAGCAATTGAAAAAAACAGAAACCAAAAATTGGAAAGTGGGACTTAATTAAACTTCTGCACAGCAAAACTCTCAACAGAGTAAACAGATAACCTATAGAATGGGAGAAAATATTTACAAACTATGCATCCAACAAAGATCTAATATCCAGAATCTATAAGGCAATTAAACAATTCAACAAGAAAAAAAGCTCATGAAAAAATGGGCAAAGGACATAAACAGACACTTCTCAAAGGAAGACATATAAGTGCTCAACAAACATATGAAAAAAATGCTCATCATCACTAATCATCAGAGCAATGCAAATCAAAACCATGACTGGATACCATTTCACAACAGTCAAAATGACTATTACTCAAACATGAAAAACAAACAAACAAACAAAAAACAGATGTTGGTGAGGTTGCAGAGAAAAGTGAACATTTATACACTCTTGGTGGGAATGTAAATTAGTTCAGCCAGTTTGAAAGCAGTTTGGAGATTTCGTAAGGAACTTAATAATAGAGCTACCATTCAACCCAGCAATCTCATTACTGGGTATCTATGCAAAAGAAAACAAATCATTCCGTCAAAAAGATAGATGCAGTTATATGCTCATCACAGCACTATTCACAATAGCAAAGACATGAAATCAACCTATATGCCCATTTATGGTGGATTGGATAAAGACAATGTGTTATATATATACCATCAAATACTATGCAGCCATAATAAAGAATGAAATTATGCTCTTTGCAGCAACATGGATGCAGCTGGATGTCATAATACTAAGTGAATTAACACAGGAACAGAAAACCAAACACCATATATTCTGTTATAAGTGGAGGCTGAACATTGAGTACTGATGGACATAAAGATGAAAACAATAGACACTGGGTACTACTGGGTGGGCGGTGGACAAGGTTTGATAAACTAACCACTGGGTATTATGCTCAGACCTGTGTGACAAAATCATTCATATCCAAAACCTCAGCATCATGCAATATACACAAGTAACAAACTTGCACATATATCCCCTGAATCTAAAATGAAAGTTGAAAAAAGAGAGAAAGACAATTAATACATGATGGGATTAAAGCAGTAGCCATTACACGGTGACTTGAATTCCCCTGGGGTAATGGCCCCACCCTGAGACAAAAAAGATTATGAAAGGCATTAAAACATACTAAAAACTAAATTAGATCTAGTTTGACTACAATTCATCTAACCTATATATGAAGAACCCATATTTTGGGGTAAAACCCACATATGCTAACTGCACTCGGGCCATAAATATACAATGCCAACAACATACATGGTGAATTAAACTACATTGGTGCATAAAACAGACTTTTTAGGGGCATTAGGTGTCAGTTCAGGCATCATGGGACAAGCTGAATTCCCTTTTAGTGAAGTCTAGAGGAAATATTAATGAACTAAAATGAGCAGATTGGAGAAAATTCTTTTCTAGGAGGAAGGCAAAAGATGAGGGTCATCCTGAGAAAGTGATGAGGCTTTATTAAAATGAAACAAGTAGACTCAAAAATAATCCTAGATAATGCTAAGATCCAATGTTGGGAAAGGGCTTGTACCCTGACCCAACAGTGCCTTTTGACTATTTTGATTATAGATGAAGGTCAAAGTAACCATGGGGAAATAGCACTACACCGTAGTTGCTGAGGAAAAAGGAACACACTTATGGGAATCTCATGGGCCTTCAAACTTATGAAAGATCTCTCGGGGCATTTGTAAATGTGCATTGATGCACTATGAATTATTCTTGCCCCATTAGAGCTTCGGAATAAAACATATTCTGCAGTACAGTTAGCAGGGACTGAAGCTATCTGAATATCACCTGTGACCTCCCATAGGAGGGTGGTGAGGTCTTGCTATATAAAATCACACAATGGAAACCAGTCTCTGTCCAAGCTTGAAAACTAAAACGGGGTGGCTGTCTTTGTCCTCCGTTGACATGGAAGCCAGAAATAATCAAATCATTCTAACAATTATAACAATGCTTGTCCATAAGTATATCTTGTATATAAGCAAGGACTGTTTCTGTTGGGAAGGCAGAGCAAAACTTATGTAAGTCTTACTAATTTGTTCTATGAATGAAACTAAATTGTTCCATGACTATATTGCTATACAGTGTGACACTATTATTGTTGGTAAGATTCAACTACCTTATTAAATAAGTCATAGGATGGTACTGATACTGATGATCAAATGTATTGAGAGATTGAGTTAAGCCTCCTCAGGATGTATTACCAATGGAAAATGACTAGCCTAAGGAAGAATTGGATTTAGTTAACCATAAACTAATTTCTAGGCTAAATAATTCTGCAGCTGTAAGATTAAAGTGGTAGATCAAGGGGAGAAACAAGTAACGAATCAGTAAAAAATATGAAAATGTATATGATGGCTTTATGAGATAGATTAGTTGTTTTTAAAATCTTTATCCCTACCCCACACTAGCTCCTCCAAATGTGTTTGAGCATAGCACAACCATAGTATGTTGGGCCTTCCACTGCTATATTTTATCTACTATAACTAGAGATCTTTCTTCATACTGATACTATTTCTAGATCTGTTATATAAATGCTATACTAAATGTAGATGCTCAGAAATATAGAATTGTTTTGCTGAAAGACAGCCTAGGCTAAGGGGTATGGGGTGGACTGTGTAATAAAGGGTTAACTCAGAAGATTTGGGGTTGTCCTAACCCTGCATATTTCAAAGGTCCTGGCAGATAATCTCTGAGCCCTTTAATTATCCTGCCTGATAAAGTGTCTTTGTATACCTGAGACTTGGCCCATGCCAAATAGTTTATGCTAACAATGTGATTTATGGTGAATAAGTCATATATTTTTTTTCTATGACTGGGGCTTCAGGCCAAGCTGTATTAGCTTGACTCCTAAGGTCAGGGGCTGAAGATTGAGTAGCTAAATTCAGTCTTAGGGATGCTTCATGCTTATGTGATTGACTCCCACTGAAAATGGCTGGCACCATTTTGCACTTATTGTCATACCTTATGGTTGGAAGAATTGAGTTCTATTCGTGTGATTCTGGAGGGAGAGTACAACTGAAAGCTCATGCCTGTTTTTTCCTAGACATCACCCTGGGCACCTTTTACCTTTGCTGACTTTAATCTGTATCTCCTAACTGTATTAAGCCGTAACCACGAGTATAATCGTTTTTATATGTCTGGTGAGTTTTTCTAGTGAGTCATCAAACCTGAGGGTGATCTTGGAGACCCCTCAGTACAGCTAAACATATATAACAATGGAGTAGAATTGTGAGCCAAGAAATAAACTCTAACACTTATTTTTCTTTATAACTTCAAATTTTATTTTAGATACATGGGATACAAGTACAGGTTTGTTACATGGGTATATTGTGTGATGCTGTTGTTTGGGTTATGTTTCCTTTCACTTGGGTAGTGAGCATGGCACCCAATAGTTTATCAACCCATGCCCCCCTTCCTCCGTCCTCCCTCTAGTAATCCATATTGTCTATTGTTTCCATCTTCATGTCCATGACTACACAATGTTTTGCTCCTACTTATAAGTGAGAACATACAGTATTTGGTTTTCTGTTCCTGCATTAATTTCTTAGAATTATGGTCTCCAGCTGCATCCATGTTGCTGCAGAAAACATGATTTCATTCTTTTTTATGGATGCATAGTATTTCATGTTGTATATATAACACATTGTCTTTATCCAATCCACCGTTGATGATTGACGAGCACATAGGTTGATTTCATGTCTTTACTATTGGGAATAGTGCTGTGATGAACATAGGGCTGCATGTGTCCTTTTGGTAGAATGATTTGTTTTCTTTTGCATAGATACCCACTAATGAGATTGCTGGGTCAAATGGTAGCTCTATTTTTAAGTTCCTTAAGAAATCTCCAAACTGCTTTCCAAACTGGCAGAACTAATTTTTGTTCCCACCAAGAGTGTATGTGTTTCCTTTTCTCTACAGCCTCACTAGCTTCTGCTATTATTTGACTTTTGAATAATGGCCATTCTGACTGGTATGAGATGGTATCTGATTGCTTTGATTTGCCTTTCTTTGATGATTAGTGATGATGAGAATTCTTCATGTTTTTTGGCCACTTGTATGTCTTTTGAGAAGTGTCTGTTTATAACTTTTGCTGATTTTTAATGGGATATTGTTTTTTGCTTATTGAATTAATTTCCTTATAGATTCTGGATATTAGACCTTTATTGGATGTATAGTTTGTGAATATTTTCTCCCATTCTGTAGGTTGTCTGTTTACTCTGTTGAGAGTTTCTTTCGCGGTGTAGAAGCTCTTTAGTTTAATTAGGTCCCACTTGCCAATTTTTGTTTTTGTTGCAATTGCTTTTGGAGACTTAGCCAATAATTCTTTACCAACGTGGATGTCAAGAAGGGTATTTCCAGGTTTTCTTCCAGGATTCTTATAGTTTAAGATCTTACATTTAAATATTTAATCCTTGTGGAGTTAATTTTTATATATGGTGAAGGGCAGGGGTCCACTTTCATTCTTCTGCATACGGTTAGCCAGCTACCCAAGCACCGTTTATTGAATAGGAGGTCTTTTCCCTGTGCTTATTTTTGTTGTCTTTATCAAAGATCAGATGTCTGTAGGTGTGTGGCTTCATTCCTGGGTTGTCTATTCTGTTCCATTAGTGATATGTTTATTTTTGTACCAGTATCAGCTGTTCTGGTTACTGTGGGTTTATAATATAGTTTGAAGTCAGGTAATGTGATGCCTCTGACTTTGTTCCTTTTGCTTAGGATTGCTTTGGTGATTTGGGTACTTTTTGGATTCCATATGAATTGTAGAATAGTTTTCTTATAATTCCGTGAAAAATAGTTTTTGTAGTTTGATAGAAATAGCATTGAATCTGTAGATTGCTTTGGACGGTATAGCCATTTAAATGACATTGATCTTTTTGATATATGAGTATGGAATTGTTTATATTTATCTGTGTCGTCTCTGATTTCTTGCAGAAGTATTTTGTAGTTCTCCTTGTGGAGACCTTTCACTTCCTTGGTTAGCTGTATTCCTAGGGATTTTCATTTTTTATGGCTATTATAAATGGGATTGTGTTCTTGATTGGACTGTCAGGTTGAAGGTTATTGGTGTATAGAAATGTACATTGACATTGATATTGTATCCTGAGACTTTACAGAAGTTGTTTATCAGTATTATCAGCCTTTTCCCAGAGTATTTAGGGTTTTTCAGGTGTAGAATCATATCGTCAGCAGTGAGGGATAGTTTGACTTCTTCTTTTCCTATTTGGATGCCTTTTATTTCTTTCTCTTGCCTGATTGCTCTAGTAGCACTTCCAGTACTATGTTGAATAGTCATGGTGAGAATGGGCATCCTTGTCTTGTTGCAGTTCTGAAAGGCAATGGTTCTGGCTTTTACCAGTTCAGAATGATCATGGCTATGGGTTTGTCATAGATGGCTCATTATTTTACGGTATGTTCCTTCAGTGCCTAGTCTATTGTGGGTTTTTATCATTAAGGTATGTTGGATTGTTTTCAAATCCTTTTCTGCATCTATTGAGATGGTCATATTTTTTTGCTTTTAATTCTGATTATGTGGCGAATCACATTTATTGATTTGCATATATTGAGCCAGCCTTGCATCCCAGGAATAAAGCCTACTTGATTCTGATGTATTAATTTTTTGATATGTTGCTGGGATTTGTTTCCTAGTATTTTGTTGAAAATTTTTGCATCTATGTTAATCAGGGATATTGGTCTGAAGTTTTCTTTTTTTGTGTCTCTGACAGATTTTGGTATCTGGCTGATGCTGGCTTCATAGACTGAGTTAGGGAAGAGCTTCTCCTCCTAGATTTTTTTGGAATAGTTTCAGTAGAGTTGATACCAGTTCTTTTTATGTCTGGTAGAATTAGGCTGTGAATCCATCTGTTCCAGGGTTTTTTTGGGCTGGTAGGTTTTTATTATTGATTCAGTTTAGGAACTTGTTATTGCTGTGTTCAGGTTTTCATGTTCCTTTGGCTTTAATATTGGAAAGTTTTATGTTTCCAGGAATTTATCCATTTCCTCTAGATTTTCTCATTTGTGTGCATAGAGTTGTTCAAAATAATCTCTGAGTATCTTTTGTATTTCTGTGGGATTCATTGTAATGTCATCTTCTTCATTTTTTATTGTGTTTATTTGGGTCTTCTTTTTTCTTCATGGTTATGTAGGTAGCAGTCTATCAACCTTTTTTATTCTTTCAAAAAACTACCTTTTGGTTTTATTGGTCCTTTCTATGGAATTTCGCATCTCAATTGTTTTCAGTTCTTTTCTAATTTTAGTAATTTTTTTTCTCCTGTTAGCTTTGGGGTTGGCTTGTTCTTTTTCTTTCTAGTTCTTCTAGGTGCAAACTTTGGTGGCTAATCTGAGATCCTTCTAACTTCTTGATGATGACGTTTAGCACTACAAATTTCCCTCAACACTGCTTTGGCTGTATCACAGATATTTTGGTAAATTGTGTCCCTATTTTTATAAAAAATTTCAGATAATTTTTTAAATTTCTGCTTTAATTTGATGTTTACCCAGGTATCAGGAGCATTTCCATGTATTTGTGTAATTTTAAGAGATCTTCTTGATAATCATTTCTATTTTTATTAAACTGTGGCCTGAGAATGTGCTTAGCATTACTTTTTTAAATTTATTGAGACTTGCTTTATGACTGAGCATGTGGTCAATCTTGGAATATGTTCCATGTGCCAAAGAGAAGAATGAAGTTATATTCTGTTGTTGTTGGGTGGAATATTTTGTAGGTGTCTGTTAGATCAAGTTGGTCAAATGTTGAGTTGAAGTCCAGGATTTTTTGGTTAATTTTCTGGCTCAATGATTTGTCTAACACTCTCAGTGGGGTGTTGAAGTCTCCCACTGTTATTGCATGGCTATCTACATCTTTTTATAGGTTAAAAAGAACTTGTTTTATGAACCTGAGTGCCCCAATGTTGGGGACATATATATTTAGAATATAAACATATTCAGGTGGAGCAAAGCACTCAGGCTTGGCAGTGGAGGCTGCACTGTGCACATGCTTCTGCAGGGTGGCTAGGCAGGGCCCCTCGGAGGGGCTAGAGGTAGGAGGGCCTGCAAAACAGATGCACCCCAGTCCCATGGCAAAAGTGGCCCCACTCTCTCCAGGCCCAGCAGTTAAGTCTTCTCACTGAATTGTATCCTTTATTATTATGTAATACCCTTCTTTGTCCCTCTTCATAGTTGTTGATTTAAAGTCTGTTTTATCTGATACAAGAATCACAACTCATGCTCTTTTTTGTTTTCCATTTGTGTGATAGATCTTTCTTTATCCCTTTACTCTGAGCCTGTGGGTGTAGTTACATGTGAGGCGGGTCTCTTAAAGGCAGCAGATAGTTGGGTTTTGTCTTTTTATCAATCTTGCTACACTATGTCCTTTAAGTGGGGTGTTTAGTCCATTTACATTCATGGTTAGTATTGATATGTGAGATTTTTATCCTGTCATTGTGTTGTTAGCTGGTTATTATGTAGACTTGATAGTGTAGTTGCTTTATAGTGTCTTTGAGTTATGTGCAAAAGTATGTTTTTTTTGTAGCAGGTGTTGTTCTTTTGATTGTAGGTTTAGAGCTCCCTTAAGAATCTCTTGTAAGGAGGCATGTCTAGTTGTGATGAATTTCCTCAGCATTTGCTTGTCTGAGAAATATTTTATTTCCTCTTTGTTTATTGAGCTTCGTTTGATGGGATTTGAAATTCTTGGTTAGAATTTTTTTTTTTTTTTTTTTTTTTTTTTTTTTTTTTTTTTTTATTATACTTTAGGGTTTTAGGGTACATGTGCACAATGTGCAGGTTTGTTACATATGTATCCATGTGCCATGTTGATTTCCTGCACCCATTAACTCGTCATTTAGCATTAGGTGTATCTCCTAATGCTGTCCCTCCCCCCTCCCCCAACCCCACAACAGTCCCCGGAGTGTGATGTTCCCCTTCCTGTGTCCATGAGTTCTCATTGTTCAATTCCCACCTATGAGTGAGAACATGCGGTGTTTGGTTTTTTGTCCTTGCGATAGTTTACTGAGAATGATGGTTTCCAGTTTCATCCATGTCCCTACAAAGGACACGAACTCATCATTTTTTATGGCTGCATAGTATTCCATGGTGTATATGTGCCACATTTTCTTAATCCAGTCTATCGTTGTTGGACATTTGGGTTGGTTCCAACTCTTTGCTATTGTGAATAGTGCCGCAATAAACATACGTGTGCATGTGTCTTTATAGCAGCATGATTTATAGTCCTTTGGCTATATACCCAGTAATGGGATGGCTGGGTCAAATGGTATTTCTAGTTCGAGATCCCTGAGGAATCGCCACACTGACTTCCACAATGGTTGAACTAGTTTACAGTCCCACCAACAGTGTAAAAGTGTTCCTATTTCTCCACATCCTCTCCAGCACCTGTTGTTTCCTGATTTTTTAATGATGGCCATTCTAACTGGTGTGAGATGGTATCTCACTGTGGTTTTGATTTGCATTTCTCTGATGGCCAGTGATGATGAGCATTTCTTCATGTGTTTTCTGGCTGCATAAATGTCTTCTTTTGAGAAGTGTCTGTTCATGTCCTCTGCCCACTTTTTGATGGGGTTGTTTGTTTTTTTCTTGTAAATTTGTTTGAGTTCATTATAGATTCTGGATATTAGCCCTTTGTCAGATGAGTAGGTTGCAAAAATTTTCTCCCATTCTGTAGGTTGCCTGTTAATTCTGATGATAGTTTCTTTTGCTGTGCAGAAGCTCTTTAGTTTAATGAGATCCCATTTGTTGATTTTGGCTTTTGTTGCCATTGCTTTTGGTGTTTTAGACATGAAGTCCTTGCCCACGCCTATGTCCTGAATGGTATTGCCTAGGTTTTCTTGTAGGATTTTAATGGTTTTAGGTCTAACATATAAGTCTTTAATCCATCTTGAATTAATTTTTGTATAAGGTGTAAGGAAGGGATCCAGTTGCAGCTTTCTACATATGGCTAGCCAGTTTTCCCAGCACCATTTATTAAATAGGGAATCCTTTCCCCATTTCTTGTTTTTGTCAGGTTTGTCAAAGATCAGATAGTTGTAGCTATGCGGCATCATTTCTGAGGGCTCTGTTCTGTTCCATTGATCTATGTCTCTGTTGTGGTACCAGTACCATGCTGTTTTGGTTACTGTAGCCTTGTAGTATAGTTTAAAGTCAGGTAGCGTGATGCCTCCAGCTTTGTTCTTTTGGCTTAGGATTGACTTGGCGATGCGGGCTCTTTTTTGGTTCCATATGAACTTTCAAGTAGTTTTTTCCAATTCTGTGAAGAAAGTCATTGGTAGCTTGATGGGGATGGCATTGAATCTATAAATTACCTTGGGCAGTATGGCCATTTTCACGATATTGATTCTTCCAACCCATGAGCATGGAATGTTCTTCCATTTGTTTGTATCCTCTTTTATTTCATTGAGCAGTGGTTTGTAGTTCTCCTTGAAGAGGTCCTTCACATCCCTTGTAAGTTGGATTCCTAGGTATTTTATTCTCTTTGAAGCAATTGTGAATGGGAGTTCACTCATGATTTGGCTGTTTGTCTGTTATTGGTGTACAAGAATGCTTGTGATTTTTGTACATTAATTTTGTATCCTGAGACTTTGCTGAAGTTGCTAATCAGCTTAAGGAGATTTTGGGCTGAGACAATGGGGTTTTCTAGATATACAATCATGTCATCTGCAAACAGGGACAATTTGACTTCCTCTTTTCCTAATTGAATACCTTTTATTTCCTTCTCCTGCCTGATTGCTCTGGCCAGAACTTCCAGCACTATGTTGAACAGGAGCGGTGAGAGAGGGCATCCCTGTCTTGTGCCAGTTTTCAGAGGGAATGCTTCCAGTTTTTGCCCATTCAGTATGATATTGGCTGTGGGTTTGTCGTAGATAGCTCTTATTATTTTGAGATACGTCCCATCAATACCTAATTTATTGAGAGTTTTTAGCATGAAGGGTTGTTGAATTTTGTCAAAGGCCTTTTCTGCATCTATTGAGATAATCATGTGGTTTTTGTCTTTGGTTCTGTTTATATGTTGGATTACATTTATTGATTTGCGTATGTTGAACCAGCCTTGCATCCCAGGGATGAAGCCCACTTGATCATGGTGGATAAGCTTTTTGATGTGCTGCTGGATTCGGTTTGCCAGTATTTTATTGAGGATTTTTGCATCAATGTTCATCAAGGATATTGGTCTGAAATTCTCTTTTTTGGTTATGTCTCTGCCAGGTTTTGGTATCAGGACGATGCTGGCTTCATAAAATGTGTCAGGGAGGATTCCCTCTTTTTCTATCGATTGGAATAGTTTCAGAAGGAATGGTACCAGTTCCTCCTTGTACCTCTGGTAGAATTCGGCTGTGAATCCATCAGGTCCTGGACTCTTTTTGGTTGGTAAGCTATTGATTATTGCCACAATTTCAGAACCTGTTATTGGTCTATTCAGAGATTCAACTTCTTCCTGGTTTAGTCTTGGGAGGGTGTATTTGTCGAGGAATTTATCCATTTCTTCTAGATTTTCTAGTTTATTTGCATAGAGGTGTTTGTAGTATTCTCTGATGGTAGATTGTATTTCTGTGGGATCGGTGGTGATATCCCCTTTTTCGTTTTTTATTGCATCTATTTGATTCTTCTCTCTTTTCTTCTTTATTAGTCTTGCTAGCGGTCCATCAATTTTGTTGATCTTTTCAAAAAACCAGCTCCTGGATTCATTAATTTTTTGAAGGGTTTTTTGTGTCTCTATTTCCTTCAGTTCTGCTCTGATTTTAGTTATTTCTAGCCTTCTGCTAGCTTTTGAATGTGTTTGCTCTTGCTTTTCTAGTTCTTTTAATTGTGATGTTAGGGAGTCAATTTTGGATCTTTCCTGCTTTCTCTTGTGGGCATTTAGTGCTATAAATTTCCCTCTACACACTGCTTTGAATGTGTCCCAGAGATTCTGGTATGTTGTGTCTTTGTTCTCGTTGGTTTCAAAGAACATCTTTATTTCTGCCTTCATTTCATTATGTACCCAATAGTCATTCAGGAGCAGGTTGTTCAGTTTCCATGTAGTAGAGCGGTTTTGAGTGAGTTTCTTAATCCTGAGTTCTAGTTTGATTGCACTGTGGTCTGAGAGACAGTTTGTTATAATTTCTGTTCTTTTACATTTGCTGAGGAGAGCTTTACTTCCAACTATGTGGTCAATTTTGGAATAGGTGTGGTGTGGTGCTGAAAAAAATGTATATTCTGTTGACTTGGGGTGGAGAGTTCTGTAGATGTCTATTAGGTCCACTTTATGTAGAGCTGAGTTCAATTCCTGGATATCCTTGTTAACTTTCTGTCTCGTTGATCTGTCTAATGCTGACAGTGGGGTGTTAAAATCTCCCATTATTATTGTGTGGGAGTTTAAGTCCCTTAGTAGGTCACTCAGGACTTGCTTTATGAATCTGGGTGCTCCTGTGTTGGGTGCATATATATTTAGGATAGTTAGCTCTTCTTGATGAATTGATCCCTTTACCATTATGTAATGGCCTTCTTTGTCTCTTTTGATCTTTGTTGGTTTAAAGTCTATTTTATCAGAGACTAGGATTGCAACCCCTGCCTTTTTTTGTTTTCCAGTTGCTTGATAGATCTTCCTCCATCCCTTTATTTTGAGTCTATGTGTGTCTCTGCACGTGAGATGGGTTTCCTGAATACAGCACACTGATGGGTCCTGACTCCTTATCCAGTTTGCCAGTCTGTGTCTTTTGATTGGAGCATTTAGCCCATTTACATTTAACGTTAATATTGTTATGTGTGAATCTGATCCTGTCATTATGATGTTAGTTGGTTATTTTGCTCGTTAGTTGCTATAGTTTCTTGCTAGTCTCGATGGTCTTTACAATTTGGCATGTTTTTGCAGTGGCTGGTACCGGTTGTTCCTTTCCATGTTTAGTGCTTCCTTCAGGAGCTCTTTTAGGGCAGGCCTGGTGGTGACAAAATCACTCAGCGTTTGCTTGTCTGTAAAGTGTTTTATTTCTCCTTCACTTATGAAGCTTAGTTTGCCGGGATAGGAGATTCTGGGTTGAAAATTCTTTTCTTTAAGAATGTTGAATATCGGCCCCCACTCTCTTCTGGCTTGTAGAGTTTCTGCTGAGAGATCAGCTGTTAGTCTGATGGGCTTCCCTTTGTGGGTAACCCGACCTTTCTCTCTGGCTGCCCTTAACATTTTTTCTTTCATTTCAACTTTGGTGAATCTGACAATAATGTGTCTTGGAGTTGCCCTTCTCGAGGAGTATCTTTGTGGCGTTCTCTGTATTTCCTGAATCTGAATGCTGGCCTGCCTTGTTAGATTGGGGAAGTTCTCCTGGATAATATCTTGCAGAGTGTTTTCCAACTTGGTTCCATTCTCCCCATCATTTTCAGGTACACCAATCAGACGTAGGTTTGGTCTTTTCACATAGTCCCAAATTTCTTGGAGGCTTTGTTCATTTCTTTTTATCCTTTTTTCTCTAAACTTCCCTTCTCTCTTCATTTCATTCATTTCATCTTCCATCAGCGATACCCTTTCTTCCAGTTGATCGCATCTGCTACTGAGGCTTCTGCAATCTTCGCGTAGTTCTCGAAACTTGGCTTTCAGCTCCATCGGCTCCTTGAAGCCCTTCTCTCCATTGGTTATTCTAGTTATCCATTCTTCTAATTTTTTTTCAAAGTTTTTAACTTCTTTGCTGTTGTTTTGAATTTCCTCTCGTAGCTCAGAGTAGTTTGATCGTCTGAAGCCTTCTTCTCTCAACTTAGAATTTCTTTAAGGATTCTGAAAAAGGCCTCTAATCTCTTCTGGTTTGTCAGGTTTCTGCTGAGAGGTCTGGTGTTAGCCTGATGGGGTTCTCTTTATATATGACATGACCCTTCTTTCTAGCTGCCTTTAAGATTTTTTTTTCCTTCATCCTGACCTTGGCAAATCTGATGACTATGTTTCTTGGGATGGTCATGTTGTATTTTATCTAGCTGGTGTTCTCTGTATTTCTTGAATTTGCATGTCAACCTCTCTAGTGAGATTAGGGAAATTTTCATGGTGTATATCCTCAAATATATTTTCCAAGTTGTTCACTCTCTTTCCCTCCTCTCAGGAATTCCAGTGTGTCAGAAGTCTTGTTTCTGTACATAATCTCATATTTCTTGGTAGTTTTGTTCAATTTTAAAGATTTTTTCTTTCTGACTTTGTTCATTTGAAGGATCAGCCTTTGAGATCTAAGATTCTTTCCTTAGCTTGGTCTATTCTGTTAATACTGTTAAACTGTCATATTATGAAATTATTGTAGTAAATTTTTCAGTTCTAGATGTTTAGTTTGTTTCCTTCTTAAAATGGCTATTTCATCTTTCAGATCTTGAATCATTTTACTGGATTCCTTGGATTGGATTTTAACTTTCTCCTGAATCTCAATGAGCTTCTTGCCATTTGGATTCTGAATTCTATGTCTGTCATTTCAGTCTGGTTAAGGACCACTGCTGGGGAGATAGTGGGCTCATTTTGAGGTAAGGGGACACTCTGGCTTTTTGAACTGCTGGAGTTCTTGCATGATTCTTTCTCTTCTGGTGGGAGGGGGGCTGGTTTTCTTTTAAATGTGGTGTAAGTTGAATATAGTCAGTTGAGTTCATTTCTGGATGTTTTCAGCGGGCCGTGGCTCTGTACAGGATCTTTATGTATGGGCAAATTCTTGCACTTGGTTTCACAGGGGTGTATATTAGCAGAATCATTTTTGGTGTTGTAGTTGGGGCTGAGATCTAGTCATTGATGCTTAAGTAGTGACTGGTACATAGGCTCTTACTCAGCTCTTTTGCATGTCCTTCCATTCGCAGGCATGTTCTATGGTGACTGGAGCGGGAGAGATAACTCCTCACCAGGTCTGCTCTTGGGCCTTTAGGGACCCCACCCTGATCACTGGCATCATTTCTGTGTTTCTTTTGTTAGGTGTTCCAGGCTGTGGGGCTTCCTTGGGCAGAGGCCATGGCAGGGAGATGGGTCACACCCTTTCCAGACCAACCCTGCAGAGGGAGGCATACCTTGCTCTCAAGCTGGCCCATGAACCCACACATCTTGCCCCCTTTATGCTCTGAGATTGCGGGCTTCTCCTCTACTTGCCTGTCAGCCACAGATCTCAGCTGCATGCTCCCAAGCTGTGTGCTGCAGCCCTGGGGCACTGGGATGATCTGTGGCTTGGGGTCAAGCTCCAGCTGCACTGAGGGATCTGAAGTGCTCCCAGGTCACTGGGAATGTACTCAGGTGGAGCAAAGCACTCAGGCTTAGTGGTGGAGGCTGCACTGTGCACATGTTCCTGCAGGGTGGCTAGGCAGGGGCCATGGAGGGGCTGGCAGGCAGGAGAGCCTGCAGAACAGATGCACCCCAGTCCCATGGCAAAGCTGGCGCCACTCTCTTCAGGTCCAGCAGTCAGCTGGGGCTACAGCCTCTCAGAAGAAGATGGGGAGCCCTTGGGGATGGGCACCTGTGGTCATGCTCTGCCAGAGGTGCCCCATGCACAAAAGCTCCTGGGCTTCACACTGGCTGAAGCCCTGTCTGTGCCTGCTCCCTGCTAGCCTACAAATCCATGAGGGACATGGGTCCCCTGTAGCTATGATCCCACAGGTCCATGGCAAAAGCGGGATGTTCCTTAGTCCCCTTACTTACCCCTTCCCCAGGAGCCACTCAGGGTCAGGAACTAGCCCTAATGTTCAGACACCTCGTGCAGAGATTTCAGCTTCCTCTCTCTTCAGCTTTGGTGTCAGTGGTGCCTCTCCATCCACTCTTGGTGCTTTCTCTCCAAAGAGAGAAATCTGCCCAAATTATCACATTTATTATTAATTGATTTTCTATAAGGGTGTCCAGACAAGTTAGTGGGTAAAGAATAGTCTTTTTATCAAATAGTGTTGGAGAAACTGGAGAGCCACATGCAAAAGAATGAATTTGGACCCCTACCTTACAACATACAAAAAAAATTAAATTAAAAAAGATCGTACAGCTAAATGTGAGGGCTAAAACCCTTAGAAGAAAACCAAGAATAAATCTTTATGACCTTAAATTAGGGAATGATTTCTTAGATATGACACCAAAAAGAAAAGTGTTTTTAAAAAAGAGAACTTCATCAAAATTAAAAACTGCTCTACTTCAAAAGACACCATTGATAAAATGAAAAAACCACCCAAAGAATGGGGGAAATATATGTCACATGTCTAACTTATCAAATCATATACCTAATATGGACAGCATAGATAAAGAGGTAGAGAATTTCAGACTTGAGCTGGAAACTTTATAAGAATGTGGCAAAATGCAAATAGTAACACACACACACACACAGAGAGAGAGAGAACATATAAAGTCAGTAATTTGGAGGTCAGTCCCATATAGGGAAGTGATAGATTACTGAGCCTACAGGAGATCCTAAAGGGCAATGATATAAACAAGGTAGAAGTTATGCTGCAAAGCCCACATTCATGGAAAAGGAAAATCCAGGAATCATAGAAAAATGGAATGATCACAGTAGTAGAAGAATTATCATCAGTTTATACCAGATAGCGTTTGAAGCCTCTGTTCATTCTAGGAGTATGAATACTTTAAAAATAAAATTTATAGTGGGGGTTTTAGGCCATGAGTTTTTCAAACCTCTTTGAATTTTGAAAAGTGTGTTTTCATTATCTGAAGTGGAAGTTTTCATTATCTGAAGTGAAATAACTCAGAAACAGAAAGTCAAATACTGCATGTTCTCACAAGTGGAAACTAAGTATACACATGGACATAAGGAGTGGGTAATAGACACTGGAAACTTGGAAGAGTAGAAAGGGGCTAAGAAATGAGAAATTACTTAATGGGTACAATGTACACTATTTGGGTGATGGCTAAACTAAAAGCCCAGACTTCACCACTATGTAATGTATGCATATAAGAAAACACTTGTACCTTCTAAATCAATCTATAAAATTATACATATTATACAATTATGTGTGTGTATATATATATATATAAAAAATCAGTGCAAAGTGAGAGAAGATACCCTTTTCTGAGAGTCAACTGTTAAGTTATTCATTTTATTTTTGATTTATGGTAACTTTCTCATTAGGAATAATCCTAACCACAGTCTTCAGGAGACAGAGACCAAGCAATTCTGAATGACTATAAAGCGAATAGCTCATGCCAAAGATTATTTCTTTGGTTTAAAACACATTTGCAGGACAGATTTTGAAACTGTACTCACTTGTTAATTTTCTCTTTTATAATTTCCCTTTTCTTTTGTAGGTTGGCAATCAAAACCAACATCTAGACAGTGCCAACCTTGATGCTTGATGAAGTGGTTAAGAGCATTTCTGGGCCGGGTGTGGTGCCTCACACCTGTAATCCCAGCACTTTGGGAGGCCAAGGCGGGCGGATCACGAGGTCAGGAAATCTAGACCATCCTGGCTAACACGGTGAAACCCCATCTCTACTAAAACTACAAAAATTAGCCGGGCGTGGCGGCATGCACCTGTAGTCCCAGCTGCTGGGGAGGCTGAGGCAGGAGAATGGCATGAACCCGGGAGGCAGAGCTTGCAGTGAGCCGAGGTGGCGCCACTGCACTCCAGCCTGGGCGACAGAGTGAGACTCCGTCTCAAAAAAAAAAAAAAAAGAAAAGAAAAAAAAAACACATTCCTAGAAGTCACACATATACCAATTGCAAATTGCAAAGCCTTTTTCCAATTAGAAGGAACAAAAAGTCTATGCTAGGTATAAAAATAAAATAAAGTGCATATTTTCCCAATACAATTTAAAATTGGGAAATAAACTATTTCATCTTAAATTTTCATCATAAAAAGATAATTACTAGCATATTACAAATATTGACATGTAACAACTAAATACTAAATACATCCAATGGAATATGAATGCATGACAATTTGCTAATCACAATAATTAATTTAATAAATATGCAAAGAAGCTCTTTTTTAGCAACTGGGAACATTATATATATATTTTTTATTTTTATTATTATACTTTAGGTTTTAGGGTACATGTGCACAATGTGCAGGTTTCTTACATATGTATCCATGTGCCATGTTGATTTCCTGCACCCATTAACTCGTCATTTAGCATTAGGTATATCTCCTAATGCTGTCCCTCCCCCCTCCCCCAACCCCACAACAGTCCCTGGAGTGTGATGTTCCCCTTCCTGTGTCCATGAGTTCTCATTGTTCAATTCCCACCTATGAGTGAGAACATGCGGTGTTTGGTTTTTTGTCCTTCTGATAGTTTACTGAGAATGATGTTTTCTAATTTCATCCATGTCCCTACAAAGGACATGAACTCATCATTTTTTATGGCTGCACAGTATTCCATGGTGTATATGTGCCACATTTTCTTAATCCAGTCTATTGTTGTTGGACATTTGGGTTGGTTCCAACTCTTTGCTATTGTGAATAGTGCCGCAATAAACATACGTGTGCATGTGTCTTTATAGCAGCATGATTTATAGTCCTTTGGGTATATACCCAGTAATGGGATGGCTGGGTCAAATGGTATTTCTAGTTCGAGATCCCTGAGGAATCGCCACACTGACTTCCACAATGGTTGAACTAGTTTACAGTCCCACCAACAGTGTAAAAGTGTTCCTATTTCTCCACATCCTCTCCAGCACCTGTTGTTTCCTGATTTTTTACTGATGGCCATTCTAACTGGTGTGAGATGGTATCTCACTGTGGTTTTGATGTGCATTTCTCTGATGGCCAGTGATGATGAGCATTTCTTCATGTGTTTTTTGGCTGCATAAATGTCTTCTTTTGAGAAGTGTCTGTTCGTGTCCTTTGCCCACTTTTTGATGGGGTTGTTTTTTTCTTGTAAATTTGTCTGAGTTCATTGTAGATTCTGGATATTCGCCCTTTGTCAGATGAGTAGGTTGCAAAAATTTTCTCCCATTCTGTAGGTTGCCTGTTCACTCTGATGGTAGTTTCTTTGGCTGTGCAGAAGCTCTTTAGTTTAATTAGATCCCATTTGTCAATTTTGGCTTTTGTTGCCATTGCTTTTGGTGTTTTAGACATGAAGTCCTTGTCCACGCCTATGTCCTGAATGGTACTGCCTAGGTTTTCTTGTAGGATTTTAATGGTTTTAGGTCTAACATTTAAGTCTTTAATCCATCTTGAATTAATTTTTGTATAAGGTGTAAGGAAGGGATCCAGTTTCAGCTTTCTACATATGGCTAGCCAGTTTTCCCAGCACCATTTATTAAATAGGGAATCCTTTCCCCATTTCTTGTTTTTGTCAGGTTTGTCAAAGATCAGATAGTTGTAGATATGCGGCATCATTTCTGAGGGCTCTGTTCTGTTCCATTGATCTATGTCTCTGTTGTGGTACCAGTACCATGCTGTTTTGGTTACTGTAGCCTTGTAGTATAGTTTGAAGTCAGGTAGCGTGATGCCTCCAGCTTTGTTCTTTTGGCTTAGGATTGACTTGGCGATGCGGGCTCTTTTTTGGTTCCATATGAACTTTCAAGTAGTTTTTTCCAATTCTGTGAAGAAAGTCATTGGTAGCTTGATGGGGATGGCATTGAATCTATAAATTACCTTGGGCAGTATGGCCATTTTCACGATATTGATTCTTCCAACCCATGAGCATGGAATGTTCTTCCATTTGTTTGTATCCTCTTTTATTTCATTGAGCAGTGGTTTGTAGTTCTCCTTGAAGAGGTCCTTCACATCCCTTGTAAGTTGGATTCCTAGGTATTTTATTCTCTTTGAAGCAATTGTGAATGGGAGTTCACTCATGATTTGGCTGTTTGTCTGTGATTGGTGTACAAGAATGCTTGTGATTTTTGTACATTGATTTTGTATCCTGAGACTGCTGAAGTTGCTTATCAGCTTAAGGAGATTTTGGGCTGAGACAATGGGGTTTT